>NC_140285.1:3426981-3512425 GCF_964030765.1 Micromesistius poutassou | reverse complement strand
CCACAGCTCCGACCCCGAACTCAGGTGACAGACAGAGAGGGGGATGGAGGGAGGGAGGGAGGTGGGACGGTGCAGGGTTGTGGTGGCACATGGATGCTGGGGAACTGGATTCCTCCGCCCTTATTGTGACCTTCTCAATCAATCAATCAATTTATTATTTAAAGTGCAGTCTCACCATCGCAATGGTCTCAGAACACTTCTAGATAAAAACAACATCAACACATTGATAAAAACAAAATGTCTTAAAAATAATAATAATAAAAACAAATAATGACTTGGGACAAGAACAATAATGACTAATAATGTCTTCCAAAAAACATCCACAGACCCTGCTTCCCTAATATGTTGGGGTAGGTTATTCCATAAATATGGGGCACGGGAGGCAAATGCTCTCTTACCAACTGACCTTTTGGACTGAGAAAGTAGGAATTGGTTATTTCTAATCCTTAGATCAATCTCAAAATGTCTTTAAATGGGGGTTTTAGCCAAGATTAATGAACAGCTGTTGCAGAGACACACTGGAGACACCGCTGGAGACATTGGTGTGGTGTTTATTAAAACACAGAATTCAGTCAGTACTGCCTCATTTAAATCATTTTGTTTTCCTGTTTAAACCATTCTGAAGAGGGGACTGGAGGACACGAGTAGTCTGTCAAATTTTTAGATTTACTGTATATACATGTCATATTAGGATAGTCGAGTGGTTAGGGGGTTTGACTCCCCAGCCGATTAGTGCTGGGTTCCAACCCTGATATCCACAAGCCTGGAAGCACCCTTGAGCAAGATGTCAATGTTAGTGACTTTGGATAAAAAAATCTTAATAAGTAATTGTTCGTAGTAGCAGCAGTATCAGTATCAGCAGTCATATGCATGTATCCTGTGGAGTCCCTGTATAAACACTCCAACAGAAGGTAGAGATCAGCACCCTGGACAGCACCCTTTCAGGAACCAGCCCATAATCGGGCATACATTATCCGTGTTCTGATTGACATTATCACCAGAGGTGAAGTTGTGTAGCATTTACCGCAGTGTGCCGCACACCGCTAGATTTGCCTCAAATCACCCGCACTACACACACAATTACCGTCTGATCTAAAGTGATGCGTTGCCGTTGAGCCTGCGAGTTTCCCCACGCTGTTTTCCTCATGACAAAAGCCCGGGCCAGTTGACAAAGAGTCAGCCTTAGTGCTACGGCTTGGCAGCAAATCCTCCTTGAACCACATGCATTCATAATGCCGGCGGAACGAGCATACATATGCCAGTGCTCTCCACTGTCCCACTTTCTCAGGCGACACGGTGAGTGGAGCCGTAGCTATACACATCTACTTCTCCCTCTCTGACGGCTAATGCCTCTTCACAGTCTTATGGATCCCACTTGTGTGTCTGTGCGTGCGTGGGGTAGAGATTAACATCCTTCACATGGTTAATGAAAGGCCAGACTGTGCTGAAGAGGAATCATTACGTTATTAGCCACCGGCGCCCGGCGTGGATAACGGAGGAACGAAACAGCTGGGAACCCATTGCTGGAACTTTTTTAGCCGGTGGCTTCACTAATGGCCTCATGGATTAGCCTCACCGCTAGTCACACCGCTAGCCTCACTGGTAGTCACACCGCTAGCCTCACTGGTAGTCACACCGCTAGCCTCACTGGTAGCCTCACAGCTAGCCACACCGCTAGCCTCACTGGTAGTCACACCACTAGCCACACCGCTGGCCTCACTGGTAATCACACCGCTAACCTCACAGCTATCCACACCGCTAGCCTCACCGCTAGCCTCACCGCTAGCCACACCGCTAGCCACACTAGCCACACCGCTAGCCTCACCGCTAGCCACACCGCTAGCCACACCGCTAGCCTCACCGCTAGCCTTACTGTTAGTCACACAGCTAGCCACACAGCTAGTCTCACCGCCTGTCTCACTGTTAGCCACACCGCTAGCCTCACGGCTTAGCCTCACTGTAAGTCACACAGCTAGCCTCACTGCTAACCTCACCTCTACTCCCACTTATTGTCTCACCGCTAGCCTCACTGTTAGCCTCACTGTTAAGCCTGATTTACAGTCGCGCATGAGAGAACGCGCGAGCCGCGCATCAGGCAAAATTGCCTGATGCACGTGACGGTCACGTGCCCCGCGCATGGGCTGTCGCACCGCCCTTTTTTAAGGCGCGTCTGATGGCTCGGATCCGCACGATTTTTGTCACTTGGCGTACGAGCGGACAGACAGACCGGAAAAACCACAGAGAGCAAGATGGTTGATTGGACATTGCATTTTCGACAATTTGTGTTTTTGAACCGTGCGTCTACGTCTATGCACAAAATAAAAACATATTTTGGAATGTACTTGCTTTTGTTATATTCAATTTACTTGTAGTAGGCTGATTACAAAAACGTTGTCTAAGCACAGGTGGTATGTGTCTGGTGATCATACTGGCTAAAGAATCTATAACTACATTACATTACATCAACTATTGTAATGTAATGTGGCCTCCGTGATAGCAGATTTTATATTGACTATGCCACTCTCGATTACAAGGGTGAGAGAGTCTGGTGATCTTACTGGCTGTAGAATCTATAACTACTGGACCTCTGTTCAGGAGAAGACTGCACCTACAGGCGTGTCTCAGATCCGCAACTATAAATGGTTGCAGCGCGGAAATTGCGTACGGGCAATACGCGACTGTGCAAAGCGCTTTAGCCTCACTGTTCACCTTACCGCTACTCCCACCAATAACATCACCGCTAGCCTCAACTTGAGACAGGAGACAACACAGCTGGGAACTTTCCAGCCAGTCACTGTGCTCCTGCTAGCCGCATCGCTAAGCCTTACTGTTAGTCACACTGTTAGTCACACTGTTAGTCTCACCGCTCACCTCACCGCTAGATGCACGGCTTGCTTCACACTAGCCCCACTTTGCTCACTGGGGTGTTTTCTGACAAATGTGATGTAATTTTATTTCTTACAGAAAAAAGGTCTGTCGCCTCTCCCAGGAGACCCGGGGGATTGTAAATACCAGATTCTCTCCTGCCCACGGATATCTCTCTCTGTCTCGCTCTTCCTCTCTGTCTCTCCCCATCTCTCTCTCGCTCTCGCGCACACCAGAGCACGGCTAGTATTAGCCAGTCAGTAGCTGGGTCGTTGTTCCTGGTTTACCGTTGTTTCAGCCCACAAGGACATAATAAAGCCTGTCAAACTTCTTCTACAAAAGCAAAAAAATAACCCGGCAGAAGCGTGACTTCAAAAACATCCCATAGACAAAGGTTTTCGTCTAGGTTATCTTCTGACTAACTACTACTGAGAGAATGTTCTAGATGTGCTAGCTTTGATGCTAACCCTGTTGGAAAGTGGTGAAGGGGGAAGAGTCAACCTGTTGCCGTTCATTCTGTATGCCGATGGATGGTCTGAACCCCTCCCCCGAGCCGTTTGAAGCAGAACTCTGTCCCCCTCTTCGCCCCGTCTCTCTTTCATCCCGTCACTGTGATCGCACCTCACCGTTTCAGAAATATAATCATTTGTTTGCAGTCCAGATGTTTCTGATCAGTCGCTTTCTCTTTAGATTATCTGAAAAAGAGGAAAGTCATCTCAATGTCTCTCTCTTGCTCAGTCTCTCTCTCTCTCTCTCTCTCTCTCTCTCTCTCTCTCTCTGTCTGTCTCATTCTCAAACCTCTCTCTCTCTCCCACCCCCCTCTCTCTCTCTATCTCTTCCTCTCTGCGCGCCTCCTACCTGATTCTATTTTCATACTCTCAATGTGCCTCCTGGTTCCTATCTCATCAGCTGCCTCCTTAGTTGGAGGAGGACTCCACGTAACCACACACGCACGCACACACGCACGCACAGAGTTCTGGTGATTAGCTGCGACTCCTCAAAACCCTGCGGTTGGGTCGGCCGCACAGAAGGAGCCATGGAGAGGAGCGGAGGTGGTTCTCCTGACCAATGGCAGACGACCTCCTGCAGCATGAAGGGAGGAACCATTTGAAGTTTATTCAAGCAGCTCTTCCCTTGATGCCGCTTCACAGGGGCCATGGACTTATCTCCGCTAGGGGAAAAGAGAGGGGGGATTTTTTATTATATTTTTGTTTTTTTCCATTCATTTGAAAGTAATGTGCTCAGTGTATCGGTCGCCAACTGAGTAACGATGGCGTGCTTTTTACTCGGCCATTCACTGAATGCCTCTATGGACTATATGTCGTCACGTTGGTGAGATAACATGTCAGTGTTTACATTGAAGAATAAACATATCTCAAGTTGGGTTGGTTAAAAGCTTAAAAACCTCCGACTCTATTGTTGCGACCTAGCTTAGATTCTGAGGTTTAGGTGGCCATCTTGTTTGTCCTGTCTGGCGCCCATCAGTATTGATTGACAGTGATGTGTGTGTGTGTGTGTGTGTGTGTGTGTGTGTGTGTGTGTGTGTGTGGGAGGTGGGGGGTTAACAGGTCCTTTTATTACGTTTATTTTACCGCCCACTTCATCTCACCTCATATCTTTTAAATGACTACTAACTGATATACAAATAGGATAAACAAAGTGGGTGGGCTAACTTTGTCAAAGTCATTTTGTAAAACAGAACATAATGTGAAGTACAGGAAAGTCACACACACATTTTATCATATGTATTTATGCATTACATTTTGACCGTTTCTGGCTAATGGAATTTGTGTTTAGTCAAACACAAATGCCTTTTCACAAAAAACGTTTTTCTCAATCTTTCTTTTAAAACACACTCAACCAAATGCTTAATATAGTGCATTAGTCGCTGAGCACAGCAAATCTCCCATTCCAATGTGTAAGTATTATAAGACCCATTTAATTAATTTACTGTTCATTCAATCCCAAGCACAGTACACTGTACATGAGTTTTGACTTGTCAAACTTTTACCTTCTCAAAACTCACTATCTTTGTTAAACTCGAATCATTAAAAAGTATATTCTAACCCTCAACGAATTCATATAACACCTCATATCTACAGGGTATTCTTAAAATATTTTTATATTACTGCAGTTACTGTTTTATCTTTTTTTATACAAACATAACCCATATCGACTTTGAAGGAAATAAAAGCAATATTTTGCAGTTATATTTTACTAGTATTGCTGCCGCAGTAAAAACGTTGGCATTTCAAAGTTTCATGAACCCCCGAAACAAAGTGGACAAAATGCTGTGCAAGATAAACCAATATAGTCATTATAAAGCATCCCCCCCCCAGAGAGAGAGAGCGAGAGAGGATTTCATATAACATAGGTGGGTGTTTGTCCCTCCCACCCTAAAAATACTGGGTTCGATTCCCATGTCCACCGGTAGGCATCCTTGAGCAAGATGCCTAGCTCCTACCTGCTCCCTAACGACGTCATGCATCCTTGCAAGACTTCGGATAAAGGCATCTGCTAAATGCTTAGAAGAGTAATAACTCAACTAAGATAATGTATAATAATAATAATAATAATAATAATAATAATAATAATAATGCATTTTATTTATTGGCGCCTTTCTTGACACTCAAGGTCACCTAACAAAATGAAAAACAATCAAAACATCAATCAAAAAGTCAAAAGAGCAAGCAAAAAAAACCACATAATTAAACAGTGTACAAAGAGATTCCAGGTCATTCCAGGTCCCAAGAATGCGACTGACTTGAAGGGAGTAGGCTTGTCGGAATAGATACGTTTTCAGGTGAGATTTGAAAGTGGTAATGGAAGTGGAGTGTTGGATGTCATGAGGGAGTCAAAACATAACATGTATCTTGTCCTCCCCCTCCCCCCAGTGTAATCTCCAGCGTGGAGGAGTGGAGCCACTTCAAGGCCTTGACGCGGAGCCCCACCCCGGTGGAGGAGAACCTGTTGCAGGTGGGGGAGGGCTTTCCGGACCCCCGCGTCTACCTGCGGCCCCGGGAGAGCGTCCACATCCCCCTAAAGTACCAGAGCTTTGCCTGCGACCACAGCCCCCCGCTCCAGGTACCCCGACGCTGAATATACTTCTCCATATTTATTTATTACATGGTAGTAACATAAAGGGGTACGTTGATATCCATGACATCACCCTTGACGGTTTACAACGCACAAAGAAGCGTTTGTCGGCTCCCCCCCCGCGGAGCACATTTAACGGTGGGTTGGCGTGATTCCGGCGATGACAACGCGACACCCCCCTCTGAGTCTGCTAAGTGACCACACAGTCACAATAGTAAACAGAACTCCCGGATACCATGCCTCGGGGTGGACCCGTAAAAAGAAATCTTAAAAAGATACTTAAAAAGTATCTTCTAACCTTTAACGTATACATATAATTCCTCATATCTACAGACCCGACTCACTTGAAGTAAAAGGAAACCATCGAGCCGTCCTCACAACATGGGTTCACAGCCCAGCTGTGACGTTCGTCGCTGTGGTTAGCATGTCCTCCTCCTTCTCCTCCCCCTGAGATTTGAAGGGGTCCTCCCGGACAGTCCTGCCGGGCAAACCGTGTCTGGGAGATGATGTTACTTTCTAGGTCGTTAGGTTTGCCCCCCCGCCAGCTGGTCTCCTGCTGCCCTCCTCAGGACCAGCTGACCTCTGACCTCATTGAAGGAGACACCCCAGGAGTATTTCACTCTCACTTCATCCTCATTTGTTTTCTCTTGTAAGGTTGATTCTCTAGTGGAGTAGAATGGGAGTAGCCTTGAAATTGCCTTAATAAGCCAAGTGATCCACTTGCCGATACCAAAGACATGTATAATATGATCTCCTTACCATTGTACAACCCGCAAATGGCCTACCCAGATGCTTATCTGATTCTACAGCCTCCTTTATTACAGCCACTTAAAGCAATACAATGTCAATGGATATTGAGTCATTGATATTACTGCAAGCTAATGTATGGTTCTGACCAAATCCACTGATGGACAATGTTTGCCATCCTTTTAGTTTACTGGATACTAATCGAAATCAGTCAAATCGAATGGGATCTAAATGTAATATTATCACGTAATCTAATCGTGTGTGGTCTAGTCTGGTCTGGTCTACAGTCTAGGAGGGTACGCTGTTCTGCTAAGGCGGTGGGTCAGAGTGCTTCATTAAGACACAGTGACAGTAATGTGGTTAGAACTCAGTGGAACGCCGTGTTGCGTAACCCACCACTAGGTTTGCTAGCTCGCTAAACATCTATTATTCCAAGGGAAGGAGTCATGCGGATGCGAAGACCTCGGCTTGCTCTAGGGCTCCGTTTGAAGCGAAGAGTCGCTCTCGAGATAAATGTCATTTACATAAGCTTACGCCAGTATCTCCCTCCGCCCGATGAGCTGTCCCCTTTTTTAAAATGATTATTTATTGTTTTATTTGCCTCGCCACATCAGCCCAACAGCTCCCAGATCCGTGTGCATCTGTTATTTTTTTAAATCGTCGCCTGATTCCGGAGCCTGATACGTATCGCAGATTAACATGAGCACTCAATTATCTTACACGGTCAACCCCCCCCCGGTAATGGATTAGGCGTGCGTGTGTGTGTTGATTAAAGATCCATGCTGTGCTCTTATCTTAACCTTCTCAGGGCCCAGGGTTCCCTTCCTCGGGACGACAGGAAGGCGTGGCCCGGAAGCACGCGTCCAACATCGTGCGCACCAAGTCCATCAAGGTGAGGGGAAAACGTCACGCGCGCCGCTCTTGCTTTGCAGTGTGTTGTTGTTCAGGGTGATATTTTTCATTTCATTTAATCCCTTTTTCTCCTCATTTTTTTTCCCTCTCCGTATGCTTCATTCTCCGTCGCTGCGCCGCGAATCCGATCTGGGTCTGACTCCGGGCGGGAATTACAGGGAGAGAGAACTATGGGTTTTGTGTTGCAATGAAGATATGCCTTTACTCCCACAGCTAGAACCGCCTACCAGAAGCACAAAATGTTCTTTATTATTATTTCCATATCTATTTGTGTGTGTGTGTTGGTGGGTTTTGCGTTTGTTGGTGTGTCTGTGGTGGTATGTGTGTGTGTGTGTGTGTGTCTGTGAGTCTTTGCTTGTGTGTTTGTGTGTGTGTGTGTGTGTGTGGGTGTATCTGTGTTGGTTCTATCTTCCGGGCTTTGAACTGAATTATCTAACCAGCCTTTTTGCTGTTTAATGACGTGAGGAGAAACATTTTAATGGAGCGAGTGGCATCCGAATGAGATATGCTGAATGTATAATCGAGGACAGAGAACAATAGTATCTCTACACCCCCCCCCCCCCTCTCCTCCTGACTATTGTCACGCGAATATCTCTGTTGATAGAAATGTCTTGAAGCGCCAAGCAGAAATTAATAACCATTATGGAAGCTAAACGCTTATCTTCTCTGGGTTATATTGATTGATTATTTTTAGATGCCAGTCTCTAGAAGTTGCGCCTACCTTCTGTTTTAACATGGTTTAACACCAGGCCATGGGATAGACAAAGACTCACACACTCTCTCACACACACCAAACACACACGTGCACACACACACACACACACACACACACACACACACACGCACACACACCTCTGCTTTCTTGCTGAAATACACCACACCCACCGACGCACCCACGTACGCACAAATACATGCATTCCTGCTCTTATACAACCCCACACACACACACTCTGGTTCCCACATGCACTTCCTCCCTTACACACACACAAATGCACATGCCCTCTCCGTTTTTCACACACACACACACACACACACACACACACACACACACACACACACACACACACACACACACACACACACACAAAGCCTCTTTTCTTGCACTTGCTCCCTCCTACGCCAGCTGACTTGGCCTGCGAGGGAGACATCTTTGTTGTGTCAACTGTTTCTAAAAAGAAGTTGCCTTTGCCAGACAAGTTTGTCAAATGAAATTATCCGCGGGATAAATCACTTTTTTCCGAACATTGTTTGTCTTTTTCTTTTTTCCGGCCCGTCTAGCAAATGTCAGGCCATCTCTCCGGCGGAACGCTTCCAGACGCGGTGATCCGTACCCGCGTCCATCTACAGTTGATTATGATGTTCTTATTGTTATTTAATATTATCTTCATGCCATGCAATCGAATCGGTCATTTGTTAATACATTTCAGAGAGAGAGAGAGAGAGAGAGATGCTTACCCTTTCAACTGCTGCCATTTACATGAGGAGCCCCTGGTTATTCAATGGGCATTATTGAACACGCAGCCATGCACACACACACACACCACACACACACACACACACGCGTGTCTCTCCTCCAATCACCCGGGCTACAGCCTTCCCTCTTTGCTATCCTGTGCTTCTTACGTCTGCTACTACTATACCTCCACCCCCTTTCCCACCAGCCCCCTCCCTCTCCCCTCCCACCCACCAGCCCCCCACTAGCCCTCCCATCACCCCGTCGCCGCCCCCCCCCACCCCTCCCGAGGCGCTCCAGCGTTGCGTGGAATGATGAAATGTTTGCCAATAAGTGCCTGGCGGGTGCCGTCTGTCTGAGACATGCCCGGCTGTTACCCCAAGTCACCCCTCTCCCCCACACACACACACATACACCCATCCCACACACACATCCCCATCCCACACACACACACACACACACCCCGCTGTCAGGAGGTCAGAGCCCGGCCCTCACCCCTCTGCGTCTGACTACCAATAATAATAGAAATGAAGTTGGATCCTCCAGGTTTACCTGGAGGATCCAACCTGACAGACACTTTAGTGTCTGACAGACACTTTAGCGTCTGTCAGGTGGCGGCGAAAACGCTGTCTGTCAGCGGGATTTAGTCTGTTTGTCCCGGTCAGCACTATTCACACATGGTAAATCTTGCATAGTAGCGCGTTGAGTAGAACCGGAAAAATGACTTTGAGCCAATGTGGATGTTATGGATGTTATGTTATGTTATGTTACTGTTTGTGCGTTGAGCAGATGTTGTGAAAGCGATTGACAGTGATTTCAGATACATGTTGTTAAGGATCAGGTAGGGGTTAGACAGTGAATTCAGATACATGTTGTTAAGGAGCAGGTAGGAGTTAAACAGTGAATTCAGATACAGTTCAATAAGGATCATGTAGGGGTTAGACAGTGGATACAGAGACAGGTCAATAAGGATCATGTGGGGGTTAGACAGTGAATACAGATACAGGTCATTAAGGAGCAGGTATGGGTTAGACAGTGATTTCAGATACAGGTCATTAAGGAGCAGGTAAGGGTCAGACAGTGAATGCAGATACAAGTCATTAAGGAGCAGGTAGGGGTTAGAGGCATCTCGTTCAAGGCAGCCTGCAGTTTAGGCTGTGGACATCGGATGATCAAACCCAGTACCTTTTAACTGGGAGTGGAACACCCTAGCCACGGGGCTATCTCTTGCATTATTTAACATTAAATAATGTTATCAATAAAATTGCTATCGATACTCCCATATTCCCGCTCAGCTACCCAGCCAGCCAAGCTACACTAGTTTCCATCACACAGTTGCATAGCCAGTTATAGTGGACAGAACACTTATCTTTTATTCTGAAAGTGTCCCGCGACTTATAGAAAATACAGCTGTATTTTTCAATTATTTTCTCAGTCGCGGGGTTGTATGTTTCAAACTTTCAACAATATGCCGCTCCGTACTATAAGCCGCAAAATAATCCACTTCCTTGTAGGTGAGACATGCTCCTGGAGTAGCCTTGGCTTTGCTTTCCAGTGAAAGAATGATCCACACAAAAGAAAACACATTTCCACATTCAATAACAATACCTAAATAACAAACAACTTTGTATAACTTCGTAGGCATCTCGTTCAAGGCAGCCTGCAGTTTAGGCTGTGGACGGATGATCAAACCCAGTACCTTTTGACTGGGAGTGGAACACCCTAGCCACGGGGCTATCCCTTGCAATATTTAACATTAAATAATGTTATAGAAGAAATAGTTTGTAAAACAAATGTTTAACCACATTGGCATTTCAGCATTGAACATGAAAAGAGCAAAAAACTATTTTGCGCTTTTTGTTTGCAAAAAATGTACTTTGAAAATACATCATACATTTTGCTAAACTCTTGAAAATAATAAAAATGTTTTAGGAAAATTCTAGTTTCTAATTTTGAAGTCTCTGACCCTAGCTGTCATCATCAGACTCACAGTTGCTTAAATTGAATCCTTCAAAGTCACTATCTTCTGAATCTGAGTCGAACAGATGCAACATAGCTTGGGGAAGAGTGCCGTTGGCGGATGCTTCTTCACAGTCTGTGTCTGCATCTGTGTCTGCGTCTTCCGAGGCTTGAGTGGCTGGCGCCAAGTTAATACCCACTTTCTGGAAACTGTTTGTAATGGATGCCGGCTTTACCTTTGCCCATGCATCGATCACCCATGTGCAGACTTCGGAAACGGTTGCCCTTTGGATTTTTCCAGATGGAGTGAATTGGTGTAAGCCTGCAGTCATCCATTTTTCCCATTCCTCCCGAATGTACACCCTGAAAGCACGGTTAACTCCCACATCTAACGGTTGCAGCTTACAATTCAGCCCTCCTGGAATAATGGCCAGCTGGGACCGTTGGTCACGTACGGCCTGCTTGGTTCCGTCTTTTCTGTGAGCAGCCGTGGAATCCATTATGAGCAGGCCTTCGGGGTTCAGCAATGAGCCTGGCCGCTTTCGCCAGCATTTCTCCAGCCATAACTTCATCACTCCCTCGTTCATCCACCCCGTTCTGTTGCAATGGACGACACATCCCCTAGGTAGCTTTTCCTTCGGATGAGTTTCTCGCTTGAAAATGAGCATCGGTGGCAGTTTGGTTCCGTCCGCCATGCAACCCAGCACGACCGTAAAGTGAGTGCGGTCACGGCCTATTGTACTGACAGTCCTCTCCAACCTGTCCTCTCCAACCTCATTCACTGTCCGAGTTTGTGGCGCTTCAAAAGACATCGGAACGGTGTCCACGTTTCCGACTTTTGATGCAGGGAAATTGTTCTCCTGAATGACCCTGTGCACATAGCCGTTGAACTCCTGGACTTTTGCCTCCCAGCCTTCAGGAAGCTTCTGTCCGGCCGCTGTCCGGGCTCTGACGGATAATCCGTGCCTACGCATAAAGCGCGTGCACCACGAAGGACTGGCCTTAAAATCAGCGAGTCCCATGTCGTGCGCCACAACGCCTGACTTTAACCTTATGGCCACGGTGCTCACAGCTCTGCCCGCGACCCGTTCAGCACGCACCCACTCTGTGACTCGCTGCTCCAGCTCAGGCCACCTGCACTTCTGTCCCCGACCCACAGCCCGGGCGGTGCTCTTCTGTCTCTCCAGGGTCTCCTCGCTGGCTCTCCACCGGCGGACTTGACTCTCGTCGATGCCAGACTCCCGGGCCGCCGCTCTGTTACTGCTTCCTTTAGCCGCCGAGACGACTCGTAGTTTGAAGGCGTTTGTGTACGAGCGTCTTTGAGGAGAGGCACGTTGAGATCTGGCAGGAGCCTTGTCACATTTGTTTGATTTTGAGGAATCCATATTCTTGGTGAGGCGCCTGTACCGAATGCAAGCAGCACACCCCGAGCTCCCAGGGAAAGTGACTACAACTAGTGAGTGAAACACTGCTTTTATAGCACATCGTGGCAAACAGGCATCCTCTTTTTTTATGAAGTGATGCCAATGTTTGTTTCTTTACCAGGCTATCTTTTACTCCGCAAACCTCTAATATAAATGAGCTTATGGGCTTTACATCATGACGGCATTAGAGACGTCATGGTTTATCACTCGAATGCAAATCACTGAAAACGGCGCCGATTTTTTTTCTTTGAAGTCTTTGTGATTGCAAAATCTTCCTATAAGCCGCTGCGGAAAATAAGCCGCAGCGACAGTTTCGCTTCGTAAAAACGGGATACAAGCCATGGCTTTATTTTCCAAAAAAATACGGTTCTCACTGAGAGGGGCTCAATCTTACGCATTGCAACTTTGAACGACTAACACTTTTGTATCAAGGAACTATTTCTTTAACATCTGTAGAAATCCTGCATTCATTTCATTTGTTATACAGTACCATTCAGTGACTGTGTCCCAAATCCACCGTTTCGCTTCCTGTGCCCTGTGTCATACAAAGGAAGCCGCCTCCTTAGCCAGCTCGCTTAGTACTGGAACCCAGCTGGTGTCACCTCTAACTGTAATCCGGGTCTGCGTGTCCTGTCTACAGGTTCTGTTCTTGCTCATCCGCGGAGCCCACCATTACCCTAAGCCTGCCTGCGGAGCGCGGAGCATGCGCCCCAGTGTTCTCCGTGCACGCTGTCATTTGTGCATGCTTGTACATGGGACGGCTCATGTCAGCATGTAATTGCTGCATGCGTATGAATACAATTTGTGTCCCTGTCTGCACGGATCCCAGGGGCAGCCTTAAATGCCGTGGACTTCAAAGTGCCTGGCTGGCTGGGAGTGTGTGTGTGTGTGTGTGTGTGTGTGTGTGTGTGTGTGTGTGTGTGTGTGTGTGTGTGTGTGTGTGTGTGTGTGTGTGTGTGTGTGTGTGCACGTCTGTCTGTCACTGTTTGACAAATGTTGTTACGCGTTCACACACAAGTGTTCGTGTAACGCGTAGTGTGCGCACCGTGCAGATCAACTTCCGGCCGCGCAGCATCAGAATCTGCGACCGCACGTGTGTGTGAACGCGTAACAACATTTGTCAAACAGTGACAGGCAGACGTGTGCACGCTGCTTCATACGTACGCAGCTTCTTGTTACGCGTGACAGAGTTTGCGCACGTCGTTTCCGCGTACGTGTGAGCGCCTGACAAAAATGTTCAATTATCTTCATGCGAGCGTTAATGCCGGCATACTATGCCGGCAGGATCGTGTCATATTATGTGCGCACATATCAACTGAATGTGTCACACCCGCGTGCTTTGAAGCCTGAGCAGCAGACAGTGCCTGACGTGTTATGTAGTTTCCTCATTGACTTATAAGAGTCCCCCGTTCACACGCACGTTCACGCGTGATGACTGCTGCACGCCGGTAATCACACTACATGTAGTGACTACGTGTAACATTCATGCGTTTTTTAGCGAACGCACGCATTAAAGCTCACATGAAAATAATTGAACATTTTTGTCAGGCGCTCACACGTACGCGGAAACGACGTGCGCAAACTCTGTCACGCGTAACAAGAAGCTGCGTACGTATGAAGCAGCGTGCGCACGTCTGCCTGTCACTGTTTGACAAATGTTGTTACGCGTTCACACACACGTGCGGTCGCAGATTCTGATGCTGCGCGGCCGGAAGTTAATCTGCACGGTGCGCACACTACGCGTTACATGAACGTGTAGTGTAGTTGTTCTGTGTTCCATTTTCATCCATCCCCTGGTTGACTAAAATGAAAAGGCCCACTACACTACACGTTCATACTACGCTTAGTGTGCACGCACTGCAGATCAACTTCCGCGCCGTGACAGACAGACGTGCGCACTCTGCTTCATACGTACGCAGCTTCTTGTTACGTGTGAAATACAATCTGCGCGTAACAACGCACGCACACACGCATGCATGCATAACAAAGTAACCATGCGTGCACACACACATTGCTGCGCATCTTTCCAAGTGTTTTGACTTCGATTTCACCCCATACGCGTGAAATACAATCTGCGTGTAACAACGCACGCACACACGCATGCATAACAAAGTAACCATGCGTGCACACACACGTTGCTGCGCATCTTTCCAAGTGTTTTGACTTCGATTTCACCCCATATGCGTGCGTGCGTGCGTGCGTGCGTGCGTGCGTGTGTTGGTGTATGTGTCTCTCTTTGTGAGTATGAGTGTGTTTGCAGGTGTGTGTGTGTGTGTGTGTGTGTGTGTGTGTGTGTGTTGGTGTATGCTTCCGTCTTTGTGAGTGTGTGCATATGTGTCTGTGTGTATGTCTGTGTCTGTGCGATGGTGCGGTGCTACTGTCTTTGTGAGTGTGGATGTGCAGGTTTTGGTGTATGTTTCTGTCTTTGTGTGTGTGTGTGTGTGTGTGTGTCAGGGGAGGAGGAGGAAGGGAGGGGCGGGAGGGATGCAGGCGGACGTCATAAGCAGCTGAATGATCTGCTGGTGCTCAGTGGTCCTTCAATGTGACTCAGCAGTATTTAGGACTGGTTCTCCCCCCCTTGGGGAATGTAATGCAACTGCCTGAGACAGGCCGACCAAAAGAGGAAAACATAACAGACAAATGATACAAATTATAACTTTTCCATGAATCATCCATTCAGGAATGCAGGCTGTTGTGCTACACCTGCAATGCTCCATGCTGTCATTACAATCTCTAATCATTTCAATTCAACATCGTACTGTTTATTGCGTTTACCTTAGGAGGGGACATTGTCTGGTAAATGAGTGACTGGAGCTCCAAATGAGGGGGAAAAAAATCAATGCATAAATCCATACTACCTTACTAGTACACCTTCAGAAGTACTACCTCAATATAGCAGCCAAGTGTGGACCCTGCATCTGTTTAGCTGTGAAATGTGTCTTGTTTTTGTGTATGATTTTGGTGTGTGGCTGAGGTATAAATGGCGAGGTTGCTCTGCGGTGTGAACAGAAAGGTACATCGGACAGTTTCCTTAATAACAAGTCCCCGCGCTCTTATTACAGACAACAAAGCGTCCTCAGAGGAAATGGATTACTGTCTAGCCCTTGTTGTCCTTATTCATCCAAACGGGGCGTTGTGGATTTATACCGACAACAGCCCAGCTTAGTGGCCATTCACTCCTCTGTCTCTCTGCCCTCTCTCTCTCCATCATATGTCTCCCACTCTCTCTCCCTCCCTTTCTTGCTCTCCATCATACCTCTCCCACTCTCTCTCCTTTTCTTCCCAGTCTCTCCATTCTATCTCTCCTTCTCTCCCACTCTCTCTCTTTCCCCTCTCTCATATCTCACACTCTCACACTCTCTCTCTCTCTCACACTCTCTCATATCTCTCTCTTTCTCTCTCTTTCTTTCTTTCTCTCTGTCTTATCCCTCCCACCCTCTCTCTCTTTTCTGTTTCTCGCTCATCTCTCCCTCTCTCTCACTCGGTCTGACTCGCTCTTTACTCGCCCGCTGTCACAATTCTCTCCCACTCGCTCTCCCTCTCCCGTTGGACCAAGGGCTCTAAAAATACACTCCAGATAAAATGTTATAAAATAAGGGAGAGGAGTTGGATACAGTGATTAAAAAAAGTGTTTTACTCTAAATTGCGTGCCGGTTCTAACTAGCATTACAATTCTGAACGAAAACAACGAATATTTCCACTGTGAGCCACCAGGATGTAAGGAACAGCTATAAGGATATCAATAAGTCAACCCCCTCCTCCCCCTCCGTCTCCCCCCTCCGTCTACCCCCTCCGTCTCCCCCCTCCGTCTCCCCCCTCCATCTACCCCCTCCATCTACCCCCTCCGTCTACCCCCTCCGTCTCCCCCCTCCGTCTCCCCCCTCCGTCTCCCCCCTCCGTCTACCCCCTCCATCTCCCCCCTCCGTCTCCCCCCTCCGTCTCCCCCCTCCAGGTGACGTTCCGGGCGGAGGACGGGCAGCCCCTGGCGGTGCTGCAGGTGGATGTGGAGCCCACGCCCCACCTGGTGGCCCACACCTTCCGTCTCTACCACCCCCAGCTCTGCCTCCTGAAGAAGGCCCTGCGCATCCCCCCCGGACACGCCTCCGCCCCAGGTCAGAAACCCCCCACTCCCACACACACACACCCCTGCTGGGAGCACGTGTGTGTGTGTGTGTGTGTGTGTGTGTGTGTGTGTGTGTGTGTGTGTGTGTGTGTGTGTGTGTGTGTGTGTGTGTGTGTGTGTGTGTGTGTACGGCCGCACATGCATGTGATCATAATACATTGAAATGGGCACATACATGTGCCAGCGTGAAAACTGTTGTTTCACAGTGTGTGTGATTTGGAGGTGTGGGGGGGGGTTATGTCCCTAGTGTATGAATGCTTCCTTCCTGTATGTGCGTGTGTATCTGTTCCTATTGTGTTTGTTTTCTCTGTGTGGGTGTGTGCATGTGTGTGCCTGCGCGTGCATGTGTCAGTGTGCACATGCTGGTGATTAAATAATACACCCAAATGGATCGTGTCCCGGTTGAGGTTGACCAATGTTTGTGAACCAACTCAACGGCAAGCAACAAGAAACAAGCCTCCAGCTGTACAACACAGAAAAAAAATCAATAATCAACACTCCTTACTGGACTTGTGGAAGAAGCAATGATGCATGCACTCTCATTCCTGGCTCGTTTCTGATCGACTCTTTCTGTGTATCTCCATCTCTGTCCGGCTCTTTCCTTCTGTGGCTCTCTTCCCTCCCTCCCTCCCTCACCGGTAGGCAGCACAGATGGCTCTGATGAGGAGATACTGGTACGCTGCAGTGACCCCGGCGTCATCTGCCAGACCAAGATGCTGGTAAGTGAAATGCCGTACTGATATTAATATAGCGATTACATTGATATTGCTTATTTGAAGCAATCATCACTGGGGTGGTCTTCGCGGTGCCAAACGGTCTCACGAGTGTATTTAACATTGCATTGGGAGAGGAAGTACTTCAACGTATTTAGTGGCCAGTCTGCGGTCATGTGACCGATGAGTCTATTTCTGCTCAGGCACCTGGGGAGCCCCAGGACGTGTATATGAAGGTACCAGGGAGTCCCAGCCCGGACGTGAAGATGTTCTACATAATGCTGTTCACGTACGTATCACTACTGGAGCCCAAACGGAGCCAGCCTGGTAAAAAATAGCCCCAAACCCTGGCATATCTCAAGTCCACCATAAAACCCCTTTTTCTGTCCCAAAATCGAATGCCTTAAAGCAGTTAGAATGTAACGAAGCTGAACTTCACTGTAGAACTTTGAGAAACCTCTTGAATACGTTTATTTTTTGGGGGGGATTTCCATCCACTCACATTTCACCCCACACATTCACATTTCACACACACGCACACATCACATTTCACCCACACACATTGACCCTCAACTCCACACACATTCACCCACACACATTCACCCTCACCTCCACACACATTCAGAGCCCCCCCCATTGAGTCCCTCTCACCTGTTCCCATCATAGTCCCAAACACCCAGTCTCTCCCTGACCTTCGACCCACTACCTGGACTCTAAAGGGTCTCACCTTGGATGAGATACTGCTGCAAAAAAAGGATGAACAACGAAATTCCAAATATAAAAAAATCTCGGCAAATGGTCTCGATTTGCCGTGAGTGTAGTCGTTTATCGATTGAATCAGAGATGAGGTGACGATCTAAACCCATTAACGACTGACCTGGTCCCTACCAGGTCACCGCGGTGACGTTCATCACCTCGACGCTAGCTGTCATTGTGATCCTCTTCCTCCTCCCTCTCCCTCCGTAGGGACCGCTGGCTGGCGAGTCCGGCCTCCATCTGGAGGGTGTACGTGCACTTCCTGGAGAGGGTGGAGGTCAGCTGCGTGGCGGGCCAGCGGACCCTGCAGTCCCTGGTGCTCAGAGGGACCCGGGCCGCCCGCAAGGTCCGCTGCTACTGCTCCCACCCCAGCCAGCTGGAGGTACTGCCCGCCCTGGGATACGCACGCACACGCACGCACGCATGGGCACACACATACATACACACCCCATGAAGGCACACACACAATCGCATACGGCACGATCGCATTACAGCACAATCACGTACAGAACACACGTACATATATACACGTGCATGAGAGCGCACACACACACTCGCATGCGGCACAGTCACGTGAAAAACACACCTGTACATACACACGCATGGACACACACATGCATACACACCCATGAGAGCACACACACGCCTGTACAGCACAATCACGTACAGAGCACAGACGTGCATATACACACATGCATGAACAAACACATGGATACACACACACACACATTGAGGCAGGAATTTATGCCATAGTCACTAACTTTGACACATTTTTTGAAAAATAAATGGAAATGTTGAGAGATAGATCCGGAGTGAAGGACCTGCTCAGTCTGCCTCCACAAGGCTTTGTATCATCTGACCTTAATGAGGAAGAGGAGGACATGGAGGGACGCTCGTCTTGGCAGAATAATTTGACAGATGTTTTTTTATAAAAGGTTTCACTCTGTGCTTTGATCGACACTTTTTGATATAGTCCTTCTCCACAGGTGAGTTCACTGTTGTACAGATTCATAGGAACCGTCTTGATGAGAGAGACGGAGAGAGACACAGAGGGGGAGAGAGACACAGAGAGATACAGAGAGAGAGAGAGAGCCAGACAGAGGGGAGTTTGACAGAGTAAGGGTGAGAGATGGAGAGAAACAAAGACGGATAGAGACGGGGAAGGATAGAGAGCGAGGGAGGGAAGGAGAGACAGACACAGACACAGATAGACAGAGCAAGAAAGAGAGAGACAAAGAGATACAGACAGAGAAGGAGAGATGGACAGACTGATGCCCCAGTTGAAGAGAATGATGCTCCGGCCGCTGATTAGCCCACCTTCTCTCAACAACTTTGATAAGGCCGAAATAAGTAAGAGGTGCAGAACCCATACAGTAATCCTGTTGCGTCTCTGTGGTAACCTCTCCTCCCGCCGTCTCCATCGCCCTCCTTTCATCCACTCGTTGGATGAAAGGTTGTTCCTCTCTGCTCTCCCTTTGGTTTTTCCCCTCTCAAAAGGGATCCATTACCCAGCGTTGTTCGTTGTTTGTCTCGCCCGCTCTTTTATGTGTGGATGTATGGAAGTACATAAGCAATGAGAAGAAGAGTGTTTGAGTAATTTATGCTTACCTCATTGAATGAAAGCTAATATAGTCATTTACAAGCTCAATAATCAGTTCTCAATCATTACAAATGTGAAATTAAAATATTACAATAATATTATCATCGAGCAACACCGTTGAACCGCATCCATGCGTGCACATGGTTTAAACCATGTCCACACCATCTTTAGTTCCAACCCACCTTCCCACTTCCCCTCATGCCCTGCCCTGGCAGGTGGACCCGGCGGGGCTGTTTGTGCTGCCCCCTGCGGGCGCCGTGCAGGAGCTGCAGGTGCGCGTGCAGCCGTGGCGCCCGGGCTCTCGCCTGGCGTTCGTCAGTGCGGTGGACGTGGAGCGCTGTCAGCTCCTCGCCGCCTGGATGGTCTGCCTCAACGCCCACCGGCCCGTCCTGTCCAAGGTCAGTCCCCAGCCGCGCGCCAAAAACCCGCGCAGTGTAAACGTCTTGGTTGTCATTTAATATGTATTTATTGTATCTGCAGTGAATTATTATAATATTTCGTTTTTTTTGTTATTTGTATTGTGTTGTTTATTTGCTGGAACTGCCTTGCTCACTGGCAATGTCATTGGCAGGAGAAATCCCCACTGACTTACTCTGTTGGAAAATAACACAATAACGTAATTTGATAAGACTGACATAGGTTTGAATCAGGGTTTAGTTACTTTATGAATGAGCCTCTGCCTTACCTCTCTGTAGTAGCCCGCTACGACACAACTAGCTAACATCATAGCCCCTGCTCGAGGCTCTGTGTGATATGGTGCTCAGTTCACCGTTGCTTAGCGACTTATTGTAGTTCTCCATTTAGGGTCTGTCCATAATCAACATTACTATACACATACACACATGGATGTACATAGACAGCTACACAAACACACTACACACAAAGCCCAACTCAATACAGACTAATGTGTGCCATTTGTCAGACGGGGCAGAGCCTGTAAAGAGCAAGTGAAGTTGAAGTTAAAGGCCAGAGAGTGACATTAAAGGGAGAGAGAGATTGCCAGTAAATGGAAGAAAGAGACGGAGAGAGAGGATTGAATAGATGGCTAGAGATTAGATGTGAATGAGAAGGAAGGAGGACAAAAAGATATAGTGATTAAGGAGAGAGAGAGAGAGAGAGAGAGAGAGAGAGAGAGAGAGAGAGAGAGAGAGAGAGAGAGAGAGAGAGAGAGAGAGAGAGAGAGAGAGAGAGAGAGAGAGAGAGAGAGAGAGAGAGAGACGTGCAGAGGTGAGTTAAGACATGCCCTTTAAACTGGACTGCAGTCCTTATAGCTGTAGTTGTTGTCTGCTGTCCTTCAGGAGGGTGTGTGTGTGTGTGTGTGTGTGTGTGTGCGTGGTTGGAGGTGATGGTACGTAACCATCCTCCCTCCACCAACATATGGCCTCCTCCGTGCACACTGAACCTGAATGCAGCCGCTTGTGCACATCGGTGTCACCATCACGTGTCCCGTGTCAAGGTGCTCCAATGACGCCATCATTCATTTGACAGCCCCCCGTTTGACAGCCCCCCCGCCACCCCCCCACCCCCCTTCCCCCAAGGAGTAGCCAATGAGGAGAAGTTTCCTCATTTCCTCCTTCTCCATCATATTAGGGTGACGGATACCCTTTCTGTTTCAAGCAATGTGTCTGAGGGCTAAAATGTGTGGTGTCTCCAAATTGCCTACCCTACCTTTAATGCAAGGGCGGGAAGTTCCTATTATAGTACTCCCTCATTCCCCCATCTCTACACAGCAGTACATCTCTCGAGGTTGAAATGAACACAGCAGTCCCTCAAATACAGTAAAGAGGCGAGAGAAAAGGAGGAAGCTGCCAAGAAGTCCATCCCTACATGTGGCATCCCGTGTAGCACTCACTTCTGCATGAAATATGTATTTCGTGCCATATGTGTTCCCGGCATGTTTACCACACAGTCGTGCTGCATATGTGCTCATAAATGAGCGATAAGGGGGGGCAAGTGAGTGCTGTGGTTACAGTGTATGCTCCACGGACCAGCAGAACAGCGATATGAAAGAACGATATTCAGAAATAGCAGACGCCACACGGAAGATCCATAGGCTTCCGATGCGCTCCTTGAATGTGCTGCCGGTAAGATTCGGTAGTTGTAAAGAAAGAGAGAGAACCGAAATTTGCCCCCAAAAAAGTCCACTCCCTCTCTGCCCTGTGATTGACGGGCAAGATGGATTCCCCGTGCCAATTAGGGAAGAGATGCCCTGATTGCGTCTAAAATCGAAATTGTCTCATACAGAGGCAGTCTCATTCAACTTGAAACAAGCTATTCTCTCTGCACATTTCAGCCTATGGATGGCTGTGGCATTTCTAAAGAAGCACTCATTAATAATAGCTCTGAAATCGTACCTACATTACCTTTATGGAGCCATGTAGGAGGCGAGGGGGCATCCAGCTCAGAGTGCCCCCCCCCACAGCTAGACTGAGGACACTGAGGACTGAGGAAACCCAATACCTCTTTGGGCGGGGGGGTCAAACAGCTCTGCCACCACTAGACTGTGTTGTGTTGTGCTGTGTCTTAAACAGTGTGTTCCCCCAGGCGTTCGAGCTCTCCGTACCGGTGGCTGGGGGCCGGGGCAGCACGTAGGATCACCTACACCAACCCGTACCCGGACACCCGCACCTTCCTGCTGCACTCGGACCGGCCGGACCTGCTGCAGTTCAAGGAGGACCGCTTCCAGGTGAAGTGTGTGTGTGTGTGTGTGTGTGTGTGTGTGTGTGTGTGTGTGTGTGTGTGTGTGTGTGTGTGTGTGTGTGTGTGTGTGTGTGTGTGTGTGTGTCTGTTGGTGTGTGTGTGTGTGTGACTGTGGGTGTGTATGTGTGACTGTGGGTGTGTGAGACTGAGGGCGTGGGTGTGTGTGCGTGTGTGTGACTTTGGGGGTGTGTGTGCGTGTGTGTGACTTTGGGGGTGTGTGTGACTGTGGCCGTGTGTGCGTGTGTGTGACTTTGGGGGTGTGTGTGCGTGTGTGTGACTGTGGCCGTGTGTGCGTGTGTGTGACTTTGGGTGTGTGGGTGTGTGTGTTACTTTGGGTGTTTGGGTGTATATGTGAGACTGTGTGGGTGTGTTGGTGTCTGGGTCTCGTTTGTCAGCAGTTGAGTTATCGGCTTAGATTAAGTTGCTTTGGACTGTACTTGATTTGTTCTTCCAGAAGACTGTTGTTGCAACGGGTCAGTGACGGGTCAGAGCTCTGACTGTGATTCATGCTGCTGCAGTTATAATATATATATAGATATATATATATATATCATATATAATTCACAGTAAGTTCCAATAAACACGTTCCAATTAATTGTAATCTAAACAGCATTGAGCTTCTGTCTCACTAAACTGTCTTACTACCACCTCAATATAAGACACTGCAACATGTTGAATCATTTATTCAGTTTTCCCTTTTACCATCTTTTAGTGTTTTTTTTGTCCCTTGTTTTAAATGTCTTCTCATCACTGATGAAGTCCCGCCGACCTGCCGTCGCGTCTCGAACTCACGATTCCAATAGATCCTGGGCTTCCTCCCCAGCTGACTCCATCAGCTGAGGATGACGTCTCTCCCACGCGCCCGCTTATTCCCGGATCATTCCCCCGCGTCGCTAACCACCATTTCAGTGACACGCAATCACGTCGGCGAACACCCAACAATCATCATCATCATCATTATCATCATTATCATCACGCTCTGCATTTAGACGGGTGTGATCTGACTCTGGATGACTAACTATCTTGAAATAACCCCTGAGGTGGTGTTGTCAGCCACAGTGACAGCCAGGGTTCTTCCACACAACAATGGCAGGGTGGTCTGGTCGCTGGGGTGTTGGACTCCCTGCAGGTGATTGTTTGTGGGTTCGATCCCACAATTTCCATGGTTTTATCCGTGGTTATTCTTGAGGAAGAATGCCTCACACACACCCCTGTCTTCTCCAGTAGGATGTGTCTAAATTCACTGTGAATTACTTTGAGATAAGAGCCTGCTGAATGGCTAAATAGTGAGTAGACCCATCACTGTGTTTTGGTTTTAGCCGTCCGGGAGAGAATGAAAGAGAGGCAGAGAGAGAGTGGGGAGATGGACGGAAAGGCAAATGGACGGAACCATCCACCACCATTTTTCTTGTGCATTAGAATTTCTCGATGTCCCGCAGATTGCTCGGGCCTGGTCTGAAAGTGTGAAGGGGATACACAGCACTGCTGGTTTGAAATATCTGCCCTGGAATGAATTAAAAAAGAAAGAAATCACAACATAAAGCAGGCTCTGGGAAGCGACGGGCCGATCGATACCCTGCTGCATTTGGGAAGATTACGGCATAAATCCCCAGAATTGACCCATTTATCTCTCACCGCCTATTAAAGCAAACGCCGCTGGAGAAGCGGCCCTTGATTTGATACGGGGGTCAGAGGGAAATAAATGAAATGCTGGCACTGACAATAAAGACCTTGAGCTCTGTGGGCCAGAGCAACAAACACAATGTGGAAGGAAGACGGGGCTTAGAGGGGAAGTATAACCAAATACAGCACCCTCTGGAGATCATTTGAACAGCACAAATAAAACAAATAAAGAAAGTTTGGTCAGTGGGTATATTGAAGCAATGAAATAAGGATGTGTTTTGGCGGGGACATTGTGTTCCAATATTTCTGGGTATTTTACCAAGTTTCAGAGTTTCAGTCCTTCTCACCCCTCAGTTGAGTTATTTTTTTGTACTTATTTAACACAAAACGTTGCCACTGGTTTGAGAACCTGTGCCCCACTATGTGTATTAGGGCTTGGGATTTGTTTAAGCTAGGCCATCGTCTCCACAATGAAAAATGGATTCTCCTAACCTTATATGACGCTCTGATTCCTACAGCTACTCTGCACGCTATCCAGCTGTGCTGTTTTTTAAGTGCTTGAATTTTCCGACTCCAAATATTGATCGTATTCTTTGATAATCCAAAGTGACTTGTAAGTCACTTTGGATAAAAGCATCTTATAAATGACCAAATGCTAATGTGACTAATGCAAATTCCAACAGATGCACTTGTGGTCATCAAACGTTGGATTCACTAAATAATTGTACCTTTATTCAACAAGGAGAGAGCCTCATTGAGATTCAACTCTTTCACAAGAGTGTCCTGGCTCAAGATGAGCAGCAGCACACTGGTCACAGTCAGACAACATGTAACACGGGTGTAGCAAAGCTCCATGCTACACGCAGCCTAGGTGGCTGCCACATTCCACCTAGGTGGCTTCTTTTGGGCTCCTCCAGACCAAGGACACAGGGTGTTAAAAATCAGGGTTTATTGCAAAGGTTTGAACCTGGCAACGGTGCACTGCTGCCATCCAGGAGATCTCCCGAATGTGTGTGGTGAGGGCTGGTTAAACCTGTGCACATTGCTCAATGTGCAACAGCCTTAGAGTCCAATCAGACACACAGAGTCCAATCAGATCAGCCAGGTGAGGCTGCTTAAACCAGCCGTCCATCCACACACACTCCCACAACAGGCCTGACCAGAAAAGTTACAATACACAAAACAATGCAGAAGTGACCCTCATGTGAGCGGCTTTAACAGTGTCCCCGCGGCTGGTGGTGTCTCCTCAGGTGGGGGGTGGAGAGGTGTACACCGTCGGGCTCCGCTTCGCCCCCAGCCAGAGCGGCGGCAGCACGGAGATCTCCATCTACATCAACAACCTGGACGAGAAGACGGAGGAGGCCTTCTGCCTGAAGGTCAACTACTCCTGACCTCCGGACCCTGACCCCGGCGGGCTCCCGGGTCAGCCTCCGAAGGTCGCACAGGTCAACCCCCACTGAGGCCTTCCGTGCCCTGTGTTCAGTCGTTGAATGTACGACATGGAATAAGATTTGTCTTCGAGACAATTTTGTGTGCGGCGATTTTTCTTTTCATGTTTAGCATTGTTGTGTTTATGAAGGACGACAAGAAATGTCATTACAGTGTTTGTTTTCCAACCAAAGTCGCATGAATCAGAACTAGAGTGCAGATAGCGCTGTTCTTCGGAGGGGATTGGATTCCTGCAGCACTGTCGGAGCTGAATTCACACAGTCCAATCATACAGCTGATCCAAACGCCGTGTTTAATGTCCTTTTCAAGAAAACAAACAACACCACCGTTGGGGTTTTTTCGGTGTGACCAAAAGAAAAACAGCGCTCACTTCACTCCATTTCCCCCATTTCCTCAAATTGAGTTTAGAATGGCAACAGGTAACGGATATTTTCAAACCAAAAGAGACTTCCTACAACACAGCCACGGAACGCCACTATCAGCCGGCACACAGCTTGTCTGCTGTCTGTTCCTCCGTATCGGCGACGCCTGAGCGGCCGTGCAGTCTCTCGCACAGGCTGCAAAAATGATTACCTTTGCGTGAGTGATAAATATACACGGTTAACTTTTTAAACATATGGTTTCATATGCTGCTGCATATCCTTTGTTTGGTCATCTCACAATTAAAATATTTCAAGCGTCATGGAGACAAGGGGGGGGGGGGGGGGGGGAACTCTTTTTTCGAGTGAACTCAACCGGTCTCCTGATTGGAATGCATCGAGGGACACTGAACACACAGAAACCGCCAAGGAAAACGATGGCCAAATTGACTTATTGTGCATCATTTTGACTGTGTGCTTGTGTGCGCCTCAAAAGCCAAAACAAAAGGCGTCGCTCCGACTTTTTTTTACGACAGTTGCTCTTGTTTTTTCCGACGTTCTGTCCGAAACTGTCTGGCACTTTGTACAAAGGTACCAGACTTTGTACCGGGGGGGGGGGGGTCAAAGCAACAACATTTTAACGAGCGCTAACGGGCACCGTAACTACTCCCTGACGCTACTCAACACTAACATTTTCAATCAGCAGCCAGACGAGTGTTTCTTCCCACCTCCCGTTTACCAAATAACCTTGGTCCTCGCCGGCGACGCTGGATACGGCACCGTAATGAGAGTTCTTCTTCCCTTCTTTATGTTCTGTTCTTCCCGGTGTACTGGCGCGTGTCCTCCTCAGATCGTCCTCGTTAACAGAGGCGCTCTTTCAAGCCCTCCGCCCGCTCCTTCCTGCACTCATCTCCCAATCAGACACACTGAGAGAGAGAGAGAGAGAGAGAGAGAGTGGGAGAGAGACAAAGGCCAAGGCACACTCTGACGGTCACCACAATCACAGTCTTATGTAACATCAGAGTCACACAACTCCCACGCCGTCCACCTCCGCCGCCATCCCTCGGTCTCTGTTTTTCCTTCTCTAATGCTGTCTTTCTCACTCCTCTCTCTCTCTCTCTCTCTTTTTATGTCTTTCCGTTTTTTCTCTTTTCCCTCTTTCTTTGCTCTGACTGTCTCTCTCCCGTCCTCTCTTTCTGTCTCCCTCTCTCCGTCTCTCTCTCTCTGTCTCTCTCTCTCTCTCTCTCTCTCTCTTGCTCATTAAAATGCATCCCACTAAGCTTCCAAACGGAGCAACGCAGACTAATAATTAAAAAGTTGCCAACCCATTAAAGCTCATTAATACAGTATATATATATATATATATATATATATATATATATTGATCTCTCCATAATGTCACTTAAAGTACTAAAGAGATATTGGGAGTTCATAGTCTTTCTTTCCACTGTTCATTAAATGTGGAGAGAGGCAGTGTGTGTGTGTGTGTGTGTGTCTGTGTGTGCGCCCATGAGTAATGCAAATGCGCGTGCACATGTGTTTTTTTGCACGTGTGTGTTCACCATCACACCCTCTCCTTTTAACCTGCGTCTGTCCACATTTCCATGCTCCACAGAACACACCACAAACACACACACCTATATCTGCCCTCTCCTGACCCCCCCCCCCCCACACACACACACACACCATCAGTGTGGATGGAGCCCTGCCTGGCCCTGTGACAGCTGCAGCCGTCTCCTTAGCCGGTGGGCGGAGCCTAGGCTGACACCTTTGTGAGCCGAGCCAATGTGGTTCACTGATTCCCCCTGACAGCGCCTAGCGTTGTGCGGCTGCCGTGCGCTAACGTTGTTAGTGAACAAGGGCTAAAGGAGCTAACTCAAGCGTGTGGTGGGCTGAAAGCGGAGGTGCAGCCGTCATATGCTCATGTTGTTGCTGTTCGACCAGAACCCTGGAATCGTTCCGTACGTTGAGTTTGGCCTTCTTATTGTCTGTGAGCTTTCCTAACGGTTTTATATGAGTGTATGCTCACTGGTGTGCAGAAAGAGATTCAATATCATATCACGTTCCTCAGATTGTGTATAGAGAAAATATCCCTTCATGTTTGTGTGAGAGGTCAGCATCATGCATAAAGGGGCTTTCGGGAAGATTCAAAAGGTATCCTTTGAGTTTAATTTAGAATGTCACAGCCATTGGTCAGCTATTATTGAGTGAAATGCTCTGTGAGAATATCAATCCTGGTTGACTGCACCTGCTTTATGAGAGGGCATCTCTTCCCTGATTGGTTAGGGGGATCAGTTTTGCCTGTAAATCACAGGCGCGTGTTTGCAACACTCGGGAGAAATGTAGGGAGGGGGAGGGAGCAGAGAGGGAGGGGACTTTCATGCGGGTTGCGTAATTGCAAAGTCTTGCTCTTTTTGGGCTTTTTTCTGCTCTGTTCCCCTTCCAACTCTCGAATCTTTCCGACAGCACCTTTAAGGTAGTGTGTGTGTGGCTGACTCATAGTGGATCCAAATTGGACAGGGGGGAGAAAACACATCGCTCCGCAGAGAGATGGAGGGAGTGGGGTTGGGGGGTAAGTGATTCTGTTGTGGTGGACCACAGAGCATTGATAGTTGCAGCTTGGCAGCGCTTCGTAAACCGGGCCTCATTTACCATGTTGCGTGTCGAAAGCGATGCCCGGCCGTGACTACACAGACAGGATGTTAGCAATGTGTTGGCGAGGTCTGAGCGGACATCCATCAGTCCCGCCCCCCCCCCCCCCAAACCCTCCACTACAAACCATCTGGCAGTCCATTCTCTGCTCCGACTTCTTGGGTTGCGTGTTTAACTTGAGGCTGTGACTGTGGGTCTGTTTGGTAACAGTGTCTCCTCGCTTTGTCAAAACTTTTGGTCGATTCGCTCTAACTTTTCGGTCAATTCACTGTGTGTTTGTATTTTTTTTGTGTAGGCTTGACCTCCAAATGTGACAGACGTCATAAATAGATTATGTATAGTTTATGTATGCTATGGAAATGACAACCAACAATTCAGGACTTCGAGTTTTGTATTTTGATGATATGGAAAGGCTTTACGTAGTGTATTTTTGCAACTTTGTACAAATAAAATATTTACAACCCTGTAACTTTGTTTTGGTATGATGATATAATGAATGCTTATGGTTGAAGGCCATGTTCTAGAAATACACAAACACACAGAGTAAAATACGATTATTTTATTAATTGTACTAATAAAAATCTAAGATTTACAAGGTGAGACATAAGAGAGAGACAGAGAAGATGGATGCCTCAAGTTTACTTCCAGAAAATTTCTGAAAGTGCTGGTGTTTCTGAAAAACTCAAAACTCAACAAATCAATGAAGAGTACTTACAGCATAACTGCCTGGGGGCTGTTTGGGACCAGCCCAGCCACACACCATAATTCACCCCTATCCCCCAACGGCTAATGATCAGCATTAGTTCCTCCTAAACACCGCCCTCTTTCTATCCGTCACCTCAACTTTTATCCAATTGTGTGGCTCGCCTCGGGCTGACCATCAAATCGTTTTAGCTCTCTTTTATTGATACCCCCATGAGCTTGTATTACCTTACAAACACACCGCCTGAACACCAAGAAAACCCCAACAGCTCAATCCGCCTTGGAGGTAGGAGTCTGACGACGCACAGTGTCATCGCAATCCACCTCACTGCAGACCACGTTTTGAAATAGTTAGCATTAAAATTGAATTCATTTTCAAAAGCCTGCGTTTGAGTTCCTATCTTCATTATGTTCGGCTTGAAACTGTTTCAGAAAGACAACTTGTTGGTTTTCCCTGTGAACTGGTCCCTCAGTGTACAAAGTGACGTAGAATCACCAGAAGAAGAATCACTGGCTGTAGCAGCACTTGCTGATCAGTTGATTGACAAGATGAAATACCCTGCTCTGGATCTTGTCTTCTGAGTGGTTGCTAGTTTCTACTCTGTTCTAGGTGCTTTCTACATTAGTGTGTTGTGACTCACACTAACAGGGATGTGATGGGAGGCTGGCTCACCAGCCTCCCAACTGCCAGCCTTAATGTTCTGGGTTTGTCAGCACATCTAACCCATACCTGTTCCTCAATTACATCTATCTGTATTAAACATAAGGCTCTATGGATAAGGAGGTCCCCTATAGGACTGCATTGTAGTACATAGCAGACCTAAAATCAAAGCTGAACTTATCTTATGAAAACTTATCTCTGATAAGTGAACTGAGCTGGCTAAGAAAACCCACAAAATAAAAATATGAAATATAAATATAAATATGGTATTCCTGACAAGTTCAAGTTGAAGTCACATTAAGTATTCTACACACACACACACACACACACACACACAGGAAAACACCCTTTTTTGACGGATGCCTTTCGCTGCATCCTTTCATCAAAGTAAGTTGGAGCGAGGAGCGGAGCCGTGTGTTTTTTGCATAAAATCTCAATTTGCCATTCCAGTGTCGTTCTCTTCCAACGTAACGCACTCAAATCACGGTAACATTCATCTTAAAACCGGTGCAGTCACAGTGTGCAAATCACGTTAATCACGTTGGCACTTGTTAAAAAATATATATCAATTATATTAGACGTAACACTAACTTCTGCTCCAATGATTTCTCCCGCGTCAGAACTGGATGCAATGTTTGACAAAGACGTGTGAGCGGTTACAATGGCGCACGATTATTTGCTGGAAAACGCCATCAATATGCACAGTGGCAAGTCTCGACTCGCCTGCTCGGAATGCACGGGTCAAGTGATGAGAGTTCCCGAGCCAAAATACACACGCACGGGCCAACAGTTTGATTGACAGACCATTAAAAGACAAAGTGCCCGCTATAGACCTCCATGAATCAGACGGCGGAAAATTAAACGAGAATAAATCCAATTTAAGGCAAAATTTATTTGATGTGTTACACATATGAAGTCCAAAAAATGACTGGAGGGATTTCAATTACTTAAGTGATATCCTGTCATGAATTTTAAACAGGGAACAATGTCCTATTTCCAGAAAGTAATCAGGTGTCTGGAAGAGGAGAAGCTGGCAGAGGTCTTTGGCTTTAATATGCTGGGCATTAAACATAAGCGTGGGGGGAAATAATGATGGGGAATGGCTGACTCGGTATTGGATATAGAAACGGAATCTGAACCTTACTGTATATCTACCATGCACAGAGTTGTGCACACATTGAAATAAAATCCCAACATGCATTCTGGGGTTTTAGATTTGCATTCAACCTCAATCATGAATCAATCTAGAAAAGTATTATTTTTTTTAGAAAGAACCGCTCTAACTCAACCTTTGAAGTGCTGACACTTTTGCTGCAGTTGCTTCTGAAATGTAGAGTCACTAAAGTCTCTGTTTCTAGCCAGCCCTCCAGTCACAACAGAAACAATGACGGTAAACCTTTCAAACAGTGGACGATCCCTAAAGTAACTGCCCCTGACAGTCCCAAATGGTGAGGCTGAGGAAGCCCGAGACAATCATACTATGAACATTACATTTGAGAACAACCGCTTGGCAAAAGCAAGGAATCCCCTGGGGTTGTAACCCATTGTGATGATATCCATTGATATTCTTAACGCACAGTAATCAGAGGAAAATGACCAGATTTTGGACGATAAATGCTAGCCTCGGCTGATTTGGTGCTCGAAAGCTGAAAAAGATGACATGGGAATAGCAATTACATCACGTTTGTAGCAACTTATTAACCTAGCGCAGCAGTGTTGATTAAAGGGAAGAGGTGGAACCCGACCCTGGGAACATAAATTATAAATATTGAAGAATTTGCCTGGGATGATCTGTGGGCTTTGTTGCCTGCGATTCTCTAAAGTAGAGAGGTCAGAGCAAAGGTCTTTCCCTCAGGGCAGATTCCTCTGAGGAAACACCGATCATAAAACCAATACCAAGCCAGCAGAATGTCAAGCCTTTTCTGCCTAAAACCCCCCATTTACTATTCGACCGGGAACACAGAACGGGGAGGGTACAATGATGTTTTTTTTTTTTTACTTTTTGCGCATTGTGTCACTGAGGAAGAACATCACATGCCCTGCTTGGCAGAGGGAGATTATGCACGGTTTGCTGAGTTTCGTGCCGGATCCGAAAAGGCACTCGGAAGACTGCCTGGCTCGGCTGCAGGGTCGTGTTTATGGCTGCGTGTTAACGGCTTGCTCGTTGCTGCCTGCTTAACAATTAAACGTGTTACAAGCTTGCAGAGGACCCCGGTTCCTGTTTGTAACGTAGTACACAATAACACAATCAAGTACTATAAAATGCAGATGTATTGAGTGGGGAGAAGCCAGACAACTCTATTGAAGTGTTTTTTATTAGGGGTGAGCAGATTAATTGGTCTCTAAATGTTTAAACGGCACTCCCAAAACTTTTGAAACCTGTACCAATGCAGCAAGGGGAAATATTCTATCCTTTATTAGAATCCCAGAAAAGTTATCTTTTTATGGCTGCAGAAACAACATGTCACACTTTTGTTGGTACTGTGTTTTGAAAGCTACAAACACATGTTAATGGTTTTGATGTTCATGTTAGTGCTAAATTACTGTGTTGTTAAATCACTGTGTTAGAGTTCCGTTGGCACTCTGTGTATTGTGCCACTAGGAGGAAAGCAAGCATCTCTCTTTTAGCCCTCCCATCCCAAAGAAACTGACACCAGTACACACACTATCCCTATAAGCACAGTCCCAGGCTTTATAACCCTGTTGTTTTGGCCAGACTGGATCAGCCGAGGCCATGGGGTACTAGCTGCCCCGCTGGAGGGCCCCTGGGTAGAGGGCCCAGGACAAGGGCCACAGCCTCTGGTTCCCCTTCCAGACCTTCTCAGGGTCAGTGGAGGGCCAGCTCCCCTACAGACAGACTGTGATGAGATGAGAGTGGACATGCTGGTGGTCCAGGACCCACCACCATGCCTGTAGACAGAGTCATTATCATATGAGGGGATGCACTTTTTACTGTATCTGGACCTGGACCTGGGTTCATGAAGAGTATCATACTAAGCTTACAATGTAAAGTTGAAAGGGGAGTCAGGGGGGGGGGGGGGGCGGGGGTGTTGCCTTAGTGGCTAGGTTGTTCAACTCCCAGCTGAAAGCAACTGGGTTCGATTCCCTGTCTTCAATATACCTGTAGACGTCACTGAGCCAGATGCAGTCACCTTTCTGAATGCAGGCTGAATTTCCAGCATGCAGCTAAAAGGCAGGATAGCAGTAGTAGCCAGGGGGTTGGACTCCCCCGTAAAAGGTACTCGTTTAGATCCACAATGTCCACAACATACACTATGTCTTGCATGCATCTTTGAGCGAGAGGCATAAACCCCACCTTCTCCTTATTGAAAGGACGCATCGGAGATTCCTTTGGTCCAAGTCACTTTGGATAAAAGCATTTGCTAAATAAAAACACAAAACCACCCCCAAAAAAATAAAAGCACAGAATAATGAATAATAACAAAGAACCCTTCCTGTCTATCAAGGCTTACGTGTTCTCCACCCTGTGAACGCTCCCGTCCACAGCTCAACGCACAGGGGCCTGCAGGAATAACCACCTGCGTGTGAGCAGCCCGACTCAGCAATTACGTTGTTAAAAAAAACATGGTAACGGTTCTAAACGACCCAGCCAACCCCCTACCAGCCACACTCCTTGGTCGTCCCTCCACTGCTGCCTCTGTTGTGGTTAGGGTCCACCCCTGAGAGATGTGCCCAGGTTAAAAAGAAACGCACTCTCATTCTCTTGCTGAGGTAATAATAGCTTAGTCGTTAAATAAGTGCCGGAGCTGGTATTTCTACCGTCAGGGAACAGCATGTAATTTTGAGGTGCCGTGAACTTGACGGTACACAGAGGCGAGGGTAACTTAATCACGTTTGACAGTGGGTTTATTTATTCTTATTTACTTATTTATTTTTCCAACCGACATTGTCTGTGACTCCGATGTACGTGGGATAATAATTGGATTCCCGATTCTCTGCTCTCGAGGGCCTTTCCCTCTCGGACTTGAAATTACTTTTTTTTATTTTATGCTTGGTGCTCGGTGCCCCCAATTCAAAGCTATTTAAAGGCTTAATGTGTGCTATAAATAACCAGTAGGGTGGGAGCGGGAGGGCGGGGCTGCCGCCACTCGTCTCAGTAACGACTTGTGTCAGAAGTCGTTAAACATGTTTGTGTAAATGAACGCTGAACATATGGTCGTACACCTGCTGCCTTGGACCTGGGGTCAGGAAGCGGCTGCGGGTTGGGTTTGGCTAGCAACGGGAAAAATACAAGATACACGTGCGTTAGCTGGTGGGACAAGGGAGGGGGGCTTTGGTGGGTGGTAGGTTGGCATTTTCACAGGTGAAAACAATGGATCAAAATTGAGTTACATTTTCATAAATACAGTATGTCGGCTTGCAATAAGAACGACATCCTTTTTTTTTAACCCACACACATTTACAATTAATTTTTTAATACGCATTGTAGTGGTTCATGAATGGCATCTGAATGGTCTTTGTGTTTGAATGGTGTGACACAAATTTGCCTTGCTATTTATATAAATATATATATATATATATACCGACCGAGCTGCCCTGGGCCGCGTCATGGCTATCGGTTATGTGAGAGGAGGATAAATCTCAACTCTTGACATCCACACTCGGCTAGGCGCTGGTCAAAATTGGCTTTCATGGCATCTCAAATGCTTGGTAAAATGGTCGCTCAGAGAACTGGGCCGCTCCCATTTCTTCTCTGCACTTTATATGAATTTGTATGATTTTGTGTGTGTGTGTGTGTGTGTGTGTGTGTGTGTGTGTGTGTGTGTGTGTGTGTGTGTGTGTGTGTGTGTGTGTGTGTGTGTGTGTGTGTGTGTGTGTGTGTGTGTGTGTGTGTGTGTGTATGTGAATGAGTGTGTGCCTGTGCGTGTGCGCATGTGTGTGTGTGTGTGTGTGTGTGTGAGAATGCCGGCAGACTTTTATGCACCACGCGCAGTTGCTCACGGCGGCTGATGCGGGGAGACCCACCGCTGGGTTTAAATGTTTGTGGGGGATTGCTTTGGGGCCGTGTGTTGCGCTGCTACAGCCTAATAATGAATTCTGATGCACCCCGTAATGGAGTGCTGCGGTATGTGGACCTGACTGAGGCCTCCCAGGGAGGGGGGCCCTGAATGATCACAGCCTGTATGCCCAGGTCCATCCCTCACTCCCACGGTCCACTTAGACCGGCCCGGAGACGGGACGTGAGTGTGGAATAGACAGGCATCTACAGATGGTGGAGGAGTTTATTGGCATGTGTGGGGGGGGGGATGAGGAGGTAGCGCGGGTTGGCTGGTAACCGGAGGTTGCTAGTTCGATCCCCGGCTCCTCCTAGCTCCTAGAGCGTCGAGGTGTCGCTGAGCAAGACACCTCACCCCGACTGCTCCCGTCCAGCTGGCTGTCTCCTGGTTGGCACCGCCGTTGTTGTGCGAATGTGTGCGTGAATGTTGTTAGGTGTATTGAGCACAACAAGAGTTGGGCAGTGGGGCCCGGTTGTCTGTGTGAGCGAAAGCGATTGCTCAATACGTTTCTAACTAATCTTCTGCACATAATGGATGCAACTCAGGGCATAGCTAGTTTTAATCCAGCTAGTTTTGCATTTCTTGATTAAGGAAAGCCCAGTGTTTATACCCATACTTCTAACACAGTGCTTGTATTACATACATAAGTGTGAACTCTGCCATCATACATATTTTCAAGTAGCATGAAATCACAACACAATCCTCTTTAATGCCTTCCTGGCAGAAAGCTTTTCACGACTGGTATTTATGATTCTACTTCAGTGCGGGACACATGTACTCATTCACCTGCTGCACAACACTGCTTTCTACCAAGACATTCCCGGGAGAGCTTTTGGAAGGCAGGCCAAGGCCTGCTGGCCCCAGTCCCAAACAACAACTCACCAGAATCCCCCTTTATGCGTTTTACTTCCCCTCTTCCTTCTCTCTCTCTCTCTCTCTCTCTCTCTCTCTTCCTCTATTTCCCTCTCTCTTTTTTCTTCTCCCTATCTCTCTCTCTCTCTCTTTCATTTCCCTCTCTCTGTATCTTTTTCCCTCACTCCACCCCCCTTCTCTTTTTCTATTTTCCCTTTCTCTGTCTCTCTCTATATATATTTCCCTCTCTTCCTCCCTCCCTCCGTCTCTCTCTCTCTTCCTCCCTATCTCTCTCCTTTCTTCTCTCTCTTTCTCTCTTTCTCTCTCTCCCTCTCCATTTCCACCTCCCTCCTCTCCACCAACGAGCCTCACAGGCTCTCTCTCTCCCCCTGCTAGCATATTCATGTACGTTTCCCCAGGCCCAACAGCTTCAGCGGTGGCTCGGAAAAAACTCAAAGAGACCTCAATCGGTTCCTCCAATCCTGCCCAGTAATCTAGGGAGACATCACAAAGATCATACTTTGCAACATGAAAAGCACTACCTCAGCCCCACTCTCTGATGGCTGTACTCCACCAGGTGATCCGCGTGAGACTAATGTTTTCAATAACAAACGCTGGAGCACTCTGCTGTGGTTGGCTTTCTTGTAGCGGGCCGGGGAGAAGTGGGAGAGGAGCGGGAGTCCCCTCCATGCGGCGGGTAGGACGGGACCTGGCGTGTTTTGAAGCGTTTACAATATGCGGGAGTGGAAGGTGGGGAGACGAGGATCACAGCCAAACGACGGCCCAGTGGAACTGAAACCATTACCGGCGTGTGTGTTGAAATGCAGAGCACGGTGTGTCCTCCTGGAGTCGATATCACTTAGGGACAGGCCCCGCTTTGAAAATCTGTTTTCAAATCTTTTCTAACGAGGTAGACAATCCCAAAGTTTGTGAGCGGTGCCATATCATCTGCGGTGCAGCTCTGTCGACGTCGATGGTGTGTGATCGGTTTAAAAGTGCATCTGGTGTCTCGCTTCTGCTATTGTTCACCGAAAAATGTTTGGAAATGTTTTATCTGAATTTCTCCTTTACAGGCATTTCGTCCGCTTTAAGTCAAATGCACAAGCAGTCTGTTGCTTGCGACTATGATAATTTTAATGAGCAGTTGGCAGGTGTTTAGGTGTAAGTGCTCGGCTAATGTTTCTTTATGAGCTCTAACGAGCTCCTTCATGGGGGGGGCGGGATAATTAAAATGGTAGGTGGCTATAATGAAGTCAGAGATATCGTGAGCTCACACACACATCCTGTTTTTGCGTCATTTACCCAAAAGAAAACCATTTACACCAGGCAGCAAAAATACAGGCAACACCTCTTTTAATAACCTCCCCAGACACACACGCAATACACCGTGCACACACAAGCACACACAATCGAAACATGCACACACAATTGTTCATACGCACACTGACATGCACGTACACACGCATGCAAAAGTGCACTCAGGAATGCACGCACAGTCCAACACATGGACACACTGCAGTGGCAGTGGCATCTCATTTAGCTGAACCCCGATAACACAATAAATAAAGCTAGCTTGCTGGTGCGTGTTGTGCTATTCTTTCACCGCGCTGTTTCCTGTTTCCTCGCCGCATGGTCGATAGACTGACACTCACCTCCGAGTGCCTGGAAACCGTCCAACTATTATGGGGTGCGATTGCCAGGGAGACTGGCATGCATCCAAGACACCTCATCTCTGACAGCGTCTTAATGACCCCATCCCACCCCTCCCCTCGAACTCCACTAGAATAAACAGAGAAGTTATTGATTTGTTTGCTTCTTTTTTTTACATATACATGTTCCCGTGGTGGTGTGTGTGTGTGTGTGTGTGTGTGTGTGGGAGGGGGTGTGGGTGTGTGTGTGTGTGTGTGTGTGTTGGATTGTGTGATTGTGGCGTGCATGTGTAGGCCTTTATATGCTTATATGTGTGTGCTTGTGCGTGTGTGCGAGCGCACGCCTGAGCTTAATGGAGACAGCGGGAAACGGCCACATCGTTAATATTCACCTCACACCTTTTGTTTTTTAATGAGCCGGCAGAGTCTAATGTCACGACGTTTGGGGACGGGAAAGCAGAATCAATCCCACCTGCAGCTGTGAAAGCCCACGGGAAAACACCGACATGAGAACGAGCTGTTTCCCTGTATGTACGAGCTGAGCACAGACAGCCCAACACACCCCCCCCCCCCCAGGGAGCGGCCCGCCGGCACAGTGCCGGCAGAACCACACAGAACCACCGCTACATGAGGAACCAAAGCGGGGGAAGAGGGGAATATCTCCAGCTGTCCTGAAACAAGTGGATGTTTTTCTGCTGAGATCCGTGCAAAGAAATAAACCCGACGATTTTCCCTCTGATTCCTGCGTTTCCACGAGCAGACGGCAGCCAGACTGAAGTCCTTATTCCACCCGTGATCAAATTCTAACTTTCAGTGGATGATGGAATTCATTTTGGTGTCTTTTGGATACACCACCCGAATCAGAACCCAGAGAACAGGTGTGTGTGTGTGTGTGTGTGTGTGTGTGTGTGTGTGTGTGTGTGTGTGTGTGTGTGTGTGTGTGTGTGTGTGTGTGTGTGTGTGTGTGTGTGTGCACGGGCCACAAGAGGTCGTCTGCAGCCCACGGGCTGCCTCGGGTATCGCTGCCACAGTGGCACAGTGCCACAGAGCAAGGCACGGCTCATCTTCAGTTCAGGCCTCTCCGACGGGTTGTGTTTGGTACCGGGCCACCAGAGATTTAGAAAAGTTCTTTCAGAGCCAGCTGTTCATCTGTTCAGATAAAAAAAAGTTCTGAAAATGCTGCGTATTTATTGGTACGATTTGCTTTATGCCAAACACACACTTTAACATGGAGCCAGGCAGTGTGAGTTACTGAAACATTACTTTCAAGTTCTATTACTTTCTTACTTACTCTTAGTACCTACTATCATTTATTTGAATAAACATGCATTTATTTTGGATTTTTGATAAGAAATTAGTTAATAGTATAACACCAGCTTTGTGATACTGGATTTAGGTTCAACAACATGTTTTAGCGAAAGATTAGGGAGTTGGGTGTTGTTCAAGTAATCTGAATCAAGGTATTTGGCTGACAGATGTGTCACTGCGATCGGAAGTCGGCTTTATCCAAACGACACAAAACAAACAAGTGAAACAGCCCCACGGTAATAAAGATAAGAGTTTTGGCTGCACAGGAGCCAAGTTCGCTCAATTCATGTGAATGCAGCTTTCTTCATTCCCTGACACCACCCTTACCCATTGAGTTACTCCTCTCGGGCGATGCGGAGCCAGAATGGTCTTGATACAGAGAGTGGTCCTAACGGCGGAGTAAAGCACAGACCCTCCACCTCCTCCTCCTCCATCTCCTCCTACTCCTCTTGGCTCCTTCTTCGACGATTGGCACGGAGAGAACAAGGAAGAGAAAGCCGACGAGTCACCTAAGGCCCATAAAGCTTTACGACGCGGAACACGCTCTGTTATTTTCTCTGTCAAACTTTAAGCTGTCGGAGTTGGAGAGTAGGGCTTTTGACACAAAAAGAAAGAATCCCAGAAGAAGAGAGGGAGAGAGCTATCAAAATGTTTGACGTCAAAGAAGATGCGATAAAGCTTAATGGAGAACTGAGCGGGGTGCGGTGCTACAACCTCATTGCTGTTTGACAATCAGAAACAACAGCATGGCTGTTTTCATCAGCCATTCTCTCAAGACATCACAAACATGGAATTGTTCTGTTTTCAGAGGTCTTTTGAGAATGGCTTGGCTTTCTAGCGCATTCCCCTTTCTCCTCTCTGCAGCTCCTTCCCACACTGGCCTATATTGTGTGTGTGTGTGTGTGTGTGTGTGTGTGTGTGTGTGTGTGTTATGTAACACTTGCACATCACCTCAGGGTAACGGCACTTGGAGCCACACAGGAAAGCTCATGAACACACCACCGTTCCGTTCCATTTGGCAGCGAGGAGAAAAAAACAAGCTTTATATTTCATAGATAAAGTTTTTTGTTTGCCTTTTATTAACTTATTTTCTTCAAGGTTTTTTTGTATCATGTTCCAGAGTTGACATTTGAATGGAAACGATGGATTACCGGTTCTAATCACTTCCAGCTCGAATGAAAACGACCCCAAATGGAAACTTGAAACCGGCGCATTAGTTGAAGAGCTTGTTTTTTTTTTAAATCGTTATACAATTTCCTCCCCCCCCCTCTAAAATGTCCCCGTATTTCTGTCTGGAGTTTGTTCTGAGTGGCTTGTCTTGCGCCCTCTTAAAAGGCATATTAAGTATTACAAATTCAAGAGTGCCTCTCCGCAATCACCCCACGCCCTCGCCGCCGTGTTAAACCAACGCCAGCCAGCCGTGGTGTCCTACTGATTGCAATCATTAGCTTCTGATTGGACGAGTGGATTTGTTTTTAATGGCATCGCGCAGACGGGGGAGAGATGTGGGATAGGAATTAGCATTCGGGGGCTCTTGACGTAAGATCACAGGGCCGGTGATGAATGTGTAACTCACCGCCGTTCGGCTGTTAAATGTTAGATCGTACCACAACAACAACAACGACAACATTAACGACTCTAGCTGTAGCCGTGGCAACGTTAGAGCAATTAAGCCAAGACAAGTCACGGCAGGGGGCATTAGCGATGCATTAACACATTAAAACTCCCACTCAACATTCGACCACAGAACATGAGCGTGACCGAGGTTGTGATGTGGATGTTTAGGATGACTTTGCCGCTGTGTGCATGTACGCTTGGCAATCAAGGTTTTTTATGGGATGGCTAAATGGTGGGGGGCGGGACTGGATGCTATGGTGGCTAGGGTGTTCATCTCAGCCAAGCGGAAAGGTACGGTGTTCGATGCCAGGCCGGTTCACAGCCTACCTGTAGGCCTCCTTGAGCAAGAGGCCGAACTCCACTTGCTGAATGAGCTGTGATCTGATTTCAAGTTGCTTTTTGATGACCTTAAGAGAAACTCAAAATGTATGGTTCAGAATCAACCCTATACCATTCAGTAATTCTGTCAGAGGGAGAGAGAGAGTTAAATGGAATAGAGAAAGAAGCATATTGGAGCACAGTCTTCCTCCTCACTACTCCCAGACACAGCTGGAGCAGAAGATATGAGGGACTTCCTTCAGATTGAATGGAGGGAAGATTGTGCATGTCAATGTGTGTGTCTGTGTGTGTGTGTGTGTGAGAGATTAAACATGAGGGTATGAGGTTAGTGAAGAAATGAGTGATGCAACATGACGACATTAATCAGTTAGGGGGATGGTGGTGTGTTGTTGTTTTTGGGTTAGGTGGAGGTTGAGGTTGTGGTGGTTGAGGAGGTGGAGGTGGTGGTTGTGGAGGTGGAGGTGGTGGTTGTGGAGGTGGTGGTTGTGGAGGTGGAGGTGGAGGTGGAGGTGGTGGTTGTGGAGGTGGTGGTTGTGGAGGTGGAGGTGGAGGTGGAGGTGGTGGTTGTGGAGGTGGTGGAGGTGGAGGTGGAGGTGGAGGTGGAGGTTGTGGAGGTGGTGGTTGTGGAGGTGGAGGTGGAGGTGGAGGTGGAGGTGGTGGTTGTGGAGGTGGTGGTTGTGGAGGTGGAGGTGGAGGTGGAGGTGGTGGTTGTGGAGGTGGAGGTGGTGGTTGCGGTGTTCATGGCTGCTCGTCATCAACGTCCACGGCCCTATCAATCACGGAGCAAGAGCTCAGCAGCGCATCGACTCGGCGACAAACAAACAATATCAGCGATGAGGTCTAAGTGCTGGCCCCGCGCGGCGGCACATCGTAGATCACTATGTGGCAGGCGGTCCGGGGGACTGGGGAGTGCACTGAATTAACCAGATTGCGCTGAGGGTGCTTTATTTGGCCAGGGCGGTTTGGAGAAGCGCAACAGGCATCCTCGTGCATTCCTGGTGTCTCTGCGGGGTTAAAGCGTAAGAGGTTCCCCTAATGAAGAGAGTGGCAGGGTGGGTGACAGGTAACCGGAGCCTCCCGCCGTAGGAGAGGCTGCTGCTGCTGCTGCTGCTGCTGCCGCTGTAGTCATCATGGACTGAAATGTGGCGCCGAGCTGCCAAGATGGAGGATTGTTTGTGACTATGAGCAGAACACACACACACACGCACACACACACACACACACACACACACACAGTCTGCATATACACCTAGGCCACAAACACAGAGAATCTGGATATATATTCAATACAAGATTTATACAAGTTTATTATTATTTTATATTTACATTCTAACGGCCCTAGACCAAAAATCGAGTGCTGTTTAATACATTAATTTAACATTAATAAAGTGTTTAATATAATACATTTATTTATGTGTATATATATATATATATATATATATATATATATATATATATATATATATATAAGGATAAGAGGGTTTGGAGGTTGGTTGTGTCTGATGGTTCGTAGGAACCGGGGGGTCGGTGGGGTCGTCTGGCTCCCGGGGCATTTTCGGAAAAACAGGAAGTCCATGTATGGACACACAATCACTTGTACAGCAGCGCCCTTGGGCAAGGCACCGGCAGACTGACTAATCCTGAGGAGAAGACAGACCACAGTAATATAATGGAAAACAATGGACGATATAATTTATAAATATTGAATTAATGAGAAGAAGAAAGAATCAAATAATAATATTGAGAATAAGATCAAGATAGAATTCTTAATAACTTATAGATATAGTATACATAATAAGATATAGTATACATAATATAGTATATATAATAATATCATATAATAGTATAGAACATAGAATAATTTAGAGAATAAGATATAACAATGAAATAATATGGCCCTAGACCAAAAATCAAGTGCTGTTTAATACATTAATTTAACAGTGTTTAATATAATACATGTATTTATGTGTATTTATGTGTATATATATATATTTATTTATATTGGCGGCTGCTGGTCTTTCAAAGAGGGGAAGCTCATTTTCGGCCTAAATCATATAAATTGTCAATTTATTTATTTGTAAATTCTGCCCTCTGTTCCTTTTCTACACCTGCACAAACTGAGAACAGTTTGTTAAGCTGAGGCATTGCACTGTCCAACTCCATGTCTGTAAGGAACACCAAGAAATCACACAGCGTTCCCCTGTCACCCTGCAAGTCCTGACTGTCCTGATCTGAATACAGGACTTGAAGTTTAGATCTCAAGCTCCCTGAATGAAAGTGATGGCCAACTACCAAAACGATATTAAACTCGAACAAGGAAATGTGGGAATTCTGTTAAACTGAAACAAGGAATTGTGGGTATAAGTGTATGAATTGTACAATGAAAATTGTCTAGCAATTTCGCCAAGCAAATATCAAGAAATAGGTTGCAGTTTGCCTTTCGACTCGCTTGCAAAATCTGCAGTGGGATTGAGGACTAAAGAGAGTTCCGGCGAAGTTTTATAGTTCAACATCGCTTTCAATCAAACGGCAACTCAGTCTTTCGCAGACCCTCCAATCATCACGCAGAAGCCCAGCGTCCAGGCCAGCCCACTCCTCCCTTCTCCCCCAGAGACGCTGAGCGTCCGTGGGAGGGACATCATCGCAGCATTATCCAATGACCGGCGACTTTCGACAAACTAAAAAAAGCTGTTCTATGCAGCCCCATTTAAGTCGATGGACACTGAGCTTCCACAGGCAAATGCACTGTGACGCTACGGGAATGCATGAGAAGGAAATCGAGTCAGTCGACCTGCGATAAGCAGCTGATTCTGAACAAACTTGTCTTCAAGATAGACGTTCAAACGCATTTTTAGTCAATGAAATGTTAACACAACAGTATATATTTCAACAAATATAAGTTCCATCCCAGTCTGTGTTGCGATTTCTCTCTCTCTCACTCTCTCTTTTTCTTTTTTTTTTTTCTTTCCTACACTGGGGCATAACACAGACACACTCCAAGAACACACTCGGGGGATCCACTTGAGGGAGACCTTGTGATTGTGGTGTGAGGTACCATGTGGTTTTCTCACCAGGCCTGTTTGCTATTTGGATGTTGTCTGAACCAAGAAGGATCGTGTTTGTTGCAGACCGGGTGTTTCCAGACTAATTCAGTCTGGGTGACCCAGGAACCACCCGGAATAACACCCATCCTTTTGTAAAGGGCTGCGGCTTCAAAAATGAACTTCAAAAATATATATACACGACTGAACACTTTTTTCGGGGGGGCATTTGCCACCCCAGGGGACCCCTGTGGGCATGCCGCTGCAGAGACCCCTCCTCCTGAAACACCCCTCAGACTCAGCGGTTACCCCCTCATCCAGCTGTTATCCTTCCTGTCTGTTGTGCCTGGTTTTGATTGACACCCTGCGGCATAAGTCTGTGGGCTTTACTGATTGTGTTTTGACACGTCGCATTGATTTATGAGTGTTTGGGAAACCCCTGGCATTGCTTCAACACAATATCACTGGAAAACTGAAGGCTGGAGATTATTAGTTCTAAACCTTCACATCCTGTCTTTTTTACTGTTGGCTAACAAAACCACAACGATAAAGTTTCACGAGTAAAGCGACCAGCCTGGGACCAGACTACCCTGTGGAGGGAATTAATGTATTCATCATTATTTATCCTCATTAAGGTCACGTATCACTTCACATTGGCATATGCAACACTTGTAGTGAAGCACATGAAACCGAACCAGGACAATGTAGATTTAGCAGAAGGGCTCTTTAAATAATTTCTAATTGGTTCAGCTGCAGCCACTCAGGGCCATCGTATCAAATCGTTGTGATTCTGTCGTCGGGCGTCCAGGTTAATGTGCTCTGTGCTTCGTCCAATCAGATGGATTGTCTAAGCATGAATTAATTTGTCAGCATTGTGTGGTCCATTACGGCAGTAGCAAGCGACGGCTCAATTAGCGAGATGCTAATTGCTGTGATTAGCAGCTTCCTCTTGAGGCGTTGCTAGCGAGGAGGAGGAGAAGGAGGAGAACCAAAATGTTTCAGTGAGAAGCAAAAATAAATGCTGACTTTTTTTATCGGAAAAGTCCGATCTTGAGATCTGTGTTGTGCGTAGGGCCGAATAGCCACAACAACCACAGGGTGTGTTACATCATCCAGTAAAACGGAACGAAGTCAAGGAACACACGATGCTGAACGCTATGTCATCGGACTATGAACGGAAACAAATCTATGTTCACGATTCAATGAGTTTGTTATCAGCTGTTCAATCGTCCACACGGAAATAAACACAGATGATTCTGATAAATCCTCAATCCTCATAATTCCTATTTCAACCGGGAAAAAAACCAACACACCATAAGATGTTACATTTATATAACAGCGGCTCATTTGCTTTTTTTTTACCCAAGGCATCTCTGTCGTACGACCACGGTTCACGGTGCTGCGTCTAGGACCCCCCCCCCCCCCCCCCCCACCGGCAGGGGGTCGGTGGGTCGGGGGGGGTCGGTGGGCCTGTTATGGCCGATAAGGATGCTGGTTTCCTCAGTAGCACAGTGAGATACGGCAACCAGAGGGCGAGTTACCTCAGATCAACCTTCTCTCTCTCCCTCTCCATGGCCCACTCCCACACACTGATGGAACTCTGGCCTCCGAGATGCCGAAGTAACAGGAAGAGGGTTTTTTATGCTATTATTATTATGTGTGTGTGTGTGTGTGTGTGTGTGTGTGTGTGGGGTCGCATATATTTAAGGCAATCTCGATGCTGGTTGCTACTGTGTGTGTGTGTGTGTGTGTGTGTGTGAATACCAAGTGAACGTCAGTGAGGATAAGAGGGTTTGGAGGTTGGTTGTGTCTGATGGTTCGTGGAACCGGGGGGTCGGTGGGGTCGTCTGGCTCCCGGGGCATTTTCGGAAAAACAGGAAGTCCATGTATGGACACACAATCACTTGTACAGCAGTGCCCTTGGGCAAGGCACCGGCAGACTAATCCTGAGGAGAAGACAGACCACAGTAATATAATGGAAAACAATGGACGATATAATTTATAAATATTGAATTACTGAGAAGAAGATAGAATCAAATAATAATATTGAGAATAAGATCAAGATAGACTTGTTAATAACTTATAGATATAGTATACATAATAAGATATAGTATACATAATATAGTATATATAATAATATCATATAATAGTATAGAACATAGAATAATTTAGAGAATAAGATATAACAATGAAATAATAAGTAAATAGGAAGCGCTGACAACAGGCCAGCCTCCGCTAGTGGGAAACCCATTTATTTAACAGCACAGGGAAATGGGAAGGTAAGCAGACTTCTGTGCCACATTTGTCCATCATCATACTCTTCTGTCACCCTCTCTCTCCGTCCGGTAAAGAAACATGCAGATGTAGAAGGAGTTGTCCATCCTAACAACAACCTAAAACCCCGTCTGGAGCACACCCAAAAAACAAAACAAAAATTGGAATTGCTTCCATTAATGTTCGGATTTAATGTCATCCAATACACTTTACATGTGCCAGCGTACGTGGGAAACCTTCGATTCATCGCTACCACCCCGGCTTGCTAATACCAGTAATCAATCGCCACACACGGTGATAGAGGTTAACTTATGGCTGCCTGCCAGGCCCAACGGTTAGCCTTTATTAAGTGGGTCCATTTCTCTAATTGAATGATGGCCCTCTAGCACTCTCCTGAGATGAGCTATCCATATATGGACGCGAGGTGGGTGGCTGGGAAGTCTGGCTTTCTGGGGAGAGGGGTGGGGTAGGGGTAAGGTCATGTGATGTAATTGTTATGGGGCCAACATTTTCAATGACAAAGTGGTGTGTTTCGTATGGAACTCACCCCTCTAAATTACAGCCAGTCTGTGGGAGGGTGTGGATGGTGTGTGTGTGTGTGTGTGTGTGGGGTTACGAATCCCCACCGCATTGGTCATCTGTTAATTAAGCTGAACGACTAAAAGCTGTGCTCTGACAAGACACCCGCTGTCTCTCTCTCTCTCTCTCTCTGTATCTCACCGTTATTCTCTCTCTCTCCCTTCCTCACACCCCCTACCGCCGCCACATGTCCCCAATACAGGAAGGATTCTATTATAATTGTTTGCTTTTTAATCAGGTAAGAGTGTCATGAACAGAGATGTCCTCTTCTCCGGTTGAAGCTGTGTTCGAAACAAGTTCATTGACACGTTGCAGCCCCCTGTTTCCAACAGCAGTGTCCTGTCCTGTGCAACTTTTACGATTAGGTATAGCGCTTAGTGTGCTTATGGTTAGGGTCAGTGCTGACATCACAGTACAGGCTGTGTTGAGGTGCTCATTAGCTGTAAATGGTGACAGCTGGGTCTGCAGGTGAGTCTCAGGAAGTTGAGAGAACTCTGGGTTGAGAGTCTCTGGAGGTGGCTCTCTGCAGGTGAGACTTGTTGGATCAAAGTTTGTTGGATTAAAACCGAGGACGCATGGTCTTGTTGAAGACACTTCCATGAGAGAACTTTTGGGGTTGTAACACTGTACACCGGGGTAACGGAACGACGGTAATCAAAGGGCGGGCTGGTCACCTGGAGACCAGGTGCCGGTGTGGCGTGTCACAGAGAGAGCCATTCGCCTACGGCGGGTGTGGACCAGTGGTGAGTACCTAAGATTGCACTTACCCAGGGAAAGTTTAGGAACATACCTCAAGTTGAACGCACCATGTGGGGGCAGATATTAGGTTACGGGCTGTCTACCCGGATAAATAACGTGAGTGCGGTAACAGCGACCACCATCTCCTCCACCTCCTCCCTCACCCATCATCCCCTGTACTGTATTTATGTCCACCCTCCTGGGCCCACCTGTTGCGTGATCTGTTTTCCCAGTTGAAGTCCAGTGATCTGTTAATGTTATTGCGTGGCAGCGAGGGGAAACCGCCAGGACTACTCTGCTATTAGTCGTGGTATCATATGGAGGACCATGTCTGCAACAAACCTAAATGCATTACATTTTGGCATTTGCCATTGTGTTCACCAGATGCTGCATTGGGGTGTCTAAGAGCAGGGAGGTCAGTTAAAAGGATCTGTATGTGTTTTTTTTGTATTGCTGATACAGAGAAAAGCTTTGTGTCTTTCTGGGAATGCCCGGTGGTGGTTTACATTCTGAAGCACGACAATAGAGTAATTAATAGCGCTGGAGACAATGGTCATCTAGTGTACACGGTATTAAATACACAGGGGGAGGCAAAGACAAATCGTATTAGCTAGCTTCCTGGCTCAGCGCCTCTCAATGCGCCAATGCCGAACCATTCGTCTTCTTGTGCAATCGTTAGTTATATTCATGTTGCAATTTTTAACAGCATTGGAATAACATAACTTCTTATTTTAAACTCGATGCTCTCTATTCTGATTAACATGATCATTCTTTGTTCACAACCAAGGTGGTCACATTTCTCAGAGCTTGTTAGTGTGTGTGTGTGTGTGTGTGTGTGTGTGTGTGTGTGTGTGTGTGTGTGTGTGTGTAAATGAGAGGGGTTCTCTGTCAGACTTCAGGTTGCTCTTGTGAATCTCCACAAACCTCACATGGTTCTGACAGAAGCAAGGTCTGACCCTCCTCTTCGTCCTGCTCTTCCTTCTCTTCCTCCTCTTCTCCTCCCTCATGTACCAGTGTTCCCCACTCTGCCGGCTGTGCCTCCAGCCTTTCCTTCACCGTCATTTCCCCCCGTCCGCCGCTCTGACATCAGTCCCGGGGGTGTAAATGAGTGCCGTCCTGCCTCGCTGGAATGGATCTGTCACTCAGGGGGACCTTCCCACCATCTCTCCCCTGGGACAACAGTGTCAGCCGGACTGTTGGGCTCCAGGGGGAATTGTGGGAATTGTGGGCGGGTGCTTAGCACATGCCCGTCCCATCTCGCATTTCTCCTGGAAGCCTGGGTGGACAGTTTGATGGGTGGTGTGGGGGTCTTCGCGTAAAACCTTAGAACGTGGCACCTTGGTACGTCATCCGCTGCTCAATACCGAAGTTTTATATTGTCATTTTATCACTGTCCAGTTGAGGTCCTGGCTAGTGTCTGGAATAAGCTAGGGCTAGGAGGAAGTGTAGGAGAATGACTGGGGGTCGACATTGGAGGAAGTATGTCCGCTTGACCCCTGATGTGTGTCTTTGTCTCTTTGTTTGTCAGTGGGCCGATTAACCCTGACCCAGCCTGTATGCTCCCGTCCACACGGTGAGGTTGTTGATGTGAAAAACCTTGCACACATCGAACCAAGGCAAACCCACAGTCTGTCAGTTTGAGTGAAGTGTGGTCCTGCTAGACAAGAGGCTCCTATTGAACTTGAATTAGCCACTGTGTGTATTAATCCCCCCCCCCCCCCGCTCACCTTGCGTTATCACTCAACAGTCATTCCTCTGATAACAACCAAGGCATTAATGCAGGAAAGCTGGGCTAACAGGCTACCTCTGCCTCTCTTTCTCCCTCTCTGATTTTTAAATCCCTCGCTTGATTAGAAAGCTGCGAGGTGGCGGCTGATTTTGCCAGAAAGGTCACACACACACACACACACACACACACACACACACACACACACACACACAATTGAATGAATGATTACAACTCCCACATGCGGAAGACGGAGGCCCCCACGGGAGAGTGAAAAAATAGAAATTTATTTGGGAATGGATTTCCCGTATTGGAATATAAATCAGCCCATCATCTGCGTATCAGTCACACTTATAGCATAAGATGCTCCGATTCACGAGTCAGCGGCAGGCGAAGACACACTTATTATCCTCTGAAGGTGTGTGTGTGTGTGTGTGTGTGTGTGTGTGTGTGTGTGTGTGTGTGTGTGTGTGTGTGTGTGTGTGTGTGTGTGTGTGTGTGTGTGTGAAGCTTAGGAAAAAAGGGCTCCTATGTATCTACGTGTGTTATTAGCCTGGCTGCCCACCTAATTAAGTGGCTTCCAGGGCGATCAATCACTGGCTAAATTGGATTTTGTGGATATGGCCCCACATGCAACAGATTGGCCTGCGTCGGGCTCCCACTTTGACGGTGACATTATAAGGCAACCCTGTGTGCAAAGTTAATAGGGTTGGGGGGGATTTTCCCAAGGTTTATCGATTGCCAAATTAACTTGCGGAAGGCAGGTTTTTGTTTTTGTCCGATGGATTCATGCAGAGCTCTGGATTGAGTGCTGGTTTCTCAACGTATTTGTGATGACATGAGCTAGCTCTGCCAGCAGATGTTAACTGACCAAATGGGAAGCCTCAGTTGAACAAATTTTAAATGAATAAAGTCAGTTAAATGCAAAAAACTTTCATGAGCTTTTCCAAAAACATTCTTATCCAGCATCGGATATTAAAATGAGAAGAATGTTCCAGAGGGACGGCCAATCACAGGCCACACTGAATGCGGCTTTTTCGACAAAAGATTAAAACAATACATTGATGAGTATAAGAATCCTATTTTTGTGGTAGTGCTTACATTGTAAAGTGAAATAGCTAAAGGGAATGATGAAACAGCCAGATCGATCATTATCATAACACACAGTACCGACATACCGTAGAAGCTAAAACTCCCCTTCGCCCATAGTCATACATAATATGAATAACATACTTAGTGTTAATAACAAGGCTTCCCATAAAACCTGTTCCTCCTTTTGTGTCTCTTTCTCTGGCAAATTAATTAAATTGCTTTCTGAATCTCTTTGTTTCCTCAAATCAATTGTATGATTTCCCCACAAGGAATTTATCTCTGTTCTTCAGACGGCAAGATTTTAAGGTGTGGATCCGGGAATCAAAATAATGAAAGTCATTTTAATTATTCCTGGCAAAGAAGTCTACTGTTGTGGAAATAGTCAACCGCAGCTATGCTTTGGACAAGTCAATGCATTATACTGTTCTGCAGATATTGTTTTCTGAAGTAGTTTTAGCAGATGGAACCAATTTCAGATTGGCAATGGCTTTTTTAAATTGCCATCTATTTATACTCTGGTTTAAAATGGGCTTGAATTCATCGCCGACAATAAGGAGGACACACACACCCAATCAATGCCAAGTGCTGACCAACAGAAAATATAGAAAAAATATCTGCAATAAAATATAACACTAAATAAGATTGGAAGGTGGCCCAGTCTTTCTCTGTTGCTTTGTCCTTATTTGGTCCAACGTTCCAGCATGCTGCCGTTGTGTTGTCAGGCTGGTGAGATGTAAGATGTGAGAGGCACTGGAACAAAAATGATGCCTGAGGCCTGCGCACGCACATGGGCTTTATGCACTCATCCGTGCATCCAGATGTGTACTTGGCTGTACAGATGGGTACTTGACTGACTGAAGCCATTGAGCAACCGATGACGTCTCTCGCTTTTATTGTGTGTCATATGGTCATGTGACATTTCCAGGGCTTTAGATGATACATGGACACTGAGCTGTGACACTCGGCTTCTTATCTGTGATAAGTGTGATGGTCTTTAGATCCTGTACCACCGACCTGCCCTGAGTATACCAGACACCCATCCGATACACTGTCACAAATAACCACTTGCCTCTTCCTACTCTCAAACTACCTGCACTTTTCTTAATTCCGGCTGTGTTTTAAGGGGAATAATTTATCAATGGTTCTTGGAACTAGGACAGCTATCATGTCTGATCCAGGTGTATCACGTTTCAGTCTGTGTCAGTGTTCAGGGTCCAGGATATGAGAATATCAATTTCTACCAAGTTTGTGTGGGCATTTTTGTTATGCTGTCTCATGGACTCCCATTGATGTATTGGGGAGGTGGTAACTAGCATGCTATACAGGCTCTCTTTACATCACCAGTTTTGTTTGTGTTTTCACACTCAGATTGGACGACACACCGTCGTCCCGTGATGGATGCCCCGAGCTACGTAACCATGACACATCCTGCGAGAACCTAATTTGCTTTATAAATTCACCGTCGACAGGAAGGCAAACGCCCCTGAGGAGGAAGGTGATGGGAACCCCGTTTAAAGATGCAACGCCTCTCCGAGCGCGAGGCGAATGCATGCCGTGTCATGCTACATGTATGTGAAGTGATGTATGGAAGCCGTTGTTCACGTCTCGCTCCTTCATTTCCTCCACACATGGCGAGGTCTCCGCGTCCTTGTTCTAGTTGTGCGTGTCTGCACCGCCAGACTCTCTGCCACTCGCAGAGCTCAGACCCTTACACAAAAGCACTCCCTCACAAAAAATGTATGGTCTGGTAAGTAGAGATGGTTGAGGTATGCCCAGCAACAACCAACATGGTTCAAGTTTAGCAAATCGACCAGTATTCCTGTTTCTTGGTATATCTTCAGTAGCACCTGCAATGTGAAGCCAGTGATGAAGGATCGGGCCTTCAGAAGGCCTTCAGTGAAGCCCGCCTCCGTCTGCATTCATCTGATTAAGGTGTTTGCTTTGTAACCTTCAGAGTGAACGAACACACACAGATACACATACACACAATCTCACACCCCCCCCTACACACGCACACAGATACACGTACACACACTCACACACTCCCCCCCCCCCCACACGCACGCACGCACGCACGCACGCACGCACGCACGCACGCACGCACGCGCGCGCGCGCGCGCAAACGCACACACTCACACATGTAAACAGCAGTACGATAGGAAAGCTACAGTAATTTGAAAAACCCACCGGCGGTAATTGATTCTCAAGGTTGTCCAAGCAGTCACCAGCCAGGGATTCATTTTAACCTGGAAGAAACACACACACACACACACACACACACACACACACACACACACACACACACACACACACACACACACACACACGAATAAATAGAAAAATCAAGAAGATGCAATGAAACGTGAGGGCAGGGATATGGGGCTTATTTCATGTGAATACAAAAAAAACATGTGCAATGATCACGTAAAATGATAAATAAGATATAAGTAATAGAAGAACCATACATGGGAACCAGACAGCTTCCTGTCACAAGAGAATGGAGCTTGCATATATTCACTTGTTATTCTGCCCTTGTAATTATTCATGCTCCACCGGGCAGGTATGGATAGAAGACGGTATGGCTCAAGAGGCTCAGATCTCGACGTGTGTCAGAGAGCTATGATCTGCTGTTGGGCTATGCACTCAATTTAGCGTTTCTGACTGGACACACACATGTTGTTCAATATACATGGCCGCTCATCTGAAAACGCTGCACGTCATACGCTGCTGCACCGTCGTCCAAATCAATCGCATGGTTTGGCCGGCGAGAGAGAGACGAGCAAATTAAAATGGAGTGATTCTCTCTCTCTCTCTCTCTCTGAGAGAGACATTTTAATTTGCTCGTCTTTCAATCTTCATGTCATCAATCATGCTATAGTTTACGGAATTTAAACGTAGTCATAAAACCACCACCCTAATACCTCTTTCACCATTTCAATAAAACTCATTAAGCCTCTATAAAAAACCTTTTACCGTCAGGGTTTCAAGCCTCTCTGGCCTACATCGTACAAACACTGTATCCTTTGTTGACTATCTCTCAGTCTCCCAGACAGCATTCATTCGGTGCCACCTGCCCGGTCCTCTGGGTGTGTCTCCCTCCCCTGCCAAACAATAATAATAACAAATGAAACCCATTCGTTAGCGTGCTTCAGGGGAATTCTGGGTTTGTTCCGTTTGACATTCTCTCGTGTTGTCGCCGTGAGAAGAGCAAGGACCTCGCTGGCATTGAACCAGCGGCTTCTTCGTCCATGGCTCTCCACAGAACTGGGAAGCTAATAAAGCAGCAATTATAACAAAAAGTCGTTTTAAAGTAAGCCTTTGGTTGTCATTGAAGAGACGGCGTGCCCTGGCTGTTGCAGCCCGTGCGAAGGCAACAGGGTTGATTAGAAAAGCTGCGTTACTGGAGGGTTTCAAAGGATGAAATTAAAATTAACCGCCATGAGAGACCATGGTTAAACCTCCGTTACCCCCCCCCCCCCCCCACGCACATGCACATTGCTCGAGCATTAACACTGAGAGGGTACCACCCCCCCCCCCCCCCCCCCCCCCAGCCCAATCAATAAGTATCCTTCATGCAGTAAAAATCTTATTCAGACTCAAACACTCGTACTGTACAAGTACTGTCTCAAACAGTATTCAAACAGTATTCAAAACTTTCATCAAGTACCACACCGCACGTGACATTCCGGAAAGTGTGTGTGCTTGATTTTTATTGAAAGATATTATCCCGGAATCAATCAAATTAAGCTGGGGCGAGATTTGCTCACTGAGATGCTAATGCTGTTATTGATTGGACTGACACCACGCAGGCATCCCTGTAATTCAGTGGCTTTTCTTAAATTATGAACCCTCCTCAGTGGAACACATAGGCTGGGGTCTGATTGAGGCTGATGATGGGAGGGGAGACGGGTGAGCAGAATAAACAGTGCAAGCATGGGGGTTTGAACATGTTTACTGACTGCGCGGGGGTCAAAACATCACATTTACCGCCTCCGCCGCCTCCCTATTTACCCCCAGCAAGCTGGGAAAGCACAGGCGTTTCAAGGTGGATGTTCAAACACAAATATTCACAGCCCAAATAGAGCCCTGCCGAGTCACCGCCGAGCACAGCGCTCTGCACAAACAGAAACATGCACAGTCACCCCACAATGCTATTACCCTTGAGTGCTGTAAATCAGGCATTCTTCATTTGGCTTTAGAACAAAGTGTCTTAGGCTGGCTTTACAAGACAACGATCTGAACACAAACCACAAAAGTAGAGTTGCGTTTCCACTTTTCATTCCGCGTTTAGACAAGCGTCTTTGGGTGGAAATCAAAAAACGCAAAAGTGTGTGAAATCCGACATGTTTGTTGTGGTTTGCCTGTACTGCACATGGATGTGACGTAAACGCGTACGGGACGAGAGCCAGCGTGAACAGCTCAGAGCACACTTTTGCGTTGTTAACCCTTTAGACGGAAATGCAACGGTGGAGCGTTTTTCAGATTTCCACTCTGGAGGGTGGGTTCATTTTTTTTGCATTTTTAAGCCCCGAAAACGCTGTCGCCATCTAAACGAAAGGCACATCTGATAAAATATTTTGTCGGTTTCACCCGGGAGCGTTGTCATATAAAGCCAGCCTTATAGTGAGTTCAGAAATGTGTCATGAAGGTTTGTGTAGGCTAGGGGTGAGGGAGTCTTCCTGCAGGGGGCCTACAGGTAGACTGGTGGACATTGGGACTCGACTGGGAGTCGATCACACTAACTTCCTGTGAATCTTTGAATTGGACAAAAAAAGGGAGTGTAGTGCTTTACGCCCCAATGCCAATTTTGCAAGCTAAGCCTGGGATTTGAACCAATGACCTCTTGTGAATGGGATTCCTATAAACACCTACTTTTCTAATGGTAGCGCTTCTGTGTCTAAAGCGTGGGGGTCCATCTGGGTCACAGAGGTGAACCTCCAATAAAATGTCTATTGGCAAACTCATCGTTAGTTCATGATCTGGCCTGGCACATCATGGTTTTATCCCAAAATTATATTTTCCTAGAAACAGGATGTTAAAGTGTGGAGAGAGGGTCTAAATATTTGAGCACGCATCCGTTTAGCTCTGGCTAAAGTTCACTCCAAACATGCCCCTTGAAAGTTGTAATTGGATAAGTCGTTCATTAGGACGAAAATGAAACATTAATTCCATGCTGAGACCTCAGCAAACCTCCCTTTCGTGTGGGTAATTAACTTTCTGGACCTTTTTTTTGGAAATCTTTCATTCAAGCCTTTTAATTGGCTCATCTTTTGAAGACCAGGATTAGAGGTATGCATTTGAACCAATCCAAGCTGTAGCATCAAACGCTATCAGCAAGGTGAAGGGGTAGAATAATACAGTGGCTACGCTATTCGACTCCCAGCCGAAAGGTGCTGGGTTCAATCGCCAATGTCTGCAGTAGTGATGGGTCATTGCGAAGGTAGTGATGGGTCAGTTTGAAGGAACGACTCTTTAACTCTCTAGAACGAACCAACCTGATTCCACGTTTCAGTCTCTCATTCGTCTCTATCGTTTGTTCTCCCAGACTCGACTCCCACTCGCTGACTCGCTGTCTTAAGTTAGCAGAGTGGTGAAGAGGGACTGGCCGGGACAACAACATCCTGATTCCGAACATGAAGCGCTCCTCAGCTGAAAGGAACTTAGTTGTAATGTTGTGTGTTGATTGATGACCGTTTGCACGATCGTTTAAGAACGAGGGAAGATGATTCACTGCAACCGGAAACGCAACTGAACAAACAAACAAACAAACAAACGATTCTTCTTGGCGAACTGAAACAAGGAAAAGAATCATGAAATCCATCACTAGTCTGCAGTCCAGGTGTAGGCAGCCTTCATAGAGATGCCTAATCCCTCCCAGCCCCTGAATGACATGAATCTGAAGTCACTGGGATGGAACATGTCGTCGAAATGTCTACATCGTAAAGTGATCCCTAGTAATACCTTAACCTTTAACAGGAAGACTACATTTACCAAGAACCACCAGGGCAACCATGTTCACACCAAGGGCCAGCATAGTGGATGGTGAGGGCTCGGGCATCACAGCATTGATACCATGGCAACCAAGTCCACCAATAGGAACGCGCTCGGCTAGAGTGGTTCGTGTGGCATCTCCAGAGGGCTAAGAAAACTGCCTAAATGGGATCACTTGCAGGTGACGAGGTGTAGTGAGGGAGAGATAACCTGACAGGCCATTTTGCTTCCATTTCAGCGTAACTAGAACATGAGCCAGTCCGTCGGGTCACATTAATACCACACAGAGCCGCTGACGTGCACGTGAATAATCAAACACCGCTAAGTGCACGCTTTGCCGATTCTATCCTTTTGTGCTGAATAGTGTGGGCCTGCACTCAGGAAGCCTGTTATGGCTCCCCGAGCACGCATTTTTATTAGTGTTTAATAGTGTATGAGTGGAGCAAAGCCGTAATCCAGACTCCAAGGGAATCCATAGCGTGGAATGTCTATAGTTCCGGTGATACAATGAGACTATCAATCAATGTGATGTATCATTGCGCCATGTCCGGCCTACTTTGGTAATATAGTGTGTATGGAAGTATGAGTGGGGAAGTCAGTTCATTTGAGGATCAAGCATTTAAAGAAAATAAGTACATTCTGAAGATCAAGGGATGTAACTTTGATTAACATATTCATTGATGATATTTCAGCAAAAGGCTTTGAATTGAAGTTGGAGGCAGACACCAGTGGACCAGATTTGAATTTCTCTTCTCTGTTCAATTTTAACATTCATAAAGAAACCAACTTCAGGTTTTAGACATGAAGGAAGGAAGGTGCTGAATACAGACATTCAGCTGCAGGGGTGGAGAAGGCCCTGGACGCTGATTGACGATTGATATTAGTCACGCCTCGTGCACACTCCATCAACAGACAGATCTCATTGACTTTGTATGGGGCGCCCTCGAAAGGCATTGTGGGTCCGTCCATCAAGTCGGCTCCGTGGCTGGCGTCAAAAGTTGAGAAATGTTCAACTTTTCGGGCAGCGACGGATCTGTTGGCCAATCAGATCGCGGTTATGCAAATCAAGGTCTCTGTCCAATGAAATGGTCTTTGTGATGCAACCCGCCGTGGAAATGTCAAAAAGCCGGCCGGCAGCGGGGGATTTAAGTATGGATTTAAGAATTGGGTGATTGCTGTGGTACACGTACAGGGGCAACACTGTCCTTGCGACTACGGGATCCATTTAGCAACAACAACAACAGGGGCAAAAGCCGGTTTTATAACGCCTGGTGCAAGGAGAGTGTTGCCAATGTTGCAGGCTGCGTCCACAAAGACTACTCCCCCATATGTCAGACACACCCTTGCCCATCCGTCGACTGACGGAGGTAGTGTGAACGTGGCGTAACTATGCATTGGAGATTGTCAAATGTAGGTACTATACAATGGTAAAGATGAGCTTTCTGTTATGTTAAGGCATTCCGTTATAAAGGGACAGTTACATCTGTCTCAGGTTAACAAATCGAGTCTTTGTATTGAGGGTGTGTGTGGTTAAGGTCAGTGGAAAAGGAAGGGATCTAGGCCGCTTCACACAACATCCTGTTTAGACATTGAAGGAAGCTCGCAGGTAGTCGAAGCTCATCCATCAAAGCAGTCGTCCCCCTCCCACCAACACACCCAGGGGCTTTTCCACCCTCGTCCAGGGGGAATTCCTGCCCATGGAGAGGCTTATCAGAGCAGGGCTGTCTTCCACCAGATGTTGCTTCCACAGCACTCAGACTAAATTGGTCTTCTAAAATTAGATGAGTGAGAGAGAGGGAGAAAGAGAGGCAGGGAGAGGATGAGAGAGATGGAGAGGGAGAGAGAGAAAGAGGGAGAAAGAGAGAGAAAGCGAGAGAGAGGGGGAGAAAGAGGGCAAGAAAGAGGGAGACACAGACAGACAGACAGAGGGAGAAACAGAAAGAGGGAGAGAGAGGCATGAGAGAGGGGGATGTAGATCAGTGTGAACGCTGCAGTGTTCAGTGGGACATGTGGTCCGAGCCAGTGGATAAGAACAACACATCATCAGTCTTCGGTCCGATCCAACAAACCCCAACCTCCCAACGGAGACTAAATCCGGACACTTACCCGATGCCCATCCTGCCACCATGACGCCGGGCAGACCTGTAGAAACACGGGTGGGGGCGGTGTATAGACCAGGACCGCCTGGGAACAGTGTGAGGCCAAGTTCCAGTCTTCATTCTAAAACACACACTATGAATCTTCATACATTTAAAGGGGAAATGAAGCAATGAGAACTGTGACCATTTTTTGGTTGCTTTTTCATTTTTAGAAATACATGGATTTTCATTAAACCTGAAATTCAAGTAGTTTCACTGAAAAATGACATGTTGATAACGACTTTTGTCACTAGGGCGCGGCCATGTTTTAAAAATGCAGGTGCTACGTCATCAGAATGGTTAGCGTTTGGTTTGTTTGCGCTTGCTCGCTAACTGTCAAATAAACATGGCAGATCTTCGAAAAAGAACAGGGGGGTCATTTTGTATTGCCCCTGGCTGTTCAAACTAATATTATCGGGTAAAAGAGAGCGGTAAATTAGTTCATTTTCATGTTATTCCAGTCAACACGCCTAAACTGCTCCAAAGATGGTTAGCTGCATTGAAACGCCTCATGGGACCAGGGCAGAGAGTATGTAGCGACCACTTTATAGAGTCTGATTACGTTGAAGAGGGAGCTTTTGCTGAAGATGGGAGATTTGTTCGCCGTCCCACCAATCGCCTGAAGCCAGATGCTGTGCCAACAATTTTTAATTTTAGTGGCTATAGTGCTGGCGACACGGACAGACCTGTCAAATCGGACCCGGGCGCTGCTCTTATGCGCAGCGACAGAGCGCAGAAACGCGCTTGCCAGGCAGAGGAACGAGAGGTATACTTAGCTTCTACTACTTTATGAGGAATGGTCAATTTGTGATTGTCCTGCCAAGTGGGTATGCATCAAGTCAACATTTCGAGATTATGCTACGTGTCACGATTATCCAAATCCCCCAAGCCCCCCGTCAGCAATCCCGATCGCCCCCCCACGCCAACAATCCCGATCACCCACCCCCCCCCCCGGTCAACAATCCCGACCTGCTATAAGGTATGCATTACAAGATTCTACAGAATCTCACTCCGGGCAAAACCCAAAAGTGGCAGCCCTGGAAACGTCTGTTATCGAAGTGTATTGCAATCTCCATAATACTCGTTTTTTTGTTCCACTGTGTGTAGTCCACATGTTGCAAAACAGAGAAATGAGTACACTCACTGTTTGAAGATGGTCTTGTTTGCAGACTAGCTCGCTCCATGCTCTTGATGATTTCTAAGACATCGCCAAAATGATCCATTGTTTACGGAAATAATCCATTTGCAAACACCGTCGGTTGCACTATTTTCGCATATTCATGTACACACCCAAATGGCACAACAATTATCATGAAATGAACAAACTGTAAGGCAGCGTGGTAGCCCAGCTGCTGGTGTACTTTTCATAGCTGACCGCTATGTAAATAACATAATGTTGTACCAACCATTCTCGTGACGTCATCACATTCTGAAAACAAAGATGGCGGCGCACAGGCGGAAAACATTATAATTAATGCAACTTGTTTGTGCTTTATTCTGAATAACGGGTCATATTTCCGACTTTATTTGTATTTATGGTAAATTTAAATATTTAACTAGTGCTATAGACATCTGTTTTATTTGAATGCTTCATTTCCACTTTAAATATGCTATAAATCAGCACAGGGTCTTCTTTGTAAAACTTTCATCTGCTCATTTTCCAAAGTGCTTCCTCGGAAATAAACACAGACTGCAGAGGGAATAGAGGAGGCTAGAAAATATGAGAGGACTTTATGGTTGTTGCCGTTGAGGCACAGCCAATCGGCCCGGGCTGACCTCCCGCAAATGAAAAAGTATTGGATTATACCATAAAGGAGTAGTGCTCTTTTACCCGCTGTCATCAAACTCCCGCGCCTTCGCTTCTATTGTCAGACCACCAAACGCAACTTTTCCTGCACATGACCCGCTGCCACGCAATCGTCTTCGGTCCTGTCCGCAATCCAACATCCCCTCCTCTTCCTCCTCCTCCTATTCCTCCCCATATTTGTCCCAGTGACTCCTGGGGGGTGTGGGGGGAGGAGGAGGGAGGGGTCTGTCACTGGTAGGCGGTAGCAGCGATGCCAGGCCCACCGGGAGCTGGCCTGGTGGAGGAAGGCGATATTGATCGTAATAAGCATGTGAATGACCTCTGGAGTATTTTTAGAAGGGAGCCATAGGACTCTAGACGAAACGGTAACGTTTTCCATGGATGACGAATGAGCCCCGTCGTCTCACTCTCTCTCTCACGCTCTCTATCTTTCTCTCTCACTTCCCCTCTCTCTCTCTTTCTATATCTTTCTCTCTCTCCCTCTTTCTCTCTTTGCCTCACTCCCTCTTTCTATATCTTTCTCTTTATCTCTCACTCCCACTCTCTCCCTCTTTCTATATCTTTCTCTCTCCGTCTCTCTTTCTCCCTCTTTCCATATCTCTCTCTCTCTTGCTCTCTATCTTTCTCTCATTCCCTCTTTCTTTTTCTCTCTCACTTTCTCTCTCACTCCCCCCCTCTCTCTCTCTCTTTCTATATCTTTCTCTCTCTCTCTCTCTCTCTCCCACTTTCTAACTATTTTCTTTATCTTTCTCTCTCTCACTTTCTCTCTCGCTCTCTCTCACTTGCTTGCTCACTCTCCCAGTCGACACCGCACCATTGAGGTAAAGTCTGCATCCACCACCACCACCAGCCTCAGGCTCTGTTAATTATTCAACCCAGCCTGCACCGGCCCTCCGTGCCACCCCCTCACCTCCCATCTCTGGTCAGTGCCCTCTATGAAACAAACGCCACCCCAGCATGTAAGTTAATGGCTTGGCTATTAAAGATATCCGCCTGAATGTCTTTCTTAAAGAAAAGTCGGATGAAGTAGAAGAAGAAAAAAAAGGAAAACCCTCTCCATAAATCAACATTCGGAGGGAAAATGGAATGGAAAATGGAAAACGTCATAATAATTCCACTGGTTGAATGAAAGTGATTAATGTAATTTAATATTCTTATGCAAATGTCCGTTTCCCTAGTGCGTTCCCCGGTGTAGGACTGACTGCTCTGTAATTGTTTGTGTGTGTGTGTGTGTGTGTGTGTGTGTGTGTGTGTGTGTGTGTGTGTGTGTGTGTGTGTGTGTGTGTGTGTGTGTGTGTGTGTGTGTGTGTGTGTGTGTGTGTGTGTGTGCGCGCACATTTCCACTAGTGACTTTGTGTGTATAAGCGTATGTGTGTGTGTGTGGGATGTTAAGATTGGATCAAGAAGTGTGCCTTGCCACTTATGCAGTGAAGACGGAGAGAGTTGGCCTCATGTGTCCTTGTCCATCACAGCCTCGCTTACGGTTCAATTACAACAGAGCGGCTTTCTTCTTACCTGTCGAGTGAGGAAGGTCAGGTGAGGAACGTAGAGCGGACATGTAAGTTTGGGACAGTTTGTGACGGCTAGGCTGTTCTATTCTGTTATGCTATGCTGTTCTTCAATTCAATTGTATTTGTGTATCCCTTAATCACCATTACAGTCTCAAAGGGCTTAACAGGCCAAGTATTTGTGACACCCCCCTGACCCAAGCCCCCACACGGGCAAGAAAAAACTTGCTTAAACAAGGAAGAAATCTTGAAAATAATGTTCTTCTAACCCTATGTCTAAAAAAAGCACCTGAATGAATCATAGCCGCTTCTCGAACCCGCCTTTGAACCCTAATAAAATGCAAACGCTATGACGTTGTGATGGCGTCACTAGGCTGAACAAATACACTTTTTTTATTGCGCTTGAAAGTGTCTTACCGACGGAAGTTTGGAGCAGCACAGATTTGCTCCGTCATCACTTGCAGCGGGCGCTATCTCGGAAGGCCATGTCTGCGCAGCGCTGCAGAAACGCCCGCGCAGCGATTCTTTTGTCAGAAGTTAATCGGCCCACAATAGCGTCTTCACCAGCGTTTTCCAGAGCGCCGCCCATGTCCACTCAAACCAAGGTTTTCCTACGTTTGTGTGTCCCCTCGTTCCCCCCCCCCCCCCCCCCCCCCAAAACAATTGTAGCTGAAAATAAACATTGCCAAATTACAACCAATAGCTTCAGTCACTGAGGCCCAAATAAGCCCAATGATTAGAATGAATAGGCCCAGATTTTTTAATTTTTACAAATCAAGAGTAGGCCTGATTTGACCAATTGGCTTTGCATCCTTTCCTTCTGCCCTAGTCCAAGACATGCTGCCCACCAGCTTTCAAAGTACAATGCTGCCACTGGTGGATTTGTATAAATTTTATTCACATAATTATCCCTCCCTGTTATTTTGTAGTTCACCAAAACACCCTGAAACAACTTGATTCTCACATACTTAGCCACCATACGCCACTAACAGTGCAAGCAGGCCAATGGCAACCAAGCACACAGTCCTTCCTCCCTCACTTTAAAAACCACCAGCCGCCACTGATATATATATATGCAAAATCATTGGCAGAAGCCTGCCACTCGGGCATTGGGGCAAGTGGGCGTGGGGCATGGCTTCAACCTTTCCCTCTTCTCACATTTGATGCGTTTGACAGCTCCCTTCCCATTAGTGCTTTAGCATTCTTAAGATAAACATTCATAGGAATCCACGTGCACACAAACACACTCACACATGCACAGTAACGTCTGGAAGTCACCTGCCATGTCACCTGATGTCTCGTGCTTCACACGCCAGAGAACATCCACCTGACAATGTGCTTTAGAAAAGGTGTGCTTTATTAAAGGTATGTATATTCTTCTTCTGTTTTACATGACTATTTGTGTAACTGTGTTTGACATGATTTTATTCTGTGTGATGTATATTCAACTCTTTGTTGGTTAAATGCAAATGAAAATTTATCAGTCAAATTGTTGGGGTTTCAGATTACAGATTTATCTTAAATTCTAGTCCACTACTACGGTTGACCTATTCTGATATAGTTCAACTCTGAGGTTCTGCTGTGTTTTACTGACTGGTGCAGGGAGCCAGTGGGTGGGGCGCAGAGGGTTGTTAGTATAGAAGAAATGTACCTCTACATCTCATGGTAATATACAATTATTATCAGGCCCATATGCTATATAAATATAATAATGGTGGAGAAGAGCTTAAGAAGGCAAGTCACCTCTCCCCTTTAGACTAGCCTGGAGTGCCAAAAGGCCTATAGATTAACTTGCTTGTGTTTACCCACTGGCATAGAGGTCAAGGATCAGGGTGAATTGAGGTTAGTCTAGGGACAGAGACCAACTGGACACTCCAATCTAGTGTCGTAAAACTGTTGAACCTGTTGGAAAAGCAGCTGAATCATTCCCAAAAAACCTAGGAAGCAGAATGCGGGCCAAGAGAGAAACCTAGAAAAACAACAGACTGTGAAACTAGTTAGACATTGTATGTACAGGGGATATCGTAAATAACAACACTCTTGATGGACAGAAAGGAGATATAAGGAGGGGCCCGTGACCAGCTCTGCAGTTCTTTGTCAAACCAACTCGGCTTTGCTCTTACTTGTTCGCGAGTAAAAATAAAGTCTTTTGTCATTCTTGCTCCGGTCTCATCGAACTCTCTTATTTAAAGTTTTAGTGTTAAATGCGGTTTATCTACCACATTAGCTGATGTGGTACACCTGTGCACGTAGGGCCAGCTGCAGCCTTTATGAGGTGAACCACATTGGGCTCCTCTATATACAAGGTCAGTTCAAGGTCAGGTCTTTGTTTGGTCTGTTCTCACCATATTTTGTGTCAATAAATCATTTCATCCCTTTTTAAATCATGTGTGCCACCGCTTCTGCTGTGAGGGGTTTTCATGGCATTTGTTATAGGGTTCATGTCTAGTGTGCCTCATTCTATAACCTGTATTCCCTCGAGAGCAGTGAACAGCCATTTATATTGATTCTTTACGTTTCGGTCGAAGTGTTGTGATTTTCTCTTTTTATCTTTAGTGTGTGTTTCTATCTTTAGGTGAATGGACTGCGTGTGTACATTTTATAAGGTTACAGTGGTTGTATTGTGGCTCTTTGCTTGTATCCTCACATATTGTGCTCTATCCCCAGGCCTGTTTGACTATTGGCTCCAATAAAGTGTATCATCATTATACCGATAAGCTAGCATCTGCCCTTCAGTTGAGATAGCAGCTGGTCTGGTTTACTCCTTATGTCTAATCCTAACTTATTGTTGATTATAATATTATTGGGATAGTTTTACTCTGACACAATGATTAACCTTGGTTTTTTTACACCTTAATGCAGTTTATTTTAACAAGGAATGGATCCTTTGGTTTGGCTGTCTGGTGGCCATTTTGTCAAATGTCATTTTCTTTCCGATCTATTAAATGTTTCCTATTAACTGGTTCCCTCCAGCATTGAATGTCTCCGTTACAAATTTCAAGTTATAAAAATGTTGTTTATGAAAATAATGGAAATCTTCTTTATTTTCAACTGCCGCAAAAAAACTTAACTTTGATATTCAGCCTATGAATAACAATCATTCTTATCAAAGGGGCACTTATGGTGTCCTTAAAACTATTTGAATGCTCGCCGTACATGTGTATGTGTACATGTGTACGTGTATGTTTTTCCCCATTACTTGGCCACTTCCAATTAGTTTCCAGTTAAACACATCCACAAGTAGTAAAGCATGAATAATGCATTCCTCTATTTTTTAACATTCATCATTCAGGAGTTTTCTGAAACCCAATCAAACCTGCCATGACCATTACCCCCTCCACATTACCGCCATGCCACACACACACACACACACACACACACACACACACACACACACACACACACACACACACACACACACACACACAGAGGCAGCTTTGCATCTGCTTTAAATAATTCAAACGGTAGCGATAATCAAATGGAATGGATTCCATGGGCTGTTTATTCACACGCCTGCCTTTTTTTATGCCCATATCCTAGTGAGCGAGTGAGGGAGGGAGAGGGAGTGGTACTCCCCCCTCCCTGGAGAACTTTCACAGTTGACGTGAGGATGCGGTATTGGCAGGCGCTAGCGAGAGGATGGAGGGAAAGGGATAAGAATGAGAGCAGAGAGCGGAGGGAGAGAGAAAGTTCTGAAAGAGGGAGAGCAGAAACAGAGGGAAGGGGATAAAGGGGAATATAATAAATAAAGGAGAGGGAGAAGAGATGTAGCACAAAAAGAGAGAGCCAACAAATGGATACCGGCATTGGAACCCGGTGATGCCAGGAAAAATAGATATGGGCTGTATTCATTTACTCTAATATCCATCCACATTTGTGTGTGTGTGTGTGTGTGTGCGCACCACCACCTACATCACCCCCAATCTAACCCCCCCCCACCCCCCCTGATGCACACACCCGTCCCTCCCCATTAGAAACCACCCTGTTTCCCGGTTGCATCGATATTAACCAGCTTAAAACCCTTAATTACATTATGTAAGCAGTGAGATCAAGGCGCACATTGAAAGCATCCTTCTAAGCTGGTGTGTGTCTGTATGAGAATATGTGTGTGTATACGTGTTTATATGAAAGAGAGAGAGGCAGTGAGCGAGTGTGTGTGTTCCATGCCCTGAAATAACATCTCTTATATAAATAAAATAACATTTCTTATATCATGACTAAGTGGCAATAACCAAAGGTTTCTGTGGGCATTAGCTGATGAAATGTGTTGAAACATGAACATCGCCTGCATCCACCTCTTGACATGATTGCCTGACGAGAAATATACTGTATACCTTTTGTGTTTATTGCACAAACTTTCTTCAAGCTTAAGAGAAATATACTGTATTTTCAACATGGCTGCCTGGGAGTTAACTTGGCTGGAATATATTTGTTTCATAAGGACCATTGCAATTATAAAGAGCATTGTTGACCGCCGTAATTGGCTTGTGTAGTGTTTGTATAATTATTTGCAAGCCTACGCACAGAATGCAACAGTTCACTGAGGGCTTGGCGAATACTTTGGTGGTAGATCGAAAAAGGGGATTTTTTTTTCTCCAGTAAATTTCAGAGAAACGTTTTTCACGTTGGCAATGGAGTGTACGGCTCACACAATTACAAACCCTGACATTATTCCAATGACAGGGAAATTATAGCAAGGTATTGACTACAGAGCCATTAAATATATTGCACCGGAATTCACAGCTGGCAAAGTGGAAGTTGATCAAGTTCTCTCTGAGTGGTCTGAGAAAGCCCTCGACATCTCCTCCTCCGCCCTCACCCCCCCCCCCCCCCCCCCCACACACTTTCTCTCTCCCTCTCTCTCATTCTCTCTCCTCTTCCTGTCCATTACTCTCTCTCTCTCTCTCTCTCTCTCTCTCTCTCTCTCTCTCTCTCTCTCTCTCTCTCTCTCTCTCTCTCTCTCTCTCTCTGTGTCTGTCTCTCTCTGTGATGGCACAAATTCAATTAAAACAAGCACACGAGATTTGTGGCAATCACCCACTTTAGGTCACAATTGAGAGCCCTGACGATATGTAAATGGTCTTGTCACTGGAGGGGGGCACTGACCGTCACAAGAAAACAAATCAAGAATCGATTTCTGGTTCATTCCGTCCTCCAGACATCCGCTTTAACCTGAGAATTCACTTCATCTGCCGTTGATTACAGCTTCAGCTTACCTTCTGGGGTCTGCACCCTTCAAAGCTTTTGTTTTCTAGTGTTTTCTGTAGTGTGTGTGTGTGCTTCACATTGGAGTCAGCCATCACAAATTTAAGGAAGTGCGCTCAGTGGAAATCCAAAGACCTCCTTCAGCAAGGTCTACTTGCCCGGTTTGGTTATTGTTATTCTTTCTCTTTCCATATGGACACCAGAGGATCTTGGATAATAGAATGTGAAACTACACACACAGTAGGGGATAATGGTGGTATACCTGTAGTCTGTATACCTACAAAGCAGGATGAGAAAGAGAGTATATCGTCTGTGTGAGAGGACATTATGCGTGTGTGCTTTTGTTCAAAAGATTTGAAATACATATAGCGTGTCTGTCTGCATGGCCATTCTAGTGTAATATCGTTAAAACCATAAAACGCTATAGCAAACCAACAAAAAGATACACCATTGAGTTGTTTGCACCTTGAAACTGTAGGGAACTGATTTCATATTGTATTATTTATCCAGCTCGTCATATTGAGGCCATGAACTTCACACTTATGATTAATGAAAGCACAAAGAGTTGATTTTCCCAGAGAAAATAAATATAGGTTAGTCGTTAGTGCACTGCACTTTGTTTGAAAGGCTTTGTCAATGTCATTGCCATTTCTTGTGAAATTAAATGTGTTTTTTGGAGTAAGGGACAACTCAAGATTTGTAAAAAAGAAAGTATTCAATTCATGCAACCACTCAGTAAACCTATTTTCAATAGCATGACTGTGTTTGGCCTCCTCCTATAGAAGCTCGTCTGGCGGGGCCTTTACTGACAGAACAAAGCAAAAGCAGAGAGGAAAGTTTCCCTTCTCTAAGGTTATCAAGCGGTAATGACGTCTCCCGAGGATCTGGTTGCTTGGCAGGCATCGCCATTCCACTCTTATTTCTGAAAGGAACCGAGGACTTTTGCACAGTTAATACAGATGCTAATGCCGGCGAGCACAGTGAAAAGAACACTCCTGTGACATCACACCAGCCTGCCTTCTCCTTGAATTAAGTGGGAAGCAGGAGACATTGTTTATTTTGACTACCAGTCAAAAGGGTTGGGGGTTTGAACCCGGATTCCCCCAGGTGCCTAACCCTCACCCACCCATGAATAACAGGTCAGGGAAAAGGAACAACTGAATTGTGACGGCAGGTAGTATTTCTGATGTTTCTGTGCAGTATGTATGTATGTATGTATGTGTAGGAGTGGTGGTGACTGTGATGGAGAACTGGAGTCCAATTGTCTCCAGGCATTCTTGAATAGATGTTTTGCTAGTGGAGTAACCTTGTGGAGTAACCTTGGGTCTCTATGGCAGCCTTTGGAGTTGCTGCCTGTCCTCTTTGTCGCAAACTCTGTGGTAACCAGAAACCGACAGCATTTACATTTTCTTGTTTGCTTTTCTGTGGAGACGCGTCAATGTTGCATCATAGAGGTACGTTTCCAACCGGGCGGGTGGGGGGGGAAAGAGAGTCAACTTTTGTTTTACAACAACAGTTAAAGAAAAGGGTTTCCATGGAAACAGCCTCATCTACCCTTGGCTCGCAGCAGCTCAGGCACAGCATGTCATAAAGTAGTGATAATTGACCAGTTAGACCACTAACTGCTTTGTAGGACGGTCGTCGGTTGAGCGACGACCTGGAGTTTCAGCCTGGAGTTTGATTGCAGAGGGACGGATTGCCCCCCCCCTCCTCAGGTGAGCAGGTAGAGAGAACACGGCGAGAAAAGGATTTCAGGTATCTACGCATGTTATTACAAGTGAGGGTGAAACGGATGATGAGATGAGATGCTGTGTAGATGCAGCAGAGTCCCTCATCATTCAGACGGTGTTCCTGAGGGTGGTGGCGGTGGTGCACAGGGAATCAAAAGCTCGGACTGGTCAACGTCACCACACCTGTCCATCTGCGTTCCCGTCCTCAGCTTTAAGAACAAGGTTGTGGACACGAGCGACTGAGGCGGGATGAGGAGTTCAGTGAACCCGAAGCATCTCAGCAGCTCGTTCCTGACGGGGTTCGACCAAGCTAGTGTCGATGGCCCCAGGTCGCCGCCCCATTGGCGGTCCAGGAGGCCCGGGGTCGACGGGACACCGGGCCTCTCCGGCTGGCGCGGCTGCACCTAGGGACGGTTAACGAAGAGGGCGTGAGGAAGCTGAGGGGAGGGGAGCCAGCCGTCTGGCCCATCTCTTCCCCCTGTTGCAACAACACGACCCGACCTGACGACTATGATTAAGGAGGAGACAGATCGATGGACGGCGAGGACATGCCTGCCGATTGGTCCCCCTGTTGACACCATGGGTGTGCGGCTCCGGGTGATGCATGCTTGCCAATGTTATGGGCGGCCAAATAACCTCTTTAATTAAACTAATCGCCCCGGACCGAACCTCTGAGGCGTAACCTGCCACTTCATTTGCATTTAAATGGAAAAACGCTGACCAAAACATTTGGCTCAAGGCGAGATGGTTTTCCGTCAGGCCGCTGGTTGGACAGCTGATTTATCGTGATGTACTGCTTGTGAATCGTTTGAATCAGGCACATGATGACCACTATGCTGCCTCTGTCTTGTTGGGACTGATTGCCAGCTCGGACAACAAGCTACCGTTCTCTCTCCCTATCTCTCGCTCCCTCGCTGTCTCTCTCTCTGTGAGAGGGAATGGCAAGGAATACAAAGAATTACCTCTGTCTCTGTCTCTCTCGCTCACTCTGTCTTAGTCTCTGACTCTGTCTCTCTCTCTGTGTCTGTCTGTCTTTCACTCTCTCTCTCTGTCTCTCTCTATGAGAGGGAATGGCAAGGAATATAAAGAATTACCTCTCTCTCTCTCTCTCTCTCTCTCTCTCTCTCTCTCTCTCTCTCTCTCTCTCTCTCTGTGTCTGTGTGTGTGTGAGAGAGAGGGAATGGCAAGGAATACAAAGACAAAGCCCTCTCTCTCTGTCTCTACCCCACTTTCTCAGTGATGCCTTGTGAAAAGTGTTGTTATACAGCAAAAAAAAGAGGAAAGTTTTGTATTTGTGTCATGGTTAAATACATAATCATTCTCCAACCAATCGTATTGGACAATCCAACGTATTGGATTGTTGTGATTCATACTGAAGGCCTATGTGCTCTCTGTGTCTCAGCAGCCTAACAGCCTAGGTCTTTGAAATTATAATTATCTCCACTTAATGAATATTTACAACACTGATTCATGTGACACACAGGTACACTCGCTCATTACATTCAGTCAGACCATACGTTTGAGACGAATACATTTAGTCAACATGACAATCATCGTGATGAAGGCATGCTGGTCATGGTAATTGAAGCTCAACACAGTTAATCACCACGTCTATCGAGCAAAAGAGGACCGGGGTATCAGAAAAATGTTGCGTCTGGTATTTGTGCTAATCTACTAATCCTTGTACTCCTGCTTTTATGAACCATCTTGAAGATACAAGTGAAAAGCCTGAAGGAGGTGCATGCTGGGTAATATTTGCTTTAGTATTTCATGAGTATGCACCATAGAGTATCTCATACAGAGCCTTTCGTAAAAACATTTTTCTGGCAGTATTACCAAATACGGAAAACTCATGACCAGTTAATCGTGTGATCTGTTAGGCTGGTTATAGGGTGTCACTCATCAGGGGCACTCTGTTTTGTAAAAGAAAAAGACAAAAAAGGAGATTGAAAGAGGCTAGAGACTAGCAATCTTAGATTCTTCCATGCAAAATGTTATTTTTGCATAAATTATTGAACTATGTATGATAGATGTACACATTTTTACTGTTACATGTGGGTGTAAGAAGGCCGTATGTGTGTGGATGTGAGTAAGTAGTCAATATCTTTTTTAAATCAACATACTGTTTCCACAAGCACATCCATACTTTATCATAGTTATTTTCAGAGCCAGAGTCAAAGCCAATGCTACAGATAATCAGAAAGACCCCAGACATGTGTTGAGAAAGACCTCGTCATTGACGATCGTTTGATAAAAATGTCTACATTTTTTCCCTGTTGCATAAAATTACTTTTATTCTTCTCGATGATATTGAAGAAAAAGCTTTTAAGTTGAACACAGCTGTGGGAAGGGGAGACAGATTTAGGTTAAATGACCACAAACCTCAAGTGTGTCAAGTTAAATTAAATCTTAAGTAGTAATCTTGGCAAACAAATGGTAAATCGCTCTGGTTTGACTCCAGGGTCAGCCCACTCTGAGGCACGGGTAAATTGAAAAAGATATTGCAATTCACTATATCTGCTCAACTTGTACCTGAAGCTCCCAGGACACAGCACTAGAGAACTCCCCAGGGCCCCTCTAAAAGGGAACTGCTTTAGTGAAGGTTAGTTAAAGGACCAAATCATTACCAAACGATAATTAAGCTCTGAATAACAAACATTCACTTCTGAGACCCTATTGATTCGAGATCGATCTGCATTATCATCAGTGGAACCTATATGCTGTGAAAGTATATAGAGCAGAGTACGGGATAGTCTTTAGAAACAAGCCTATACATTTCTTCAGATTGTTTGGGGAGGTGTTTTTACGTTGTTGTCTACTGCAATCTGTCAGGCTGATTGTATATCCGCCAGAGGTTTGCTGGTGCAAACCTCTGCTCCTCGTGTGTTCCTGAGCAAGGTAGCAAGCACTAAGTGCTCCTTTGTATGGCTGATTCTGCCCTCGGCATGTGATTGGTGGAATAACAGGCCCTTGATTTTGGTTTATTTCTGTGGGCCGATCGTCCTTCAAGGGAAGACCGGAAGAAGCTTCTGGGTTCAAGTCCCACCAGTTGCACACACAAACATGAGGCGCTATTCTGAAGATGTAGTGAAAAGTCTCTAGGATAGTCTCTTCAGTATAAGTGGTTAGGCTGTTCGACGCCAAGGCACAACCCAGATAGGTTCTGGTTCAGACCTGAACCAGATGCCTGCAGTCTACCTGTAGGCTATCCTGAGCTAAAATGCCTAACCTCTGTCTGCTCCATAATGACATGTATCTGAATTTACAAAATCGCCTGGGGGAGAACCGTCAAATGGATGAATAGTTGATGGATGCCAACAATTTTTCATCTGTGTGTCAGTAACAGGCTATGAGAGGCCGAACGGGCCATATTTCATACTTTACTCCTTACATTGTGTGAAATGCTCTCGGATACAGATGTGAAATGCTCACATGCACTGGTCAAAGTCCTTGGAATAAACCGCCAACACCACAGCGTAAACACTCTTACACACACATGAAATGCACACACACACATGCTACTGCAAATTCCTTTCTCACTGTTGCATCTCAGTAATACGAGAGAGCAATTTCAGCACGTGAAAAGACTTTCCCTGGTGTGAGTGAGCATTTCCCATGTCTACTGTGTGAGGCAAAGTATGAAGTATGGCCTGTGAACATTAGCCTCACATAAATGACAGAGTGGCTGTTTCAAACCGACACGTTGGTCGCTGGCTCGGCTGTCTGTCGGCCCGGTCGGGTTCAGGGGAGGAAAAGTGAAGCAGAAAGTTGCGGCTCTGACGACGGGAGCCTGGGTAATGAGATTCGGGGGATGGGGTGAGAGAGTGTGTTTGATCTCCGAGCGGGACTCCACCACCTGATTTTTAATTAGAGGAACTGATGAAGCAGGACGGCGGTTTGAAATGTCACATGTCACCTCCGTCTGGTCGCCGCCGCCGCCGCCGAGGAAGAGGTTTGAGCAGGAATATGGCGTGTCTTTTTTATAAATGAGCTCTTCCTATTTAATCACTGCTCACTATATAAATATGCTATTAGATGTGGTGGTGCATTGATTGCATTTCCCTCAAAGGATCCACATAGATCTTCCTGATCTCAACCTCGTTTCAACTTCCTCTGATAAAGTCAATTATACAACGGTGAGTTCCCACCGAGTCGTTTTTATTGGACGAGAGCCTTTCCATGAGTTCAAATGTGGAGTTAACGGCACGGCGACTTTTGAACCTACGTGAATCATTTCTGCTTTACAGGTGTTTGTATTAACCATTCATTTGCCTAAAGTTGCCATCGTATGCCGTTCACTGAATCACACAGGCCACCAAAGCGACAGTCGACCAGCAGTCTCTCACTGGTTGCGGTATAAATAGAAATAAACCAATAAACGGGCATGACCTATAAGTAGCAAGCGAGTGTGCAGGAAAATGTTTGTGTAGCTTGGCAACGGTCCTGTCCAAGTCCAACTGACAAACTATTTGTGTTGGCTGAGCCAAGTAAACGGTTAAACAAACAAATCATGATCTGTTGTCGCTTATTACTGTTGACTAATAAATGCCGCCTGTAGAACTTGCTGTATAAAAGCCTTACCCAACTCGTGGTCTCGCTGTGATACTGAACATCAGTGCGCGGTGCGCGTTCACACTGTACACGTCCGTCGACGGATCTCATTGACTTTGCATGAGGCGCTCTCGAAATGCATTGTGGGTCAATCCGTTCCATCGGCTCCGTTTGCCTGCGTCAAAAAGCTGAGAAATGTTAAACTTTTCAGGCAGCGACGGATCCGTCGGCCAAACGGATCGCGTTAGCCATACGTCAGACATGCCCTCCGTCATCCGTCGACGGGACGTGTACAGTGTGAACAAGGTCGTGACAGGTTTTCATTTGTCCTTCTGGTAATCTTTCGAGATGCTGGTGTGTGTGTGTGTGTGTGTGGTGAGTTCCCGGATTGAACCGCGAGCGGGCCCCTCACACGCGTTAAAGTCTTTGTCATTTTTCACATATTTCTCTGTGAAGTCTGTCAGCCGGGTTCCTGGGAGTGTGGCTGCAGGAGATTCTGTTGCACTGGTTAAAGCTTTTGTGTGTTTGTGTGTGTGTGTGTGTGGATCTCGTTGTGTATTTGTATGTGTGTTTACATATGCGTGCGTGTGTGTGGGTGTGTGTGTGTTAGTGTGTGTGTGTGTGTGTGTGACAGCGGATGAGAATGGAGCGTGTGTGAGAGATGATGCAGGGTGTGGTTAAGGCCGCAGCGGAGCTGACACCGCAGGGAGGTCATCCCCAGTGCACGTCAGTCCCACTGCTACAGCCTCTGACACACACACACACACACAGACACACACACACACTCCTCTGCCTCCATGTGTGTGTGTGTGTGGGTGAGCTGGAGGTTTGGGAGTGCCAGGGTTATTTATTAGGAGCTTGCGCAGAGTTGGCAAAAAAAAAAAAGCATGGCAAATCCGCTGATTCGACACCATCACCACCCTCCCACCCACCCCCCTTTTCACACACACCTACACACACACACACACACACACACACACACACACACACACACACACACACACACACACACACACACACACACACACCTCACCCCCCACCCTGTTGGCCTACACACTTATGAAATATTCACACCAGCACATGTACTTTTCACTTCAAAGTGTGCCCATTTCATCTCTGCCACGCAACAATTTATGCCTGCGTTTAAGCCCCTGTGATAGCCTCATGTAGATTCACTGTGTGTGTGTGTGTGTGTGTGTGTATATCTACATGTGTGTATCTATTCATATTATACCTCTGTGTGTCTATCTGTGTGTGTGTCTGTATTAGTGCATATGTATCTACGTGTGTGTCCATATATTAATGTTATACCTCTGGGGGTGTGTGTGTGTGTGTGTGTGTGTGTGTGTGTGTGTGTGTGTGTGTGTGTGTGTGTGTGTGTGTGTGTGTGTGTGTGTGTGTGTGTGTGTGTGTATTTACATGTGTGTCCATATATGCATGTTAGGCCTCTGAGTGTGTGTGTGTGTGTGTGTGTGTATTTACATGTGTGTCTATATATGCATGTTAGGCCTCTGGGTGTGTGTGTGTGTGCACGCGCTTATATGAGTATCTATATGTCTGTGTATCTATGTGTGTCTATTAATATTGCAACTCTATGCATGTAGCTTTTTAGACTCCCCTACCCTACTCCCTCCCTCCCTGCCTCCCCTATCTAGCAGTGAGGGCCCGCCTACACACACAGCGGTCATAATGCTAATCGCCGGGGGTCCGTGCTAAGTCTGACGCCGAGGGGGATTAGCGTTAGCATTGTCTGGTGGCTCCTTTCAGTGTGGCGGGCTCGTTTTGAGTCCATGGATCTTCTGGTACGACTGTATGGGCCTGTAAACCGTGTGACCCGGTCATAGAGACAGCCATGAACCAGCTGAACAACATGAACGGGTTTGAGGCGTTTACATTGTTCCCCGAAAGGAACAACGCTGGACTTGAAGGATGTTTATTAGCGTGTGTGTGTGTGTGTGTGTGTGTGTGTGTGTGCGTGTGTGTATTGTTGTGGTGATTCAGAAAATTCTGCTGGTAGATATATATGGTGTGGACCATAGTACAGACATAAGGAGATAGGGAGCTGTCTGAAGTGACATCTTGGCTTGAAGTATCAGTTGCAGACATTTTTTTTTACACAAGTTGAATAGTTGTCCTCCACTGTTCAAAAATAGTTTTTTCACTTATTCTTATAATCTTATATATATATATATATATATATATATATATATATATATTTTTTTTAATAACTAGATAAAGATTATTCTGAACTATGAAATCAGTTCAAACTGTAACATTTTTATTTCTTAATTTTGCGATCGAATGTCAACATTTTGCATTGACTAGCTAATATTTGGATTCTGAAATGTCACGCAACCTAGCCATTGCTATGGGACTAATTCAATTCAATTAAAAGCCGTGGAACCCTTCCAGTTTTGCTCTATTTTGGTTTTACTGGCTGATTAAAAAGTTGCCTGCTTGACCTCTAAAACCTTTTTTCTTTGTTTCTGTCTTGAGCAACTGCCCTCCCATATGTCTATGCGTGGCTCTGCCAGCTCGAGACTCTCCCTGCTGTTTTAACCTTAGAGTTTCATACAATCTGGTTGCAGTTTAGGTGTTTATATGACCAGATACAGTCACAGCCACCTGACCAGAGTCACAGAGAGAAATCAGCAAACATCTGCTCCTGAAACTCACATTGTATACACACGGGTCCTATCCAATACATGTATATTAGATACTGTGTGTTTGAACGGAACATAGAGGAAGGGCTCTGTCTTTCAAAGTGATCCAAACAGCTTTAGTGTTAGCATTAGCTGCGGTGGCTACTGTCACCAGTATACCTTTCTCTGTGAAGCTAGCAGAGAGAGGGGCTTTTCCAGACACACACACACACACACACACACACACACACACACACACACACACACACACACACACACACACACACACACACACACACTGATACAGAGACATCCATACAAAAAACACAGCCAGAACACACAGAGAAACACACATACACACTCACTAACACACGCACATGCACACACACAGCTAGCTAGCTGCACTTGGTTGTTGGCTAGCCTGCTTTACTTAGCATGGAGGTATAATTTCTGCTGTGCTCCAGCCATGCTGTGAGTACTACAATAGCCCAGCTTGAGCAGCACCAAAAGCACAAAGTCATTATTATCTAATTAGGCAGAGTAATGACATGTCAGGCCGAGGCATAAGGCCAGGGCACACTCCTTCATGGCCATCTGTCTCTCTCTAAAGCCTGCTCTCTCTCGCACACGCTCACATGGACTCACACAGTCTCCGTGTACACGGACATATTCTACGTCTGGTATATATGTACATATATATGACAGGCTTTAAGTTCATCTTTATCTATCTTCTGAGGTTTCCAATTTTCCCAAGCTCCGGTTTTTAAACGGGTCTTGGCAACATGACACATCGTTTTATATCCGAGTGGGTGTGCCCACTCACCGTGAAATAAAACTGTTGCTTTGTGCCGCTCTCTCTATCTCTCTGTTGGAGGAGCGTTGGATTAAAATGGCAGTGCCATTTCGTGGTGGCACTGGGATTGGCTGGCTCCGACGCCTGCAGACAGCTGCACCGATGACAGAATATGGAAGGGTCTGTTTAGCAGTACAGTAAACATTGTTTTTTATGCTAATGTATTAATATTTGAACGGGATCATTTTATGAATTTGAACAAACTAGATAAGAGCATAATAGAGTGAAAATTAGATGATATATATGTATTTTATGTAAGTATTAGACGTATTATTATACATCTAATATATTATATATGTTCAATATATAGATTAGATTCTAAATATATTCAGTATTCTGTCATATTTTCATGCTTTGGATATTAATAACATACAAGAAGGTCCATGTCATTCTAATTTCGGCCTCTTGTTCTGTAGTAATTTGTAGTACAAAAAGCATCCAAGCTGGTGAAAGGTTGTCGGGTTGTTTGTGCTCTACAAGATTTGTAACCAATTCCAAAAATGGCAAAACAAATTCAATAATGTCTTTAGAAAAACAAAATAGCATACTTTCCCTCTATTAAGCCCAGCCCTTTCAGAGCCTGCATAATTACGGACGCGCAATTAGACGACGATTTGCGGTGCTTGTATCGGGGAGGAAAGAGTTGTTTTCTGCTTTGGCTGATGGGGAATGCCAAACACCTTTCGGCTATTTGTCAGGATACTGCATTAGCGTAAATTATTTGGGGGTCAGCTAAAGGCTAATGGAAAAAAACAAAAAAATCACTCTTCTATGCCATTAGCCAAATAGCACATAGCTGGTACACCAGAGCTGTTTGTAGTTAGTTATTAAGCAGCGCTTATAGAGATAAATTCATAAAATGCTTAAGAGATAATGCATTGACTTCATGGCCAGGGTTTAATATATGGCGTCCAAACTGTGGTTCCCATCAAACTATTGGAGGTAATCCACTGTGACTGATTGTGTACTTGCCCTTGGTTAAATAATGTTGTGTAACTGGTTGCAATAAGTGTGAGTGTGTGTGTGTGTGTGTGTGTGTGTGTGTGTGGGGGGGGGGGGGGGGCAGTGTTAGGGATATTAAGCAGACACAAAGACAGGTTTGGTTCCTGCATTTCCTTGATCATTCTAATTGAGGATGTTGTAATGTATCATTGTTCAGTTATTTATGTAGATTAAACAATACCACTGGTTTAATTCACACTAAACCAGTGTTTTCCCATGGTTCATTTGTCACTGATGGTTGTAAGTAGTGTGTTGCGTGGCCATATTTCACGCTGCAATTACGTTGTAACGTTATTCGTCATTAAACATTTAACATCTTCTCTTTGAGCTCGAAGTTTTCCATCCTATTGCAGTCCAAGAGGCTACAAGGTCGGTTAATAAACAGGGGAGAGAGAGGGATGGGTGATCCACGGGTGTTTAAAGTGGCAAAATGCTGAACACAGCATTCACTGTGATGAACCATGGCTGCCCAAATAAGTCAAACACTTAAGAGGCCCCTTGGAACCTCTGCTTTTTTTTTTAGGGTGAAAGTGTTACGTAGAAATCAATATTTAGCCTACCAAACTACCCAGAAACCTATAAGTCAAAGATTAAGCTGTGTGAAGTTGTGTATTTTATTATTGTTTAAGGGGTTTAATATCCCTGACAACCCAACTAATTGAAGTACAGAAACTGATTATCTGTTGCACTTAATGGTCCAGTGGTTCCTGTGTTTGACTCTTCCGTGTTCGATTCCCAATGCCCAGAAGACGTCTGCTTCATGATATCATGGCAGTACATTTTACCTTCTGAGTTAAGAAGTGATGATGTCACTGCTAATTATCTTCCTGTTTATAAATTTGCAAGAATTGTTGTCTAAATAAGTTGACATCATGCATGTAGGTTGTAGTGAAAGTCCCAGCCAATTCAGTTCTACAGACTTCTGAGTTGTCAATAGTTAAAATGCATGACTCCACTACCAGAAAGCCTCTGTGTATGTAACAAGGACAAAGCCCTTTCCTAATTGCAGTATGCATCAGAACAAACCATGCAATGTTATCAGAACCCAAGCATAAGCATACTGTAAGACCGATAAGCAAAGGCTGGTATGATCTAGTCATAATGCAAAAAAGACAATGCTTGTCAAACCACACACATGCACACGCAAACACACATGCGCGCACACACACACACACACACACACACACACACACACACACACACACACACACACACACACACACACACACACACACACACACACACCTTGTCACAACAGAACCAGCCCCCTCCTTGTGCTGGAGGTGAACCTCACTGTCGGAGTAGGCAGGGATTGGCTCTTTTCACAGCGTCTGGATCATCTCCCCATCGTTGAATCTGCTCACAACCGGAATATCCCAGAGCCAGAATTGGATCGTGCAACAGGGCGAAGAACCCACGCACACCAGCAAACACACAAAGCAGGGAAGATTTGAGAGGTAAAGAGAAGACTAGAAACTGATACTATGACAATAACACTACAAGTAAAGCCCAGTGTTTACACTCACACAATTCTTATATACGATGGGGAAAACTGAAATAGGCTCATTTATAGGACCGAATAATATGCCAAAAGACGATATAAATAATCAAAGATGGTCTTCACAAGTATCCACAGGCCGCATATGTGAGACACTTATTCCTTGTTTTTATATATTCCTCCTCGCTCTTTGTTTCCATAGTAACCACATGCCACAAACTGAGCTAAGCTGAGCCGAAAGAAAAAAGAATTGTGGCAGGAAAAGATTGAATGGAAATGCAAAAGCATGTCCCTGTGAGGTGTAATTATCTGAGCACTGATACCCCCGTTTTCTTGGGAGGGGCGGGGGATCCCTGTCACTCACAGAGCACTGAGGCGGGCTGCTTTTAAAGTGGCGTGTGAATGCAAGCCTGTGATGTTAAACAAACGCACACAAGTACAGGGAAACGCTACATGTCATAAAATGAGATGAGGATACACAGAAAAAACATACAAACACAATGTCTGGTTAAACACCACAGTGTCATTCTAAATGTGTAAATATTTGGTTATTATTTCAAAGTAAGATAAGCCAGTCAAAGGAGATAGACACCAAATGGATGCTCAGCGAGAAAGTTGGCCAAGAGATTTTCACACATTAGTTATTTATTCTGTAACACCACAGGTAATTGCATACAAGTACGATTACTTACGATTATGATTGGCTCTGTGGAAGAGGACCAGCTCCCTCTGTTGATATAAAGGGCTCATTCTAAAGTAACAAAAAACTCACTTATTTTCACAAGATTATACACTAATTAATACATAATTATGAACAATTATTATACTCAATATGTTCTGCTAGATGCCACTCAATCCTACACATCAGACCTTTAACGTTGGCCTGTTGAACTGCAGTGTAAGAGAAACGAATGCAGTGTGGAGTCAGGTGGGTAATGCCATCCCAAGCCCCCGGTGTCTCACGGCTAAGACTGGCCATATATCCCCGACCTGTCTGTTATCCCCACTGTCGGTCTCCTCAGAAGTTTTTCATGTTCTTTTTTACATGCACTATCTCTCTTTGCCTTTTGCTTGCGGTGTCCCCTATTCCGCTGACCTCCAACGCTGCATACGACTGGTGTCTGTAGGGTGTGTGGATACACGCATGTTCTCACAGGTTTTTATTAAACATCTGGAGTTCTGCTCGCCGACACGAACACGCATGTTCCTAAGGGGCCTCTCTTTTCGCAGGACCGTTTATTTAGCGGGCCCCAGAACCGACACCAGTGACTGCTGCTTCGGGACCTACCGATTGATTTGGTGTGGGCTGGGGCCAATGTCCTCCTGTTCCAAAACGAATGACGGGGTGTGGGGCCGGATAGTGTGGGCGGTGACGGAGCCCGATTCCCAGCCGAAAGGATTTGGCGTCCTGCTCCGGAGTCCATTCCTAGAGGAAGAGGCCTAACCCACTCCCTCGCTCATTAATGATGGAAAAAAACTTCTGCCAAACTCACCTGTGAGTGTGTGCAAGAATAACAGTAAACAAGTACGACATAACCATATCCCAATCTCCTATGTCCCTAAATCCCGGTTTGTTTGTTAGTTTTGTGTTCTTATTATTATTCATTCCATTTTTTTTCCCCGCTGCTAATAATTAAATATATCAAAGGCGGGTGGGTTTTCTCCGGAGCAATCTCCCCGTGTGTGTCGGCCTCCTAATTGGCTGTTAATAAGCGTGTAATGAGGTCCAGATACCCAGTCTCTCCCTCTATATCTGGGGGATTTTGAATGGCAACCCTGGGAGAAACGGAGGCATGTCCAATGGAGTAATTGTTTTTGTGTGTTTTTGGGGACATCGAGGAGCGGCACTACGCCCTCTGTGCCGGATTAACCTCCTTCGCAAAAGACGCACTTCAAAGGACTCCCTCCCTGCCCCTCCGCCCCTCCCTCCCACGAAAATCAATGGAGGACTTTCTTTTTCTTTTCAAGTACAATGTCATTTCAGTGGCAATTTTTCCGCTCAGCAGAGGATGAGCGGGGCGGCAGAACACAACGGATGATTAAGGGGTTTTATTTTCTGTGGAGTGAAAGACAATTAACAATACTCATTATTGTATTAGTGTATTGTTTACAGCCCCTTCCGTTTTATTCCTTCCATCTCGTTTAACTCATTTGAAGAGATAAATCCCAATGGCTCCTGAAGAGCAGGAGCCATTGAGTGAGACATCAGTAGGGATTAATGCATCCCCTCCCGCAAATTGAATGTCAGGCTATTATACTTTTTAATTTACCTTTTGGATTTAGATTACGGATGAGAGGATGACCGTTGCTTGTTGGAACCACGCACAGAGCGACTGGAGAGGAGCTCATTAATTATGCAGATTGATTGGATTAGATTAGGAAGCAGAATTTAGCGCTGGAGCGTATTCGGATGAGGAGAGGACTCCTGTCTGCATCCAATCAGCAGCTCAATTAGGATCCAGGCGCGCAGGGAGGAAAATCGGCTTTACACCCGTTGCTGTCTGCAGACGCCATCTTACTCTGCTTATCCCGCCAGCGAACCGATGACAGATGCTAAGTGGAAGTGATGCACAGGAAGTGATGCTTGTCCATTTCCCTTCAGAGCAATCTAATAGGATCACAAAACAAAGCAACTCTCCTGTAACAAAGCCCCCCGAAAGCAACAGATTGATAAAATCTCAAAATATTACAGACGGTGATAGCGTTCACACATCACTGTATTATATCAATACATTGCTCAGCTCTAGCCCCTAAACGCTTTCTGCTTTCAAACCAAACTTTCCAGATGGGGATGTTGGTGATGGGGGGGGGGGGGGGGGGGGGATGTGTGGTTGGCAGACGGGGAACGTGAACGAGTGGATGTCTCCCGTCTCCACAGCAGCGCTTTTCAACCTGTGGTACGGGTGCCATTGCTGGTACACTAGGGTTCTGCAGGTGGTACGTGGGATTCTACTCTTGAAAAAGAAAATTTATACAAAAAAATATGATGTAGATAATTCAAAATGATCATAAATAATGAATTCAATATATTTAAAGATTGTTAGATAAATATAGGTTTGTTATGATCTATTTGTTTTGCTGCGTTTTGTCACTTTTGCATCCTGTCATATGTTTACCATTGTGAAGTTGTTGACTTCTTCTCCCTCTGTTTCCCACTGGCCATGGCTTCCCTGCAGTAATAATTGCTTATAAACGGGGCACTGGCATTGCGCAGCCCCTACATGTGTATTTATCTATTGTATACTGTTTGAGTGTGAGGTGGTCCGGGGAAGGTCTTGAAGACCATTTAGTGGTACACCTAGTCAAGGTTGGGAACCCCCCCGACCTACAGCACCTGAGGTGTTACACTGTCCAATATAAAGCCACTTAGTGGCCAATTTAAATCCTTTGGCCCAGCAGGGCTGCTCGTTACGCCAACAATGGCCTTGTCATCTCTGCTGGCCGGCTGAGCTTCTCCAGACGTGGCTGAGGAGGCTGGCTTTGTTCGACCACCCTGCCTCGAAAGATAAGGAAATACCTGCATCTGTGTTCATGTTCTGCGGACTTGAACTCGTTACGGTGGACTCCAGATATATGTTGTGAAAGAGCAGGGAAAGGGTTAGGGCGTCTTGTTCATGGATGCCTATAGGTAGGCTGTGGACATTGGGGATTGACCTCACAACCTGTCAGGTGGGAGTTGAACACCCTAACCCTGATAACTTTATAATGGGAATTTGGTTACAAAGCACGTGTGCAACTGTGTGTGAAGAGTGAATGCTTAATTATTGATAAATATAATTATACTATCTGTGATACATAAGAGAATGATTGAGGGAGAAATAGCCTAGTTTTAACATATGTGGACAATGATATTGGATCATGGACCATCAACTGTAGTGGTTAAGTGTGAGGGTGTCAGGATTGTTTGTCAGTTGATTCAGGATGACTTACTTGGACGGCTACTGAGAGCAGTGTCCAGAGGAGAAGAGCTCAGATTCTGAGTACTTCCCGCAGTCAACTTTTGTCAGTTAGGATTGCCGGTGCTTACCTTTGTGTTTCTCCTGAGACTCACGGAAGCGTTTCAATCGATGCAAAGAGTGGAATCAAATCTGACAGCATTTTTTATTCTCCACTCCATGGTCCCGGCAGCTGACAGGAGAACGGAGGGAATAAAATGTGTGGTTTGGATCTGGTGTGATATGCACTTTTTTAAAAATATTTTCAGATTCTGAGACAACACTGTCCATCAACCGAAAAGTGACTATTTAAATATGAATTAAAGAAGAGAAAATCCAAAGGCAGGCATCAACATCTAGACAGTCACAGTGTCAGGCTCAATCCCCCATGTTAATATCATTAGCAGGAACAAAGCTTCTTTGACTCACCACCATTTCCAGTCTCCAGACTGCCTTTCTGCTTTCAACACTTTTGACGTCTCAGCTCACAATACACATATATTTAAAAAACAAACTACTCAGATTTGGAAAGCGTAAACTGGAATACACATCCTGGAGAGAGAGAGAGAGAGAGAGAGAGAGAGAGAGAGAGAGGAGAGAGAGAGAGAGAGAGAGAGAGATGAGTGAGAGAGAGAGAGAGAGAGAGAGAGAGAGAGAGAGAGAGAGAGAGAGAGAGAGAGAGAGAAGAGAGAGAGAGAGAGAGAGAGAGAGACACGGGATGGAGTGCGAGAGGAGGAGGTAGGAGGAGATAGAGTGTGTCTGAGAGATAGATCTTGCGGTGACAAGAGCAATGGGGAATACTGAGTACAGGCACACTTGTCTCTCTAAAACCTCCCTTTTGGGAGAAGTGAATGAAAAAGTGAACCTCATCACTGGTGACAGGGAACTGACGGATGGCTCCGTGAGTGGACTGAGAATCAGGGGCCCCGAGCACAGATATGGATGACCTATCAAAAATACATGTGTGCTCAGAGAAGGCCACGCAGAATCCATTATACTGGCTGTTCTCTGGTCTTGTTCGTTCAGCATTTTGCTTTAATAGTTGAATGGACTCGAGCAATGATGTTTTCATCATGATTTAATTTTACTTCATGCCATGTCATTTAAATGTCTGATTGTATTACGAATAACTTATTGTCATGGGCAATTTCAATGACATCATTCTCACATCATTCATCCATGTGCCTGTGTCCCTTGTACGTATAATATTGATTCAAATTGCCAGTTTAGCAGTCACTCCACGCAGAGAAAGTCTACCCACATCTTTGAAGAATAATGCTTTAAAACTTGCAGGGTGTCATGTACGTGGTGTGTGATTTAAACTCCACAAAGCTTTCCCCAAACACTTACCTCTGCAGTTTGAAGGATCATTTATCCGATGTGCCTTTCGGGTGGGCCCCCAGGCAAAAGAGTCCCCCGCCCAAAGAGTGCGTGGGTTCTCAACCAACAAGACCGCTACACCCCTGGATTAATGACTATCACAACTGGACCATGAGAGAAAAGCTCACTTATGCATTCAGCTTCTGTATCGATCGCACGTTCCATTTGGATTGTTTGATCCTCTCTTGACACTGGCTACTCGTGCACAGACTCAATTGTGCTCAGTATTCAAGTGTGTGAGTCTATACCGCTCTTCTTATAAGCCACTCTTTGGCGTGAACACCTTGTGGGACTACTCTTACATTTGGGGCCGCTTAAAAACAGCATTTGGGGTGAGTCATCAATGACCCACAAAGCATCGCTCCTCTGGCATCTCAGGTTGAGCTGGGAGAATGGAGTGAGGTCATTGGTGTGCCACACTGATGCGCCCACTTTCACACTCTTCACTCGAAGAACATTTGATAGTTAAGATAATACAATACATGTCAGGCTTATAGCGGCTGGGTTGGTGGCGGTCACACCTGACGTGAAAGCAGAGAAAACCATTGAGGTTTCAAAGAAGGGAAATGTGGTGAAGTTAAATGTAGTCCGGATGTTTTTAGCACACAGGTCACATTGAAGAAAGAAAGGGAGCGAGAGACAGCAGAGGACAGAGATCGACTAAATAAGAGGGATGAAGGAAAGGTGTTGGGCAAGTGACCTTGTGTGTGTGTGTGTGTGTGTGTGTGTGTGTGTGTTGTGTGTGTGTGTGTGTGTGTGTTGTGTGTGTGTGTGTGTGTGTGTGTGTGTGTGTGTGTGTGTGTGAGAGAGACAGCAGTTTAAGGTTATAAGACACATACACCTAAAGTTGGCTCGTGGGAGGGCCTGACTCACAGATGCTTTCTGTTACCTTGGCCCAGAGACAGGAAGATACCATTCAGTAGCAGGAAGGGAGGGGGGTCTGACTTCACAAATCCACCAGAACGCACACTGATATATTTCATATCTCCTTTGGCATTGAGCAACGAAGATAAAATAAGAGACCACTTTACTTATCTTATCTTGCTTCCCTTATCCGGCCCAAAACATGCATCTTTTTTTTTATTTTGTGCGAAATGAAAAATGAAAATGAAAAACGCTAACGTGAGTTACCGATAACAGAAGTGAATGCGGGGGGGGGGGGGGGGGGGGGGGGTGG
>NC_140285.1:3255114-3426781 GCF_964030765.1 Micromesistius poutassou | reverse complement strand
TAAGTAACACTTAAACAAGTGTAATGTATGTTCTTTCTTTTGTAAAAGGACATTTTACGATTCATTTGTAACATTACTTAAGTTTTTATGACTCAACTGACAACAATTGTGTGTGATTCTTTTGAATTTGAGCAAACAAGCCTTTCCTGTGGTGCACCCATAGATAGCTATAGTCTCTCTCTCTCTCTGTCTCTCACTCTCTCTCTCTCTGTGTGTGTCTCTCTCTCTCTCTCTCTCTCTCTCTCTCTCTCTCTCTCTCTCTCTTCTCCCCCCTCCCTGTCTGACTGTGTCTCTGTCTCTCTCTCCTCCTTTATCCAACTACTCAAAGCAGCTTATTCCTGTGCTCGGCCAGTCAGTGTGCTGCTCCGCATCCGTCTTGCCTTGAGAGCTGAACCTCAACTTCACAAGTCCCCCCCCCCCTATTTTCAAAGGTCGGGATGAGGCCACCTCTTAGAAGAAGCTTAGCGATGCAGTTTTGCTTCTTTTTTTTTTACATTTAAAAAGAAAAGAATGAAGCCTTCACCAGCAGTTCTCATGACCCGATTTATTCCTTCAGTTATTTTATTTTTTCGTATTGTATTTCGTTCCAGAAGTCGAATGATATTGTATAGTTTTGTATGAATTTAGCACATTCAAAAGCTATATTTTTGCCGGTATTCTCATATAAAGTTTGTGACACTTTTTGCAGAATTCAATCACCTCGTTCGTTGTCATTCTGTGTTTGGCGCTGTTCACTGGCATTGTTGCACCTTAATAGAAAATACAGAAAATAAATATATAAAAAGGTAAACTATCTCAGCGAGGGTGATAAAACGCGACAAATCCTAACAAATCCTGCCGGTGAAGCAGGGAGCAGCGACACCGTTTTTTTAATGGTGTCCACGGCTCGGGATTGCTTGCATTGACCGTGCACTTCCCTTAACATCGCTTTCTGTGAAGCGAGGAACCTGCCTCAGAGAGAGAGGAGAGGGGAGAGGGGACAGGGGACAGGGGTGAGAGGAGAGAGGAGAGGGGAGAGATGGGAGAGAGAAGAGATTGGTGAGAGAAGAGAGAGGAGAGGGGAGAGAGAAGAGAAGAGATAGGGGAGAGAAGAGAGAGAGGGGAGAGAAGAGAGAGGGGAGAGAGAAGAGAAGAGATAGAGGGGAGAAGAGAGGGGAGAAGGGAGAGGGTAGACAGAGACAGATATAAAAGGAGAGAAAGGGACGAGAAAGATACACATACACGAGAAGTGAGAAATAGAGGACGAGAGAGAGAGGGGAACACGAGAGAGAGAAACATAAAAAGAGATACAGGAAGTTGTTAAAGAGAAGAGCGAGAGAGGATAGAATCAAAGTAGAGATGGATGAAATAGAGAGAGAAACTAGCAGAGAGAGAGTGCTTTGCTGTTGATGGAGGAGCTGCACTAGTGGATGCATTAGGCTGAGCCTGGATGTACTACAGCGGAAACCCAGCAGCACAACCTGAAACGTTTCACAGCTCACAAGGGCTAGGAGAGAGCTGACATCCCACTCTTCCACCGCAGACTGCGTTGCTGTCTCTGTAATTACACAAACAACCGCACCAGTTAGAGGAGGCAGCCCTTGGACAGTTAATTTACAGTGTGATGGAAAATTCTATAGGGAATGTAATGGCGGTACTAGTGTGTGTGTGTGTGTGACATGCAGGTTGACGTAATACTCTGACCCCCACAGGGGACCCCCCCCTCCCAGACAATGCCTTCATGCCCCACCTCATCACCACCAGCCAACTCATCCATCATCCTCTGAGTCTTTTGTTGCACATCTCTCTATCTCGACCGTGACCTGGCCAGGTGTACCAGCTTTGGATGACACCCCCCCCCACACACACACACACATGCTTTAGCATGCTCACACATACACACACACACACACACACACACACACACACACACAGATGCACAACCCCCCCCCCCCCCCCCCACACACACACATATGCTTTAGCACACTCACACACCACACAGATGCACAACCTCACACACACACACACACACACACACGTGAATATATATATATATATATATATATATATATATATATATATTAACCAGCACCAGTAGCGTCTAGACATCAAGGGGGGATCTCATCTGCTGGTTGACTCTGACTTGGGCCAGGATCAATTGTTCCATGAGGAACCATTTATGATGGTGTCTAATCAATACATTTATAGATTGGTCTGAAAAGGGGGATTTGACAGTGAGGCGGGGCTGCGATCTTATCAGCCAATGGGTATAACCCATGGGACCTCTGTCCCCTCGTTGTTTTCAGAGGCAAGTTTCCACTGGTGTTGGATGGAGACACTCGGACGGGCGTCCATTCCCTGACTACATATTGACATGTGAACCATCCTACCATCTTTAAGCAACATCTGCTGCAGGATTCTGTTTAGAACTTAGAATTCTGGTAGACATTGATAGAATGATTGTGGAACAGGATGGAGCAGTGCTGGTGACGAACGGACGGTATCTGGGCTCGACCCCCCAATGTCGGCCCGTAACTCTAGGCCATCCTTGAGCAAGGTGTGTTGCCTATAACCCCTACCTTAGTGATCTGTAGATGAAGTAACTTAATGACTACCTATGTGGTCCAATAGTATGATATAATACATTTTGAGGATTTATTTGGTTTATTTTCCTCAAAACTTTCTTTGACTTCAAACAGCTGCCAGACTTTTCTGTTCCAAAAGAAGAAAATGATTGATTGATTTTTTTGTGAGTAACTAGTGCATTCCCCCCCCCCCCCCCCCCCCCATACACACATATTGATAAGGTCAGTTTGTGGGTGGAAAAGAGAGCATCATTCATATGCATCACGCCAATCAGACCCCTGCTAATGTTATCACTGAGCCAGTGGGCCACTTAAATCTCCATAAGCCTGAGGAAATCGTAAAATCCAGAGGAGGCATTTTCCTTAGCGGCCAACATGTGAGGCTGGTGTCGGAGGCAGGCAGGGACACACCAGATGGTAAAGCAAAGGGCATTCGGGATCCTTCTTGGAGCGTTCGCAAACTCCTACAAACACCAGACCACGGGGCCAGCTTCAAACATACGCTCCGCATTTACTGCCTCTGATTGGTTCTCATCACGCACGGACCGCAGCCTATTGGCCGATTGCTCGGCAAACAAAAGCATTCCTGTGGAGCTCTTGTGGGGGATGCGCACCAGATGAGAAGCGTGGCTTAGCATGACACACGGGGTCACAGCACATGCGTGGACATGGTTTATTTTGGGGTGTTGAAATGTGATGATATAACTGTGTTGGAAGTTGCAGCTGGTGTGCTAAATATCAACTGCCTCATTGAAAACAATGAGCTTTTTCATACATTCGGTGTTAAGCGTTGGACATGTGTCCAGTGAGTGAGTCATCTCCATTTGATTTGCTAAGTGCTGGATGTAAAATTTACCCCGAGCAGTATTAATACGTTAAGCCAAAGCCAGTGAGCAAAGAGTGACCTTTTGGGCTGGTGTGAATACAAACCATCGAACTCTGGTGCGGACCAAACAGTCGGACGGAGACCCAGCCGGAGAGGTGGTCTCGGTTCGCTTCCAAACAAACCCTGGTGCGGTTCGCTTGAGATGTGAAAGCGAACGCACCTCGGTCCGATCCAGTTCTGAAAATCATACGCCTCATTGGACGTAACAGGCACCCGTATTATGGGAATTATTGTTTGATTAGTTTTTTGTTGTTTGATATTGTTTGATATTTTGGTCCGATATCCAATAGACATTCCGTCTCATCTGCTCCGTGTTCAGCCACGACTCATTTTCACCCGACGGTTCGACAAAAGCACGTAAAAAGTATGCTGGAAAACACACATAAAATTTTTTTACCCCTTTGAGCACCAGGATAAGGGAGGAGTTCGACCGGTCTGCAGATCAATGTATATCACGCTGGATATCTATGATTGTTTACTTTCACCGGCGCTTCCCCCCTTTTTTTAACGCTTTACCCGGCCCCATACCATTTTGTCCAATGATTGAACGATCTTTGCACACATGTGGGTTTGTTGTCAAATTCTGGGACTGTTGAGAAAATTGCAATGTGAAAAGGAACCGCACCAAACCAAAAAATAGACATTGTATTTTGGTCCGGACCAAAGAGAGCGAAAGGACTTTCCTCGTGTGTGAATACGCCCTAAGTTATTTCACTGGTGCCGGCGCTTTCAGTGTCAAGGAGTAGTAAACAGTTCAGGCGTCTTGCTGAATAATGCATAAACGGGGATTGAACCCAGGTTCTCTCTGCTGGGACAAACACCCTAACCACTAGACTCTCCTGCCCAGTTCTAGAATTATACCATCCGAACCTGACCATTGGATTTGGCTTCGGTCTTAGTAAGAAAAAGGAATAAAATAAATGAACACAAATAAAAAAAAGTCTGGTGATATACACCACTCTGTTAAACGCTGCAAAGTCGTTACGGCGCGCCTAACAAAAGCGCAGTTTTGTAGCAGAGCCCAGGACCCATAATGTGTGCGAGGGCACTGGAGCTGTCCTAAGTGCTGATCGTATCCACCGGCAGTACCGCTGTCAGTGGTGCTGATCAGCCCTGGAGACCTGAGACCACACTCCAAATTGCGCACACACGCACGCGCGCGCGCGCGCACAACCACACACACGCGTACGCACGCACGCACGCACGCGCGCGCGCAATTCCCAAATTGCTAATTTAACAGGCCAATAAGATTTGGGTTTAGCGCGGTGTAAGTTTTGTATTTTCCGAAGACACCCCTGCCCCAATATAACACATTCACAGCCAGGCGATGACTGTCCGACGGCCCGTAAAACGCCTCACTTTGCTCAAATCGGGCCCCACAAATTGCCTGAACATAATCTCGGCCATTACCCAAAGCTTCAGTTTGAATAGCACGTAGGATCTGTCCGGCGCTGCACGGCCTGCCGCCTGCTGATTGGACGGCGGCCTGCGGTGGAACGCTCCACTCCTGAGAGGAGCATTCAATGAACATTGGGATTGTGTTCAACATGGAATGAACATGGAATGAACATGGTGTCGGGGTCTGTGCAAAATTGGTGGGTTTAGAAAGAACACAAAAGTGAGATGACCATGTGAAAACACAGTACATGAAATGAGAACATTGTTACTCTAATGCAAATCCAAATTGAACAAAAATACGTGGAAAGAAATGAGGTAGATGCTATGCTGTCTTGTGCTATTGATAGGATAGAGAGAGAAGGAGTGATGTATCAGTGTTGATTGTGTGTGTGTCTGTTTATACATACGTCTTAATTTGCATTTTGGGTCAAACAATTTACATTGGGGAAATGACAGTGAATGTCAATTGCAGGCATGGATCATCCCACTGTTTTTATTAACTGGCTTGATCAAAAGCTCATGCCAAGGACATTCCATGTCCCTCCCCACTTATGATGTAACCCTGGCAACAGTGATGGAAGGAGCAGTGAGTAGTTGAGCCAGTTTCCCAAAACATAATTCGGGTGGGCTCTCTTGAGAATGATACCCCAATATTAGTAGCAGCTGTCATCACTGAGTGCCTTACAAAACCCACGTCAGCGTTGGTTTGTTTAGCAATTAAATGTACCTTATTCACCTAGCAGCCATCTTGGTTCTAAAAACCAGAGTAAAATCCCAGCCAGAATTTAGATCCCAGATGTGACAAAAATGGCCAATATGCACAGGAAAGGGCCCTGTGTGGGGCCCTTTGTTTGTTTCTCAATTGTACTTGGAGATGCTTTGTGTTTTCTGTGCCCTCTAGTGGCCATCAATCAAATAATTCACCTTTAATGCTTGACTATAATTTGACTCACAAATGAATAAGCAGTGCACGTGCACGCCTACATAAACACTGTTATTTACAAACCAAATGCACTTATGTATTTGTATGAATGCACTGCAACAACGATGATACATGGAAAACACACACACACACACACACACACACACACACACACACACACACACACACACACACACACACACACACATCCTATCCTGACTTTTACACCGGAAGGTGTGTGTGTGTGTGTGTGTGTGCGTGTCCTTGTGTGCCGGGTGACAGCCTGTCTGACCAGCCAGTCCAAGCCGGGCCTAATTGGGGTTCAGTCTAGGTGGGAGGGAATAATTGGCTGGCGACCAGGAAGTGTTGAAGGCTGGCTCTGCCTCACTTCCTCTCTCTCTCTTCCTCCACTGCCAGTCAGCTCTATTATACCCCCTGGTGAAAGACCCTTTACCACTCAACCAATCAAACAGCAGCCTGCAGTAGGCCTCTTCGAAAGACATGGAGGCTGTGTGTGTTTGTGTTTCTTTCGTGTAACTTTTGCATTCATTCTTTTATTTTAAGTGCATTCACGTGCACATGCATCCATGTTCTCGTACAGTGTGTGTGTGTGTGTGTGTGTGTGTGTGTGTGTGTGTGTGTGTGTGTGTGTGTGTGTGTGTGTGTGTGTGTGTGTGTGTGTGTGTGTGTGTGTGTGTGTGTGTGTGTGTGTGTGTGGTGAAGAACAATGGCAGATCTTCTGATGTGTGATGGGGTAATGAACCTTCCATTGTAAGCATGTATATGAAAATAGTGTATATATATATATATATATATATTTCTTTATTTCAGATCCAGGGGGATCCATATCACAACAAACAACAAGAACAAACAGAAAAGTCACAGTAACAAAAATACAAAGCTTTCCACAATATTCAATGTCTAGCATACATGGTATGGTTCCAAAGTCACCAATGGTTCCAAAGTCAGGAAACCAAGACAGCGATGAAGTTGTTTTCTGACTCAGATTGCCTACACATAAATCTATACATCAGGTTACGTAGCACAGCAGAGCAGGTCGGTACCTCAACACTGACAAACATATGGCTTGCACTGGAGCTTCCAGCTAGTAGCTAATATATGAAAATAATAATAATAATAATAATAATAATAATAATAATAATCAACTTTATTCAAGACACAAAATATATATATATATATATAAAACAATACAAAACATTTGAGAAGGATGCAGATGAGGCATCAACAATTATAATACAAACACATTTAAAACACATACAAGCTTCGGGTCCAATGTTTCCAGAAGCAAGATGAGTACCTAGTGTCACTCAGAGAAACATCAGTTAGAGACACAATAATCGTGTATATACAGCTTTGCCTTACAAGGACATGACAATTGTGTTGGTTTCATCTCAAAAAGACTACAGAGATTATACGGACTGCATTGCTTAAAGCTGAAACAAACACATTCAGAATAAGGGCATAATGTTGCTCAGAAATTCCCTATAAAGTGTGTTCTTGATCACATACATTATACAAACACATTCTTGCTGCAACAATCCTCATTATATTCGTTAATTTATTGGAAGCTTTTATCCTAAGCGTCTAACGAGCAGAAGTGAAGTGAGTACAAAAATTAATTAGTAATGCAAGGTCAGAAGAATTTAGTTTCATTGGTGGTGGTCGGCTGCATAAGAGAGGATACACATTTTTGTAAACTTTTAGTCTGTTTAGTTCAGATGAGCTAAATTGTACTTTATCAATCCCAGACAGCAAATAAGGGTGTCAAAGCAGGAGGTACATACAGTTATATGCAATAAAAAATATAATATATATATATATATATATATATATACAAACAAATATATATGGACAATAGAGTATAAATGTCAATGCAATGAGACGTTCTCAGATGAGGTGGGTTTCCCGATGTTTATAGCTATAGCCTAAGCCAACATCCGCTAACTCAAATCTACGGGGTCAGTATTGTGACTCTACTATACAACGTATTTCTTCGTCGTGACACAAAGGGTTCCGACAGGCGGTTGGATTGGATCCAATTCAGACATTGTAACGTTAATTCTAGAAAGAGTTCCTTGCACTGTCAGACATATTGGCCCACAAGGTGTCTGGAGAATTCAAAAGATGCGGCAGTGTTGAAACTGTCAGTTGCTCAGACTGTTGACACAGTGCTGTTGTCAGGGGGAAAGCAGGGTACAACATTTGTATTCTGCTTTTCAGACAGAATAAACATACAGCAATGTATTCATTCCGAGAGACCGTTTCCTTGGCTCACCCACACATATGCATAAATAACACACACCCACACACACGCACGCACGCACGCACGCACGCACGCACGCACGCACGCGCGCGCGCATAGGCACAGGCACACGGACATAGATAAATAAAACATTCACACACACACACACACACACACACACACACACACACACCGACTTCGGCAGGCAATAAGACATTATTTAGCATTGCCTGGCAAGCTCTTTAAGCTACGTAAGCCTGGCTATGGACTCATGATGGCTAATTAGCAAGTTAGATGGCAAGCAGGCAAGAGAGCTTTTCAAAAAAAGGGCTGGCTTAAAATAAAATAAATACAAAATTCACTTTGCTGACAGTTGTTTGAACTTTGGGGGGTGGGGGGGGGGGTGGAGGATTGTGGATACTACTATTTAAGCCTGGTATGATATTGTCTTGACTTCGTTATGTAGAGTATATATATACTTCCAACTAATGAGACTACTTTAGGATCTCAAGTGGTGCAGTGAGTAGGGCTTTTCCATCATATAAACTTCACAAGCAAGTGTTTTGCATGGCGGTGTTTCGACCTTCAAGGACAATTCGTTTCCCTCCCCTGAGGAAAAAAAAGCTATTTCTTTGCAGCGACCAGTAGGTTAGGGCACGTCTCTCTCACACGCCCGGTCTCTCCCTCATGCGCTGGCCGACTGCGTGGCCTCCATCCTACGGATCACAGACTGAGTCGGTGGCGTTCTGCAGGGTGTGGAGACACTGTTCCATCCATTAAGCAACGGGAAAAGAGGGAACCCAGAGAGAAACACCAACAGCACCACCATCACCATCGCAACCCCCACCATCCCACCCTGACCACCACTACCACCCTGACCACTACCATCACCATCAACCCCACCACAACCATCACCGCCATCCCTACCACCTCCACCACCTCCAGCCCCACCAACACCTTCACCATCACCACCACAACCACAACCTTAACCTCCACCGACACGACCACCACCACCACCACAATAACCACCACCTCCACACCCACCACATCCACCACCTCCAGCCCCCCCCAACCTCCACACCACCACAACCACCTCCGCCACAACCCTCCACCACCTCCACCACTACCACCCCCCCTCCCCCCCCCCCCCCACCCCAACCTTCACCACAACCACCACCACCCTGACCTCAAAAATGTAATCAAATGCCATGATGGATCCCCAAATAGAAGCGATGGGGGGGGGGGGGGGGGTCTGGGAGGTCAGGGACAGTTAACCCCACCACAGTGGACTCCTTTTCTCTGGCTGGAAAATCTGCTAGGGTTAACCTGGATTCACCTGTTGCTGTCACTCCTGTGTGACTCAGAGATAGATATACAGCAAGGGGGGGCTCTATTAAGCTGATGCACGCCATCTGTATCAACTGGCAGGCTCCATCCCTGGCTCCCCATCAGATAAGTCTGATACCTAAAATTTCCGTGGCAGGGTACGTTTATTTTTTTTCCAAACACTTTTCCCATTCGGATTTGGAATTTGAAGCAGGCATTGCTTGTATCTCCCCAGTCCTGTTTTTTTCTTTGTTTGCTTGGATCTCATTGAGACGACTCACCCAGCCCAGGTAGGGCTAGCTGTCTGGCTGTCTGGTTGTCTTCAGGGACCCTTGGAGCATGAAGGCAGACTTACCTGAGAAGTCCCCAGAGCTGCATGACAGGGAGAAGGATTTGAGTGTCGCTTAAACCCATACTGTCTGCTTGTTGGGAACACCCACCTGTTTTTTATTTTTGTAGTATTATTTTAAAATATTTGCAATATTTTGGGAGGCTCTAACTTGTGTCGTGCCTTGGTCGATCGCTGTAATACCTCCTTCCCGAAAGATTTATTTTAGCTGTAGTCGTGTTAACCTTTGAATACGTGTTTGCTCCCAAAGCATTCAAATTCTCTAGAAACATGTTTGAACTCAATATTTACAATTCAACGACTTAATACCCTTCAGGAAAGGTTAAAGTGCTCATAGCTTACTAGCCACACAAAATGTGCCAGCGTTTGTTGCACAGTGGTGGAAATGCATGGCCGGAGATTTTCACCGCAAGCTCTGGCCCCGCCCCATTTATCTCCACCCCCTTTGACCAACCCCTGTCAGCTGCAAGCACCACCCCCCCCCCCCTATTCCTTCTTTATGTAACAGCCCTTGGCATGGATAAGTAACAACGTTCCAAACAGTATAATACATCGACAAAGTTACCATATTTGCATACATTTCCCCTGTTTTTTGGTCCCACACACATTGCTTTGACCACAATTGGATGCCCAAGACAACATTCCTAAGCTGACCATCGGCTGACCAGTTCATAGGGTTGTTCGCCCTAGGGCTGCTCGATTATGGAAAAAATCATAATCACGATTATTTTGGTCAATATTGAAATCTCAATTATTCAAACGATTATTTTTGAGTTTGAAAACATGATGCATTTATTCAGAATTTCTCTCCAAAAAAAAACACTTTGTAAATGAGAACTTTGAAATTTCCTCTTAAAAAAATATACAAAATGGTCAAATAGAAAATAAAGTCCAGATATGAATCCAGCTGTTCTGCAATTTATACAAAAAAATTAAAATTAAAAAATAAAATAGTTTCAACTCGATTATATTAGTTTGGTGATCGTTTCACTCTGAAATCGAAATTGCGATCAAAATTCGATTAATCGCCCAGCCCTAGTTTGCCCCACCAGCTCGTCCGTCTATTAGCTAGGATTAGCTTTGCTCAGTATGCATGGTCATGTGATCTGCCTTTTCACTGCCACTTATTTATGTTATTAAGTCTGTTATTTTGGAAAACTTTATCTCAGACTGTCTCAGTTTGGATCCGAGCTCTGAAGCGATGCAGTAAACTAACAAACGGACAGGCTGGTGAGGCAGCAGCAGACACTATTAACCAACACTGGGCGTGCTGCTAAACCAGCACAGTGAAAGAAAAGAGGTGTGTTGAGACGCGGGGAAACAAGTCTAATGTTTCACGGGCAAACGGCAGCAGTAGGATTTAGGATTTCATACCGTTTAGGGTCGGAATGGTTAGAGGCAGATTAATATGGGGTCGAACGTCGGGCCACTGAAATGACCTCTGGGGAGATTGTCCACGCCCAGGGGAGCGAGGGGGTTAATATGACAGAGTTAAATGGAAAAGACCGCAACGAATGACTTGAACACGGTCACGCTCTCGTAAAGGAGAAAGTGATTCCATTTAGTGGGAACACTGTATGATGGGAATAACTCCCATCACCCCACTTCCAAACAATAGATATCAACTCTATATGCATCCATCACGGATAATTGTGTCATGCAGAGCCAGAAGAATGGATTATTTTTTGTTGGAGCAAGGCTGAAAAAAAGGCTAGTTTTTAGTGAAATATAGAACCATATTACTGTGAAGTATATTAATCATAACGTACAGTTATCCCAAATGGATGTTGTTTTTTTCTCAAGGATTTACAAATATTAAAGGCAAAGTCACATAAATGTTCAGTTAAAATATGACTTATTTTTTTCTTCTTGTTGCATAACCTTGTCATTTAGAATCCTTTGTGAGTCGTGCCAGAAATGAAGATTCAAATTGTATTAATGTCTCATAATTGGAGGTAAGGAGAGATGATAGGCTGAGTTACAGGTGGATTAGCATATCTTCTAATTTTGTCTTGTTTTACTTCTTATTTACCATTGGACAAAACTGTATTTGTTGTTTTCTTCAGATAGCACACTGCTGTCATCTGGGCCTTTTTGCTTTGGTGTAGGAATATCAAACTGTCCCCAGGTAGTGCCATGTCTTACATGTTATCTCCTTACTGAAACAGTTTCCTAATTAGGAACCTGTCACTGGTATCACTGTTTCACTAATAAACAGCACATATCCTGCCTTCAGCACAGTTCTCCTCAATGTCCTGGACTTACATGTGAAACGAGGACTCGTGCTGCATTGTGTCTTTTAACAATGTCAAGCACATTTGTAAGTCAACTGAAATAAATTGTTCAATTTCACTTTGTTTCTTTTCAAAGCCCAGATCGGCAGGTCAAGGTTGGAGCTCCATCTTTTTAGAAGTGTGTTCTCTGTGCCGTAGTTTAATAGCCTGTCTGATGCTTTGGCCCCCTGGCGTGTTTCCATTTTTTAGACAAGTCAGATCATTAATTATAGCCGGGAACTGGAGCCGAAAAATCAAGGGGATGTCCTCAGGAAATATAGCCGAGAACTGAGACACAATCTTAAAAGAATTCCCAGTATGCCTCGCCTTCGTTCTCGCTCATGCAGCTACAGACGAGGGAAAGACCACAGGAGTTGACTACCTACTCTGACACACACATGACCGAGACCCCGATATAATAATTAAGACTAGACCCATCTCCTTCTCTCACCCTGCTGGGTTTGAACGCTGTGCCACCTTCACAGTCATGAGGTGTTTCAAAATTGAACAGGTTTCTATAACCAACAGTGTCAGTGAAGCCAGCTGTATTGGAGGCATGCTATGTCTTTAGAAATTTGGTGATTGAAACATAAGATCGTAGATTTGGTAAAGACACAAAATAGAAATATTAATATCTGTTAACAATCAAACTCTTATTCATTTGTATCTTGATGTTTAAAACAGGATTCCATGCTACTATTTGGTCCAAAGCGACTGACGGTAAATTCAGATAAGGAGCAGATAGGGGTGAGGCGTCTCAGATACCTACAGGTAGACAACTTTATCACATAAATCATTAGGGTAGGATAGTGTACTGTGGGAGGTGTTTGACTCCACCACCTGCAATGGTCTAGGTTCGAACCTCAATGTCCCCAGGCCACCTGTAGGCCTGTCTTCCTTAAACATGATGCATTATCTTGGACCACATCCTCTTGACTCTTAAGCTTGGAGCTTGGAGCACAGCACCCTCCCCTCCCTCACCACCTCAGCCCGGGGACTTAGCGATTCTGTTGCCGTCCGCATGCGAACAGCGCAGTGCATTATTTACTCTGTATAAATTAAGGTCACATCAGATTGATCAAACCCCTCCCCCCCCTGCCCTTTTAGATTCGTTACCGCGGCAACCCTAAGAGATATTGACAGGCGGTGTCTCTTTGTGCACGTGGGAGACGTGCACATAGGATAGGCCGTACACAGGGGGACGGTTGTGCGCGCAAGAGGGCCGTGTACCTGGGAGTGGCCGTGCACGTGAGAGGGGACGTGCACGTGAGAGGGGACGTGCACACGGGAGGTCTGTGCATGTGGGAGAGGACGTGCACGTGAGAGGGGACGTGCACACGGGAGGTCTGTGCATGTGGGAGAGCCGTGCACGTGGGAGAGACTGTACACATGGGAGGGCCTTGCACGTGGGACGGCTGTGCACGTGAGCGGGTCGTGCACATGATAGGGCCATACACGTGGTTGGGCCGTGCACGTGGTTGGGACGTGCACGTGGGAGGGCATGTGGCGATGGATCTGCCACTCAGCTGCGACACATTGGGGGAAAATATAACCATTGATGGATGTGTGTGTGTGTGTGTGTGTGTGTGTGTGTGTGTGTGTGTGTGTGTGTGTGTGTGTGTGTGTGTGTGTGTGTGTGTGTGTGTGTGTGTGTGTGTGTGTGTGTGTGTGGATGCGTGTGTATGGGGGTAAGCAGGGAAAACAAAGTCGAGTCCCGACAGCCGGTCACTCTGCATGATTAAATCGGTGCCTGGCATCTCTGTCAAAGGGGGAGGGGTGTGTGTGTGTGTGTGTGTATATGTGTCTCATTGTAGTGTGCATGTAGTGTGAGTAAGTGAGTCTGTACTGGTGAATCTAGTATGTGTGTGCGTCTCTGTATGTATGTGTGTCTGTGTGTAACGTGTGTGTCTGTGTGTGTGTAGTGCTTGTAATTCCAGGGTAGAGGCTTTTCTAATAGGGATTTAGTGCCAATTAATCGCCTCTCCCCAAAGACCGACCTTCCATTACTTATGGCTCCAGTGCAGAGCCACAGTGGAAAGAGTTTGGTAGACTTTCAAAAGACAAAGTGGCATGCCACATTAGGAGGACTACTATGGTCCAAACGGTAGCATTCATGTCTTCCAACCCGGCGACCATCCTATACTCTTATGTGGCGCGTTCCAAAACAATCTCCTATCTCCTCTGTCCTATTGCTTGTTCACTATACTCACTATACGAAAAAGAGGTGCAGCACTGGATTTGTTATGAATAAATGTAACGCAGCCTTACAATGCAGCAAGACAAACCATGGGTCGTCTTTTCAGCCTTAAAACCCCAGTGTGATTGTTATTTAACCGGGTTATTTAGCATCCCAAGTCTTCGCGGTGAACCTTTCTCCAGCACAACGATTGGCCTCACGCAAGAGGACTTTTTTATCGGTTCTCTCCCAGTCCACTGACACTTCACCCACCAAACAAACTCTCGATAACAACGTGAGCTAACACTTGCAGACCTCTGGTCACGTAACATCTTCTCGAAACTCTCTTTGTTTTGATGCACAGATGGTCGTCATGGTACTTATTAAGGTTTTATGTGTATTCCTGAATGTAATACTACGTAATACGAATGGCACATAACACAATAAAAGTCAACACAATAAAAGTCTGTCTTTGTTTGAGGTGCATGCAGTACATGCCTGATGTTTTACTGTGATCACACACACACTGACATTCAGAAGACAGACTGACACACAAACACAGACAGACAGACAGACAGACAGACAGACAGACAGACACCAGCAGACAGACAGCAGACACGCAACAGAAAGATTAGCACTTGTCCTTATCATTCACCTTGTCACACCAAGACACACAACTCAAAGTTTGTACACTCTCAGAGTCTCTCTCTCTCAAACACACACCCACAAATGCGCGCACGCACACACACACACACACACACACACACACACACACACACACAGACACACAACCTCAGAAGACGACGTCACAGGTTTTTTTTTTCCTCTGAGGTCAAACAGGCGGACATTCAAACACTTAGTGAGTTTTTCCAGGCATGATCAGCTCGTGTTACGGCCCCCAGACCACACCACACCAGACCGTAGCAGCCTCCGTCTGCCTATAAGGTCACACCCCGCGGGACCGGGAGGAAGCAGAGGAATGAATGAACGCAGAACGATGGAAGTCAGATGCAGCCCCGGAGCAGAGCTTTAAGCCTTTAGAGGGGGCCGTAGGCCTGGGGGGGACGACGATGGGGGTGGCATAACATGGCACCATGCTGAGTCACATCACAGGGAAAGGGACAATATGACTCAATGTTTCTCTCTATCTCTCTCTCTATGCCTCCCTCTCTCTCGGTGTCCCTCGCTTCACTCTCTATGCTCTCTCTCTCTCTCTCTCTCTCTCTCTCTCTTTCTCTGTCTCTCTCTCATTCTATCTCTCTCTGTCGCTCCCTGTCTCTTTCTCTCTCTCTCTCTCTTTGGGTCTCTGTTCGTCATTCTATTTCTGTCTCTCTCTCTCTATGTCACCCTCACTCTCCCTCTGTATCTCTCTATCTCTCTCTCTCTCTCTCTCTCTCGCTATCTCCCTCTCTCCATCTCTCTACCTCTCTCTCTCTCTCTGTGTCTCTATCCCTTCCTCTCTCCCCCCACAGGGCCAGTAGCCCCTGTCATGCTCCTCACACAGTAATAATAAGTAGAGAGGTGGGACGCCGTCACAGGAAATTAAAGCCAGGAGACGCCATCAGATGTCCCCGCTTATATTTCCATTTTGCCTTTCCCTCTGCTTTTTATGCTCCGTCCTCGTGATTGATAGCCTCGGTGTTAAATGTTGCTCTACATTTAGATCAGTAATCAGGACAGCTGCGTCTGACGGCTCCCCGCAAAAAAAGAGATGAAGGAGCTCCCTCTATTCTGGGTCCCTCGTTCCATTTATAATTGACTAAAATGACGCGGTTAATCTATTAGTAGTGTCCCCTTCACTGTCACAGTAGGAGAGGGGGGGGGGGGGGTAGTGAGCATAATAATCCATCTCCCAAAATGGCCGCCGAGAATGACCGCCATATGGTGGTGATGAATAATGCAGCACAAGGAAAATGAGCGCATGGCGGCGGCCGTGTGAACGTGACTTAGCGTTCGTGCCGCTTGATTGAACATCCGTATTTTAAGCATGTTTACCTTGACTGACTGCGCTGCTCATACAGAGACCTCTGGGCCTAGTGTTTGCCTTCACGGCCTTTCCATCACTCACAGCCAGCTGGGGCCGCCTCATTCAGTGTGTGTGTGTGTGTGTGTGTGTGTGTGTGTGTGTGTGTGTGTGTGTGTATGTGTGTGTGTGTGTGTGTGTGTGTGTGTGACCGAGACAGTGTCTGCATGTGTGTGTTTATGTGTGTGGGACAGAGACAGTGTGTGCGTATATGTGACTGGGGTAGTGTAGACATGTGTGTGTGTGACACCGAGACAGTGTCTGCATGTGTGTGGGACAGAGACAGTGTGTGCGTATATGTGACTGGGGTAGTGTAGACGTGTGTGTGTGTGTGTGTGTGTGTGTGTGTGTGTGTGTTTGTGTTTGTGACACAAACAGAGAGATGCTGTGTCTGTGTGTGAGAGGTAGAGATATACTGTGTGTGTGTGTGTGTGTGCATGGGAGAGAAAATGAGAGGAGAGAGAGAGGGAGAGGGAGAGAGAGAGACTGGAGAATAATGTTAGTTACACCATCCTTGGTTAAAAAATAAACAAATCATTTAAAATCAACAACACACAAATAATGCATGATACAAGAGTCTAACAAGGGAGTCGTCTTTACGTGTTGCTTCAGTACCATTTTCAAGTAGATCCCTGCTGGCAAACCATTCAACAGGTCTATGTGTATCATCAAACATGATTATTGGTGATTCAATCATTCATATTTTTTTCAAATCAGGGTTTTAGCTCAAAACCGCAAAACAAGCGAAACAGTTCAACACCACAACAACTCAGTTTCAAATATCCAATAAATAACCATAAAACAACCAACACAAAGGTAGACCAAAGGAAGAAAGACTCAAAAGCAACGGCGGAAACCCTGACGAGTTGTGAAATTGCGTGCAAAAACATGACCCTCCTCTCCGGGAGGGAGAAACCCTCCCAGTGATGGTGTGAGCATCGCAGCCTTGGCGGGGAAGCGGGTTGTGGTAATCGTTTAAGCGGTTCCCTACATGTTATTTTCACGCCGGTGAATTGGAGAGTTTGGGAAAACAGGGGGTTGGATTCCCCCTGGGGAGCATTTTGGGATTGCACGCTTGAAAGAAAACATTGGAAATCTTTGCATGGACGTTTGTTGAGCCTGGTGTGCCAGCAGAGGTTCTCATTCATTATGCAAACCTTGAGCGATGAGGAGTTACACGCAAGGTGGTCCCTTTTAATGGCATGACAGTAGAGTAAGCCCCTTAATCACGGTTGACTGGATGTATGTATGACCGGCTCGCTCGCTCACTCACTCACTCACTCACTCACTCAGACAAGACACAGCAAACACACTCACACAGCAAACACACACACAGCAAACTCACACACGCACGCAGCAAACACACACACACAACCAAGCAGAACCAGATTTTGAACAGCAATAGGTACTGAAATAGTTGGTATAGGGCTTGGACATTGTGATGTCATAGTGTAATGAGTGCCACCATTTTGAGAGCATTGGAGCATTAAATGTTAGTACTTATGTTGGTAGTAATGACGTTTTGGTCCTTGTTTAGCAATTAATCGTGAAATGATTCATTATGGGGAAACATTGTTGTGTTTGAAACTGCCACAGAGTTTCTCATGCGAGAAACTAACGTTTTCTTTCTTTTCCGGTACAGTTATGTTGATTTCCCAGTATGTCAACTCTCCCGAGTCCTCTCAATATAGTGAGTTAGTTAGTATGTATGCAATACTATACTCTTTGCATGGGATTTGCATACATACATGTATGCAAATCCCATGATGCATTCTGATGTACAAGGCCTATAGGTATAGAACTCTGTGGGGCATCCGTGGCCTACTGGTTAAAGAGTTGGACCGGTAACCGGAGGGTGGCCGGTTCGAATCCCGACCGGTAGGCAAAAATATGGATGGGGGGAGTGGTTGTGCAACACTCTCCTACGTCCTCATCCACGGATGAGGTGCCCTTGAGCAAGGCACCTGAAACCCCCACCTGCTCCCCGGGCGCTGCACTGCGGCTGCCCACTGCCCTGGGTGTTCACCGGCTCCCAGATGGGTCAAAAGCAGAGAAAGAATTTCCCCCAAAAAGGGATAAATAAAGGATAACTTAACTTAGAACTGGAAGTATATAAACCAGGGGCGTAGCCAGAAATTATAATTAAGGTGCGCCCTGTGAGATTTTGGGTGGCCTCAAGTTCACAGTGATTTACCGGAACGCTGTTAGAATAACTGCTGCAAGTGGCCGGTGGAAGCCAGGGTCCGGAGAGATCGATACGTGCTGCAATAACCGGAGCACTGATTCAATTAGGCTCAGGCAACTTTTATCAACTTTTATCAACAAAATAAAAATAAATTACAAATGTTAGAACAAACGGGTATGGATAGAGAACCGCAGAGAAGCGTTTCCTTCACAGCCCCGCTTCTGTGGTAGCGAAAGCGCCAGGACCACGCTTGGGTGTCCCAGGCACACCCGTGCACACCTGTGGCTACTTGTCTCCATGTCTTTTTGTGTGCAAGGAGTGAGCGCATCCTCGGTTATGTCGTTTTACCATAATGCAACACTTATAACTGAATAGCTGTGAAACAAAGGTCAGTCCCCATTCAGGTGTGAGATGGTGTGAGATGGGTTGAGATATTGAACCGATTTCTTTCCCTTTACTTTGTTCTGATTAATGCAAGGAGAGAGAGAGAGAGAGAGAGAGAGAGAGAGAGAGAGAGAGAGAGAGAGAGAGAGAGAGAGAGAGAGAGAGAGAGAGAGAGAGAGAGAGAGAGAGAGAGAGAGAGAGAGAGAGAGAGAGAGAGAGAGAGAGAGAGATTGTTGAGTGTTGACTAATATACGCTCAAGCATGCATGCATACACCCATGCGCACGCACACATACACACACAGACAGACACACACGTTTTTTTATCAGCCAGTTTATGCAGCACAAATGAATGTGCACAACCACGTGTTAAATTAGTAACATAGCCATATATCTTTTCTCAAATTCAGATTAATTGGTGTGCCTGACGGAATCACCACCATAAAAATCTGTCATTAAATTGCAATTAGTTCTACATGATGTCACCAACAACAGGTTACCCAAATCATAAATATTTATTAGGATCGCCTTGGAGGAAGCACAGATACATATAAACACAATGGAGAGATCGTATCTGCACCCACCACTGACACCACCGCTGAAAAGCTTTCTTTTAGATTATGTAACTTGTAAAATATTGATGCTCTATTATTTTTAATTTCTAACTTAATCAATTGAATTCAAACCTGTGTGTGTCAATGTCCAAATACCTGAGAAACGACCGAACCAAACACGGAGCCTTCCCACTTCTCTCCGCCCTAGACCTGCAGTTTTCCATACTGGGGGTCGTGACCTCTGGCTTGCTGGATGGGACCTCAGGATTGGCCAGCATTTTTGTTTTCAGAAATCTATGTACACACCTACACACCTACATCGATTCGATCAATTAGGGGATTCTCTATACAGAGAAAAATGCAAATGCACTCCATGTTTTGACTTTGTAATAGAGAGTAGAGATAATTCTGCTGCACAACATATTTGGTGATCCGGTGGTGGACCGCTAGAGAACGCAGATTACTCATCGTGTTATTGGCTTTGGGTTGCAGAAACGTCATCAATTATTTTCCCAGTGAACCTGAGATGGTCTGTTCGCCATCGCCTTAGCAACTTTACACCCACTAACTTTCCGCCAGTCCACCGGTGAATCTGAGGTTGGCGGTGAATGTGCTACTTGAATCCAACAGTTGAAACACCCTCAGGTTTTTTTCCTCCCCTTCCATCGTAATGATTGTTTATGATGCATTTTTCCGTTGGCCTTTTGGTTGACGATACTTACGCCCACGTGATTTATTATCTATGAAACCTTTCAACCGGCATTGTGTTTTTATGCAGCTATTTTGTATTTTGTCTATATTGTTGTTTTAAGTTAAGGATTATATCTCTCTCAATCAGTGTGTTCGGTTTTGGCGGGAAACCAAGGCTACTTTATCACAATGGAGTGGAAGGGTAGAAGTGACATAAGGTGCCGCCATTTTTTTTAATGCCAGCCTCGAGGTTCAAAAGGTGGATGGGTTTTGTTATCATGATACATCATTCCAAATAATATTTAACAAAAGTCATGTCTGCAAAAAATGAATTCCTAAATCCTCCAAAAGTGCTTCTTCAGTAGCTGGGATCAGGGAGAGCGGTTCACCATAGGCCACATTCATACAGAGTGTTCACTTACTGTTTGGATAAAGAAAACCATCACAAAAACATGTGGGTGGAGAGATGTGGTAGTGTACTATCTCTAAGGGATAATTTCCACAAATTATATCCTCCTTGTATTGTCTTTCAATGGATATGAGCACCCCCACCATCGCGACTTTACACCCTATTTTCCACTGTGTCAAATCTCAGTCCTCCTGAAAATATCAGTTACTTTGACTGAAAAGGATCTCTGGAAGGAGTCAAACATATCCTCTGGATGTAAGATATAGGCCTTACCCTATAAAACCAATATCACGGATGTCCCTCTTTACCCTGGCCAGCACCCTACATAATAAAACCATTGCAGATGTAACAAATCAACCAGGTGTAAATCTTATTTGGTATTAAGCCTAAAGGTCAAGTCCTAGAATCACCCACTGGTGTTTCTTCTACCATTTACCCCCGTCCAGTCAGGCGGACAGACGGACAGTAGTGAAAGGTAGAAACACGTCTAGAAACAGCAGGGGGCTACAAGTTAACTTCTATTGACCGCCATGACACACGTCGATCCGGTCCTTCTCCCCCAGGGTCTGAACCGACCTCAACCCACACACACACACACACCGCTGGTTTCATTATCGAACGTCTCATAAGCCAAACCAATTGTCTTGATGGCAGCTGCCGTAAGGAGTGAGCGTGTCTGTGTGTGTCGAGGGAGGCTTATGGTGGTGGGGGGTTGTTGAGGCCTCAGGGGTGGTGCTGGCGTCGGTGGGGTGGGAGTGGATGGACGGGGGGTTCTTCTGATTCCCCGGTTCCATACGCAGGTTATCGACTACCGCTGCAGACAAGCCAGGATCGATAGCACTTGGGAGGGGTGGGAGGGGGGGGGGAATGCACCCCTGAACACCACCTATTGCCATTTCATCGACCCGCCAGCGCATTCCACAAAAGGTTACAGCGATCAAAGTCCGCAGGGAACTAGCTAGAGCCCGAGACACACAGACGCAGCCCGGGAACACTCCTTTGTCCGGGAGTTTTATTCTCAATCCCTTTTTCTTCTTCTGCTGCTGTATTGAAGAGTATTCTCAGCTGAAATGATGATTTCAAGGTTTATAGAATAATTCCTGTTTTCTTTAAAGATGGAAAGTCCTCATTTGGTTTTTACAGAGCCTTTGAATATAACGGAAATCACTCGTTCCCTAAAGCTCTGCCCGTTATTTTTATCGACTTAAGCAGCAAAAAAAACCTTCCCTAAAGCAATAGTCACACCCTACTTTGAACTCAGTGTGTTTCCATGTCAGAATAGAGATGGAGAGAGAGAGTGAAACAGACATGAAACTGACTTCCACAGTTCCATGTCGTCTCTCCGACCAGATGTTCACAAAGCAGTTATTTCGACAGCGAGGGAGGAGCGCAAAGCTAATGAAAGCGAACATGGCAGGAGGCGTAAGACAGGTCCTATATAGGTCGCGTGACAAACCCAGTGCTACGTCGAGGTGCCCTTGAAAGCTTTTTGCTGTATTCCGGTGGATGATGTACATTGCACGGGACATGTTGCACGTCAGGGATCCGGCACTACGATTAATACTGTATCGATGACTGAGCTACGGACACCCCCCACCCACACGTCCTCCCACACACACACCCACGCATACACAGCGAGTCAAGATGGGCCCGGCCCGCCTTTTATAGATTCCTGATTTCGAAAGCGATCTGTCACCGACAAATCATCATCTCACCCAATGAACACAGCCACTGAAAGGTGGGGATGATGACGAGGAGAGGCAAGGGGCGGGGGAGGGGGGAAACGTAGATGGCTTTGCAATGGCAGGTGGCTGTCAGGGAGTGAAAACAGCTAGGGGGTGGAGGCCCAGCAAAGGTACAGATAAGAAGAGGCATTTTAAATCCCTTGGCTGATAGAGAGAGGGAGAGAGAAAGAGGGAGAGGAGAGATGGAGAGAGGGAGTAGGACAGAGAGGAAGAGAGAGACAGAGGGAGTGAAAGAGAGGGAGAGATTGAGAGGTAGAGAGGGAGTTGAGAGAGAGAGAGAGAGAGAGAGAGAGAGAGAGAGAGAGAGAGAGAGAGAGAGAGAGAGAGAGAGAGAGAGAGAGAGAGAGAGAGAGAGAGAGAGAGAGAGTTGGAGAGAGAGATATGGAGAGAAAGAGAAGGAGATACTGAGAGGGAGATAGGTAGCGGGAGGGAGAAAAAGAAGAGAGGGAGAGAGAGAGAGTGCTCTCTACACCTGTGAACCCCACATGCCGACCCCCAGCTAGGAGCACTGTGTGTGTGTGTGTGTGTGTGTGTGTGTGTGTGTGTGTGTGTGTGTGTGTGTGTGTGTGTGTGTGTGTGTGTGTGTGTGTGTGTGTGTGTGTGTGTGTGTGTGTGTGTGTGTGTGTACAGGATGGGACCCAGCGATGGTAGCTCCTTGTTCAGCTGGAGCTGCCTGTACCCTCCCAGCTGAGCCTTGTGGGTCCCGTTGTGTTTGATACTTCAGAGAGCAATTCATACGCTTCTATTCATAACAATGGGCGCTGTAAGAAATGCTCGCTCTCGCTCGCTCTTTCTCCCTCTTACTCTCCAACCCCCCCCTCTCTCTTCCTATTTCTTTCATTTTCTCTGCCTCCCTTTCTCATTTACATCTCTCTCTCTCTCTCTCTCTCTCTCTCTCTCTCTCTCTCTCTCCCTAGGCCGGCGGCCCTATCCTCTTCATCAGCTGTGCTTATTATGCCGACGGGGGTTTGCATAAAGCTGTCCCAATCTTCACACATTGTTTTGTATCTCCTCGTTGTCCATTGTGAGGCTGTGTCTGTTCAGCCTAATGTTGCACGCACATGCTTCTTGGGCAAATAACTTCAAGATTCCTGCATACTGATTATGTAATTATCTGGGATGCTTTCGTGTGCATACAGAGCAATTATAGTTATATTACACTTTCCTTCCTCCTGGACAGAAATGTAATGTTCGGATTCGGATTCACATTGGATTACACACCGCAAAATGCTTGCTCTTTGCTTTTTGTGTGCGTGGGTTGTTGTCCCCTTGCTACTACTTAATATGTGTACATTAAAGGGGTAGTTCAGGATTTTGGACATCGGGTCTCATTTCCAAGTGAACCAGTGTGTTATTTATCATTGGAGACCGTTTTCAACACTTTTCATAAAAAAATCAAAAATCGCTGGTGCTAGGCTAGCGCAAGTCGAGGGGAACTGCTAGCCTGCCAATAAAAACACCCACACGTTTTACCCACTCCAAAGTACACCCAATGCAAACCAATTATAATGCCAGACTATCGATGTAAATGTCTGTGTTGATAGAATAATATTAGAAATAAAACTATCCTTGTATCGCAATGATCACGTTACATTTTGGGGGACTACTTTCTCAGCAGCGGCAGAACTTCACTTTGCTCTGGTGTAGCAACCAATTCACTACAGCAGAAGGTAAACAGAGAAGCACACTCCAGGTAATATCAGTCTAAATGCAATGCGATGAAAGGGTACGTTTATTTCTAACACTATTCTATCAACGCAGACATTTACATCGATAGTCGGGCATTATAATTGGTTTGCCTCGGGAGTGGGTAAAACTGTTTTTATTGGCAGGCTAGCAGTTCCCCTCGACTTGCGCTAGCCTAGCACCAGTGATTTCTGCAACTAGAAGGACTGAATGAAAACTGTTGAAAACGGTCTCCTATGATAAATAACACACTGGCTCACTTGGAAATGAGACCCGATGTCCAAAATCCTGAACTACCCCTTTAAATGGCTGTTTCAGCTTGTGAGGGCAGTTTGGGTGTTTTCCCACATTGTTCAGGTTGTGTTCTTTCTCTCCAGACGAGGGAAGCAGGGTTGCCAGTACAACGGAAAAACAACAAAACAATATTCTGCAAAACTTTGACAGGCGTGTTTGAGGCTTTGAGTATGCGGGTACAAACTGTCGTTGTGTACTGGCAGCAGAGTGCGCCACGCTGAGCGTCGCTGGTTTTCGATGTATCGTAGTTTTTGAGAGAGAGAGAGAGGGAGAGAGGGAGAAGGATAGAGAGGAAGAGAGAGACAGAGGGAGAGAGAGAGAGAGAGGGGGGGAGAGGTGAGATGGAGAGAGAGAGAGAGGTGAGATGGAGATGGAGAGAGGGAGTAGGACAGAGAGGAAGAGAGAGACAGAGGGAGTGAGAGAGAGAGATAGAATCGAGTTTAATTATGATCCAGCAAAAGGGGGCACAGGGCTTTAATTTTGTATTTCTAGCAGAAGAAACCAAGCCAGGTAAACTAGAACACATTCCCCGGCTAAATTATAAATGAGGCATCTGCAGCCCCCCTGGAGGGAGGCCATTTTCTTTTTTTTACCGCTCTAATCCATTTTGCCTCCTTCCCCTCTGAGGGAGAGAGGAGCCTTCTGCGTGAGTGGTAAAATGTCAGCACACATTCAGGCGACTCGATTCACTTGGCCTTTGGTGACCCATTAAGGAAGACTTTAGATGAGGGGAGACGGAGGGAGGGAGGGAGTGATGGGGGGTGGAGTCGATGCGGAGCACAGTTTTCACAGGTTGTGTGAGTCGGCTCCAGAGAGCGACGGGTTAGGACGAATATTAGATTCAGATCTACCACGAACATTACCCCCCGGGGTGGCGGGGATACAGATGGAGGACAATCAGCCACAGCATGAGAACGACTCGGAGACAGAACCACACAGACTGCCCTGTGGTTCGTGTTGAAGGAAAATAAACTTTTCAAGTATTTGTTAAATGTCCTGCTTATTCGACGGAGAGCAATATGATGGACTGCCCCATGTACTCCGAACTAGGGTCAAAATGGACGCAAAGGATGGCGTTGTTTACCCGATACGAATATACCCCCCCTCATATTCGTATTTCTTCCCCCTCCCCCCTATATCCTCTCTGCTGTTCCACAAACAACCGCCGTATCCTCACCCTCACAGAGCCTGTCGCCAGCGACATCAACAACACCCCCGCGTGACGTTCCGTCTCACGAGCTGTTCGATTCCCCGGCGCCGCGTCGGAGACCGGAGACTTCACCAAACGCCATCACCCCGCACCTCATCATCTCCTCCCGTGTTCTCACTCCTGTCGCGTCCCTCCTCTCCCGTGTCTCCGGGAGGGCCGTGGCGGCCGCGAGAACTCTAAACCTCGCTGACAGTTTGCCAAGCGCATGCATGGCCCACAAACCCCGCTGATTTGAATAGCAGAACACAGAGTGTGGGCCGAGAGAGCCGTAATGGCTGCTATTTCTGCCCCTGAAAGACCGACTGACTGCCCACTGCATTGGCACTGGTGAGCCAAATGAGTGTGCTGAGCCTCAGGGCAGCCAGGCCTGTTGTTGCCATGGAGCAGAAACAATCTCTTGATACACAGTATATACATTATGTATTTATGTCCTGTATATACAGTATATCTCATGGTATATATTGGATGCAGGGCATGAAGTTGGCACCCGCCCACACGCCAAATGCGGGTAACTTTGGTGATTGGCGGGTGAAACTGTCAATCTACCTGCCACGTTGGCGGGTAGCCAATAAGACAACACAACACCGAGCAAGTGTTGTGTTGTTGACCAATCACGTGACGTAGCCTATTGTTTTTGTTAAGCAAGCCCCGCCATTTTCTTGGATTTTCTAAACAAAATGTGGCGGCATATTGAGAATGAGGAGTTGTCGTCACGGCACAGAGCCCCCCCCCCCCTTTCCGTCATGTTGGAAGGTACGCCCCTCCGAGTGCAGCTGAGCTTTGCGTTATTGTTGACACGGTAGCTGCTAGCAGAGGAGGTTGTTGCAACTCTGTACTGTTTTAACAATGTCTGGAAATAACTGCTACGTTAAAAACTGCTCCAATGCCTCACACGATTGTCGAGGAAACCATAAGAACAGTGGGCTCCAGTTTGTCAGGTTCCCTAAATGGACAACGCACTGAAGGCTGCCCCACACTACAAGATTTGAGTCGGATGTACACCACACACATAAAGAGAATCTCAGCCGATTTGTTGCTCTCCGATCGTAAATACAAATACACGAGACACACTATAGGACAATCTTGTCCGATAATTGCACGCTGCAGGGCCGTGGAAGTAGAACTAGAGCAACTCGCGTCAACAGTGAAAATGGATCAGCGTCTTTTGACAGCAGTGGTTTCCGCGGTGCTTATGCTTGCATAATATCACAGAATATCCGCGTCAGTTCGGCCGCGGCGCAATTAATGAATAAAGATCATAAACATCATAAACGGAATGGCTGTGTTCTGAGACACGGCTGCGAACCGGCAACTTTCAAAAAAAGTAGTGCCGGTTTGGTTCCGTGCCGTGCCGCTGCCGTATCCAGTGGAATAGCCTACATTGACTATAATGGTTTCTAATGTCTTCGGCGAACGTTTTTATTGCCGTGCCACTTCCGTGACAGTTCTGGTGGAAATTGCCCTTCACTCGACATTCCGAAAATATCTATCATATTGGATAACCGTAATGTCTCCTGCGTCTCTATGTTGCGTATTTCCTCATCTGTCTCTATGCCGCTCTGACAACGTTGCCCCAGGCAACCGATAGCCGTGGATGCCATCATGGCGGACAGGCTCAAACCCCTCCCCAAAAATCACGTGACTCCTCATTCTCAATAGCTGGAGTGAAGAGGCCACTGGCTGTAACTATACTATAACTCGACAGCACTTTAATGTGTATTCTGTACAAGTTCAAGAACCATTCTTATGCATTTTCTGAGTCGTTCACCTTTATTTTAGAAAAAAAATTTGGCTAGTAAAAAACCTCTGTGGCAGGTGGATTTCAAAATCCACCTGCCACAGTGGCTGGTGGCCAAAAAAGTTAACTTCAAGCCCTGATTGGATGTATGTTTGTAAGTGCCTGACATTCTAAAAGCTGCTGCAATTGTGAAACAAAAATAAGTAAACAAGGAACAGAAAAAAAGGAAAGAAAGATGTGCCGTACTAGACCATTGGGCTTTTGGTTTTATTGTTTTACGTGTGTGTGTGCGCATTATATAATATCATTACGCACATGCATACAATTTCAGAGACCATTGCCGAGTTGATGTGGTGCAACAGCCAGTGTACGGGGATGTGAAAGTGTGTGTGTGGTGGGGTTATTCACTGGTAAACAGATCCTTTGGATGCTATTTACATACAGGAAGTACTGACTGAGGGGTGACCTATTGTGGTTGTGTTCTGAGAGATCTCGCTGTACTCGAAAGACTGTTGTCTTGCAATGTGCTTGGTGCCAAGATGCACTCCCTCTCACACATCAGACTGACAGACTTGACAGCAATGCAGTGCAGACCATAAGTCATATCCAGGATTTAGCATTCGTAGTTTACCTGGTAGCTTTTCTCTACCAAAGACACAGCACCACAACAGTATTTATGGAGTTGAAACAAAGCAAATCCCCATGTCTAAGGGGGTTTTAACGGTTGAATTCCTACAGCTCATGGGTATTTTGCATTGCATAACATTCAATATTATTACGTAGATTTGAACCGGTGTGAATTTTGCGAGCGAGTGTGTGTTAAAAGTTTGAGGGGCTACTGTTCTAAAGTGTGACTCCCATTCCATATCTCATATCTTCAATGTACTGTAGTCAAACTGCTTGGATGAGTTTCTTTTTTGCAGTCAGGATTGAAAAGTGTCAGCACACTGTTTGCACAAGAACTGTTCTAAAGTCTCATACCAAAGTCCAAGGGAGTGATTGTGTTTAGGACAAAGGGGAGTGAGAGAGAGAGAACATATTATTGCATCGATTCCTTCCATTTTGTTGACTTTCATCCTCAACAGCTCCTCTTAATGGGTTTGATGCACCCCACGGATGACTCAGGTGCATCATGGGGGCTGGGGATTGGGTTCTGGTGGGTGAGGGTCGGGATTACAAACTGAAAGGGAATCCATAGCAATGTCAAAGAATCCAATTTTGTCCACGCTGATCCTCTGTACAAGAGGCAGGGAACTATGACCGCTGGGCTCGTCATGGATCGCACTGTTGTTCTTCATGTGGTTTTTCATGTTGTTTTATAGTGTTGTTTTTGTTTCTATTGCAACAGATTGTCGCAAAAAAAAAAGCATGGATGCCTGTGTAGCAAGGCATTAATTTTTTGAGTGAAAGACGTTAACTGTGCAGCATTTTTTCCCCTGGCTTAGAATGGGCCTTCTGTGGTGCTGTTTTCGAAGCTAATGTTGTAGAAATGATTTACAAGCATTTCAATAAAAATTATGGAATAATTATAAATATATCAAGAAAATAAATAAATATACTTGCCAGATGTCATATAATGAAGCCATTATTCACCTCTGATATGGACTGTTATTATACATTGACTCTGTTTAGTAAACAGCTGTGTGAAAAGTCATTTTTTGCACTGTTCAGACGACTCTTGACTTGAATTAGACTATGATTTACCAATTCAAACAACCTTGTTAGACCTATGATTTTAATCAACGCTTTTTAATCTGTTTTTTCCCCCCTCATCCTGCATCACCCCCTCCCCCCCCCATCCCCGTCTCCCTGTGACTGATTGTCACATCCCAACTCACCTATTGATTCAGCCGGAGCATGTTGTGATTCCATACGGCAGCAGCTTCCTCCATAATCACGCTAACTAAGTCTTTAGAGGCCACCCCCCCCCCCCCCCCCCCCCCCCCCCACTCATTAAGGGTGTACTTGATGAAGCCCCCAATCAATGTGGTGCAGAGAAGCAGCATTTGTTGTGACTCTTCCGCCACACAACATTTGCTGAGTTGTGAGTGGCTGGGGGCGTCGAAGCCGCTTTGACGGCAACGCAGACTCCGCCGTCTCCAACATCTGGGGCGGTGCGTTATGTGCACACATCAGCTGTTAGTTTTCTTTTTACTGGGCTGCAAAAAATTAGTTGTTTTTGTTTGCTCTTTTTCGGAACGTATGAGTCATTTGGTTTAACAAGTTGTTCTGTTGTGAATATCAATGTGACCTGAATTGGACATTTGAGGGTGAAACCGCATACTTGCCAGTGCATTATAGTACAAATTAGAGCAGCATGAAGGATGCACAAAGGGGGGCTGAATTAAAATCGGTCCGGCAGGAACACTTCCTAATATTGTTGTCACACAAGGTGGCCTTTCAAGGGAAAACAGATGTCGCACATTAGGGGAACTTTTGGATTTGGTGCAGTTATGTTAGTGATACTGATTATGATTTTTGTGGAATTATGCTACTGTTAAAGGAGAACTCTAGCAATTTTTAACCCCATTATTGTTTTCCTCCGGATGCGCTCCCAGGCACTAGCCCAGTGGCTGTGCATCCTGCAATCGGCTAGTAAGGGCTTTCTGGATATGTCCATGGGGTAATCTGCGGTGAGAGTTTACATGCAAAAAACGCAAAATTTATACAGTTTCGCTACACTATTTGATTTAAACGAGCACGATGGTGTCTTGTAAGGAACCAACTTGTGTTACATGTCTTGTAATGGTTTTCTGAATGTGTTTAGAAGCCCCAAAAGCGGATAAAGAGCTTGCCCCCATAGGTTAGCGTTATAGCTATTCCATAGTGCCGGCAGCCAGTGCAGATCCCTGGCTTGGTCGAATCAATTTTAGTCAACATTGGGTGAACCTCAGGAAAACAATAATGTGGTTAAAAATCACCAGAGTTCTCCTTTAAGCAGATGTTCATGTCTGCTAAAAAAGTATAATTTTTTTTGCATAACAGTACCTCATTAATTTGTTCCGTAATTTGTGTCAGGTAGTAAGAATCAATCATACACTGTGTCTGTTCATTCTATGTTCATATTTGTATGGAAATTTGTGAGATAGTAACCACTAACTCCACTGTGTATGGCTGTGTTTTATGGTGACTTGCCTTTCGATACTGTGTGGTCTCAAAGATCATCATCTGATGCACTTCTAAAAGTTATCCCAGTGTATTCCCATCATGCTTGTTCAGCAAACCCCAACAACGTTAATAGCTTTGGTTCTCTCAAGTCTGTGGTTTCCCTGATGGATGTGAGTGCGCTTGTTTCTGTATCAGGGTCACAGAGAGGGGCGGGGTCATTAAAACCAAACCAATCATTAACAAGTATGAAATTCGGTACGAAGACTAGCATCGCAGTAAACACACTCGCCGGGATGAATGAGGAAGACGCCTCCCATTAATTTGCCTTCACCCTTTTAACCAAAGGATTTCACTCCTGGTTGCCCCCCAATCACCGTCTCTTCAACACAAACGCACCTCCGGCACAGCACCGCCATCCAGCTCCCCAGCCAAAACAAGCGGTTCGTGCACCCTGATCCACGCACTCACCCCTCTAATGATGGGGGTTTTGTGTGGCTAATGAAGAATCATTAGCATTCTGCAGGAATAGACGGCGTAATATGTTCCACAGGATGAGCTCCGCCGGTGTGGAAAGAATCATTATGAGCTACAGATACCTGGCAAGCGTAACTTAAGCAGGCCGCTAGGCTAATATTTAGTTTTTGCTGTTTCCCGTGTGTGTGTGCACAGGGCCCGCGGGATGTGAAACGCTTATTTAACCCCACTAAGCAGAGCTTGCATAAAGGCTGAGATGTGTAAAGTGTCTCGTCAACTGTCTGAGGACAAGCTAATCTGTTAGCATATCAAGTAGCTCAGGCATTGTGAGTTTTAAGGTTGGGGAAACAACAGAAGAGGAAGAGAAAGTTCCCTGGATAATGTTACAAACCACCAGGTCGAATGTCGAATGTCTTCTAAACAAAAGCTTTTAGTCTTCTAATCAAAATATAGATTCCTAGTCCATTGCCTTAATAGATTTATGGTAAAATCCTAGGGACATACAAGTATATTGTATGCTCTTAATATTTTAAAAATTAAATCAAGATCAACAAAGAGATGGAGGATCGTTTCACAGATCTGATAATCTGGGAAGTTGTTCTCCCTAGCGGTATGGTTGGGACATGGCATGCCAAGAGATGTACGAGAAAAAGAAAAATGGAAAGTGAAATGCCCTTAATAAATCAAGGTAATGAGCAGAGGAAGAAAGGCAATTCATATGGCTTCATTACAAGGTCATTAGAATCAAATTGCAATCAAAGGCATCTGCCATGAATGCAAAGTCGGTTCAGCCTGGCATCTGGAGGATCTTATTGTGTGAAAAGGTTTAAGCAGGAGTATGATGGGATCTGAGCCGTCGTGACAGGTTAGTCGTTCCCTAGGAGCAAGCGGTAGAAGCTCTGTCAACTGTTGACAAATATCCTTGTCACACTGGCTTGGCTAGTTAGAAAACCAACTCTCTGTAGAGGTGTTTTCAGGCGAAAGAAGCAGATTTCCAACAACTTCATACATCTTTCTCAAAAGTAGATTATTTGCCAATATGGAACCGTTATCAACTGAAAAAAGTGATTAATGCGTTGACTTACCCTTAAAGAACAAACAGCAGGCTATTAACTTTAACACAGCAGTTTAAGTTTAAAGAAATAGGGAAAGAAGACCGGCTTGGTCTCTTGTTTTAATGTGCTTTGTTTAAACAATAGAAATACATATAGAGATAATAGTACCGGTATGTCTTTTTCTGTCATTCTTTATCAATGTCCCCCCATTCCTTCTCAGACAATACTTGTTTACTGAATAAATGCATAGCTGCTTAGGTTGTTGGCTAGTCTTGGATGTGGGTGTGTATATTCGGGATACCAACAATGTGTTTCGTGGGGAGATTGCATGCTTCGGTCAGACCCTCTCCCAGCAACATATGGGGGGTGTATCTGTTTCTGTGCAGCTATGCAGTCTGCAGAACACTTTTACGGAGATGGAATATTGACGGGGTCACCACAGAAAACAAAGTGAGATCGGAGTTTATTGCATGAACAGGCCTTTTGAATATTTAAACTATATCTCAAGATCAGAGACTAGGTTAATGTGTCTTGTGTGATTGAACCAAGGGGACTTGTCTGCCGACAATAGATAAAAACTACAAACAAACCAACAAGCAAAAACGTCAGTGTGGCCCAGCCTGTCTGGAGAACGGGTGCTTTGAAACCCGGCCAAGCCGACAGGTCTTTGAAGGACCACCTCAGTCCCCAGCCCACTCTTAGGGAGCTGCTGGGCTTTGGTCGACTTCACTCTTCACTCGACACTTTGAGTCCCTGTTGGAGGCTTTGCTGAATAAGTCAAACTTCTCTTTAACAATAAAATGCAAAAGTATAGCCTCTCGAAAACAGGGTTCCTTGCAGTCAGATCCTCAGTCAAAGGGGTGTTTTTTACTCCCATGGTGGCCAATGAATTTCACTTTTTGCTCTGTCACATTGTGTGAAACTCAACAACTCTCAGACTTGGACAGCTTCACTCCAGAGCATCTTTACGCTGAAATCAAAAGGCTTTTGTTGACTTCAATTCACATTGATCTGCGGCCTGGCGGGCTTATGTCTGTATACTTATTTAGCCTGTATATCTGTAACTATATATGTAATGATGGAGGATCCTTTTGTTAATTACAATTATGAGACTTGAATGACATGTTTCACAGATTCACAGTCACATCAAGTGTTCCCGTATAATACTTTGTGCCAGAAGGTTGCACTTCGTTTTTCTTCATTTCTGGTGCTCATAGCTCATATGGTGTCTTGTCACAGTCACCACATATTAAAAAAAATTGTTTGGTTTAAAATTATGAAAGAAATATTTAATTTTTTATGTATGTCCACATAAAGCAGCATCTTCTTAACAATGTTAGAATGTTTCTAAAAAATTGAGTTAATTCATTTTATGTGGTGGACGCTGTGGAATACAAAAGTCTATGTCACATCTACCACCATATATACAGTGTTGTGCCTGAACACGTTCATTGAACGATAGTTCATGAACTTGTTCATATTTTGGGCAAACGTGAACTGAACGTACTGTATTACTGCCTGATGAACGTTACTGTGAACGCGTTCGTTCTGGTGTCTGTGAATGGCACACTCTCTCAGTTTAACTTCGTTCAATAGGGTGCCAGATTTCTATAGATCCTTCCAGGCGAAAACCCGACTAAAACACACCATAAACAGGCCTTAAAGGACAATTCCGGTATTTTGCTTTCTGGTTTGTCTAGGATGACACCGAATGTTGACGATTGTTCCTGTCTCGGGTATTTGGCTAATTTCGAATCGTCCATGCCTGCTTCAGAATGGCTGGCTACGTGTATGCACAAACCTTTCCTTAAAACAACCCTAAACATTCATTTTCAGAAATGTGCAACTCACCAAGTGGTGAGTGGTGTTTGTTGATGTTCTAAATCAAGTATTGTAGCGAAATACAGTTTCTGTCGTGTTTTATTTGGCATTTTGTAAATGCATTTCTGTTGGAAGACTCATTGCTCGTTGACCCAGAAACGGGGGCTGGTTGTAGTCTTTTCACTCGGTCTAGCCCTACTGTTGATATGGAGAACCGAGCGAAAAGACTACAACCAAACGTAAACAGCCCCATTTCCGGTTTTGGCCTGGTTTCCGTTTCAATGCGATTTACAAAATGCCAAATAAAACATGACAGAAACTGTATTTCGCTACGATACTTGATTTGGAACATCGAACAACGAACACCACTAACCACTCTGTGAGTTGCACATTTCTGAAAACAAACGTTTAGTAAGTAAGTAAGTAAGTTTAATTTATATAGCACTTTTCATAGATAAAATCACAAAGTGCTTTACAACAAGGATAGAATGCAATAAAATACAGTACAGAGATCACAGAAAACTTTACAGAGGCCCCACAACGTCGACATCAGTTGAAAGCCTGTCTAAAAAGATAGGTTTTAAGTTCTTTCTTAAAACCTTCAGTGGACTCTATACTGTGCAAGGTCGATGGTAGAGCATTCCAAAGGCGAGGGGCACAGGCCTGGAAAGAGCAGTCACCTCGTGTTTTAAAACGGGTGCGAGGGACCATCAAGAGTTTCTGGTCTGATGACCTTAGTGAACGTATTGGGGAATAGGGTCTCAGCAGCTCAGTGATGTACGAGGGAGCTTGTTCATGGAGGGCTCTAAAAACAAGTACTAAAATCTTAAAATGAATCCTAAAATTTACTGGTAACCAATGTAAGGAATATAAAATTGGGGTGATATGATCCCTTTTCTTAGATCCAGTTATGAGCCTTGCAGCTGCGTTCTGTACGGTTTGAAGGCGATTTACAGCCTTTTTGTTAAAACACATAAAAAGAGCATTACAATAGTCAATGCGAGATGAAATAAAAGCATGAATTATCATCTCCATTTCAGGTCTTGAAATCATGGACCTCAGTTTTGCTATATTACGCAGGTGATAAAAACAATTTTTCATCAGCTGTTTACAGTGGTGGTCCAGGGACATGTCCTTGTCAAAAACAACGCCTAGGTTGCGTATACTTGGTTGGACAGAAAGACCTAACTGACCTAGGTGCTGCTTTATAGGGGGGATGGCACTATCTGGGGCAATAATCAGAGTTTCAGTTTTGGCAGAATTAAGTTGAAGAAGGTTGTCATTTAGCCATTTTTTGATGGCCGTCAAACAGGCAGTTAAATCGTCTAGTTTGTGTAGCTCATTCTGCTTAAAAGAGCAGTAGAGCTGCACATCATCAGCATATAGATGATAAGAGACATCACTGAACTCACTGATAATCTTTTTTTAGGGTTGTTGTAAGGACAGGTTTGTGCATACACATAGCCAGCCATTCTGAAGCAGACAGGGGCGATTCTAAATGAGCCAAATACCCGAGACAGGACCAATGGTCAACATTCGGTGTCAACTACTCTATTTCATCCTAGACAAACCAGAAAGGGGCCTCAATGTTCAAAATACCGGAATTGTCCTTTAAGGCCTGTTTATGGTGTGTTTTAGCCAGGTTTTCGTCTGGAAGGCTCTATAGAAATCTGGCACCCTATTAAACAAAGTTAAACTGAGAGAGAGTTGGTTCCGATATAATAGCTCGCAGCAACATATTGAAAAAAATAACTATGTTCTTCTTAACTATGTTCATTTATTGGAACTGTGAACTTAGTTAAAAAATTTTAATTATGAACTGAACTAGTTCATGTAGAAAGTGAACTTTCCCAACACTGCATATATATATCATTAAATATGTAAGTACATTCATGGGCCTACATGTATTGAGTAAATTAGATGATGATGCTGGTTATTAAACAACCCGTTTAGATTTGAAAACAAACATACAACATACAGACATCTTTTAAGCCAGACAGAAAAAATCAATGCCTAAACGAGACGTAACCCATTATTTTCGATATCCTGCCTTGAAGCAGCTGGTTGTAAAATCCTAACACCACTAAATTGCCTCACAAAGTGATCTGCTTCCGCCATTAACATCCCTTAGTATTTGGCTGGGATTCATAGATCCAGTGCTCCAGCAGTACTTGAATAGTGATGATTGATTGGGGCTCTTGCGTAAGCCACTGTGCAAACGAAACAAATGAAACACAATTGTACAATAACGATTTCCCCGTGACCCGTTGCACTGATATCTGTTCATAGAACCTCCTTGACCCAGAGCAGTAGAAGACCACAGTGGTGACTAGTGTCCACTAACCAGCAGAGTCCAAGATGCCCTTTTGAGCCAATCCTGTCTGGGGATTGAATCCCAATTCTACTACATCACACCGGTGCCAGGACTCTTCAGACTAGGCCTCTGGACTCCAATGCCTTCAACATAACTCATAACTCCCTCCTTCAATGCTGCAAGAATCTGCTTCAAAACACGAATCTTCCTCAATCCACGAGCCGTTCCTTCCCCGACTCTCAGACCTCCGTGGGTTAGACGCAAACCGCCATTGCATCGCCAACACCAACTCCTTCTGACCTTCTGGCTCTGACCTTCTGTTCTTCCTTCTCCCTGTCCATGTTATTTACATTCACATTCTTGTTGCCATAGCAACCACCTCAAAGACAATCTTTCCTTCTCTCGTCAACTACACAGATGATCCGTGATTGGGTCATTCCACTCCGGGAAGTCAAGCCACGGTCTGCTGTTAGCCGAGTCAAGCAGCTGTATACAGCAACCATCTTGGACCCAGTGTATGGAGTAGATAAAGGCAGAGCATAAAATGAATACACATGGACAGATGAGGAGGCCTCTTCACACCGCCGCCATGGCAACCGAAAAATCGCGGAGGAGGACGAGGAGGAGGAAGAAGAGCATGCGTATCTTTGTAGCACATCGTAGATAACCAACTGACCTTTGAAGGCCGGCTGACATACTGTTTGCGCGCAGCGTGTCAGTCGAGGTTGTGCTTCCACCGGGAGCCAAGGAAAATATTCTGGAAGTTAGCCAATCAGACGTGACATACCTCTACACCTGCTTCATACAGTCGGTGCTGACCTTCATCTGACGTTCCCAACAATGAGCTTGTACAGTCGTAGAAGAGGGAGGCATCGGAAAGGGAAAACTATAGGGAACCCCTGAATGACAACACAGAACACTCCTGTGACCCCTGAACCGACGCAGTGCGTCGTCTCGTTTGCACATTCTCATGTCATGGTGCAACGTCCTTGACATTCACTGGTCTCTAGGATAGTGCAGTGGTTATGGTGTTATGGTGCAACCCCCAGCCAGAAGGTGGACTGGGTCAGTTTTCCGCATTTTACTTGTAGGCCTTCACGAGCAAAACTTCCCTTAAACCCCCTACGTGCTCCTTAATGACGTGGATATGAATACACTGAACAGCGTTTTAAATTTAAGTACATTTAAAACTTTAATTAAAAAGGGAGTAGTCAGCCAACGATTTTTTCCCCGTGATTTTGCTTTAGTGGCCAATGTAATTATACAACCGAAAACCCGATTCAAATCAATTTGTGTGGCTGATGAGCCTTCACACTCATCGGGGAGTGGGGGCCTTTTAATCTTTAAGGTTCTTTCAGTAAGACCACCAGTGCTTTGACCGGTGCACAACCCACACCGAAGAAGAGGGAGATTCATTATGCTGAGAGCTGCAATCAGAGGTCCAATCCATTATAGCCAGGCCATACATGCTTCACTACTCACCACATAGTTTCATAGTGGGGATAGTAGTAGTATGTAGCTCATGTTACACTGTCAACATGAGGGGGGGGGTAATAAAAATATAAATAAAGGCAGACCAATTAAGTCTTTACTGCATTTCAGCTGCATTGCCAATTATTTTGTCATGCTTGCAGTTTTGTAGATCACAAGTCACACACTCCTTGCTCTGGGATCAATAAGGCACCGTAACCAGGTTGTGTGTATCCCCCGAGGACGTACATTATGCTGTCTGTTCAAAACGTACAGTATTTCGTTTGGTAATGAGCTGTTGGGAGACGCCGGTGGGACACGGGTGGTTTGATAATGTTTCAGTAAGCGAATGTTTTAGCTGGCGATTACCGCGCGCGTCGATGTATGAGGACGCCGACGCGCATCTCTGTGCAGTGGTAATTAATGGCCGCACGCTCGGCTTCTAAAGATGGGGGTTCGGAGGGGGTTGTGCTCGGCTCCCACATGCAGTAGGCTACCAAGTCTCAACTGAATTAAGCATTTACTCATCTCCGAGAAGGTCTCAACCGCTGAATTTGAACACAGCTGTAATTAGTTTCTAATTTTATTTTTATCGCTAGAATAATCACAGAGAAGGTGATGCTATCGGAATTCCGTATCATATTTGATACGAGATAGCAGACTCGATTGTCATTATCTGATAAAAAAAAACATTCAGAATTATGAGCATGATGTTAGGTTAGGTTGATGATGTTAGGTTTTGTGGACAAATCTAACTTTTATGACGTGTAAACAAGCACGCACACATGCACGCACACACACACCAACCCATGTGACAATGTTGCATTCCAGCAAGGCGTTCAAGGAATATGCCTTGCGTGTTGTCATTGCAAAAAAAACACAAACATGTGCGCGTTCAACCATGATTACGACCGAGTGCACCGCAGCTTGTCATCTTAATGTTGTGATGTCGTGGCGTGTGATGCGCCGTCCAATCCCGGTGGCCGACTTGTAAACACAAACCGCTCGTTCGCACAAACAAACGACGAACACACGCGAGCATTACCACAAAGCGGGAGACGTTGACCTCTGTCGCCATGTCTTACACTCATTTTACAAATAACATCATCACACAACTAGTGGGATGATGGATACACTCATCACCATGACAACCCCCACATCCGCCCAGCCCCCCCATCCCCTCTGGTTGCCGGTAACACGGTAATTTAGTGTTTGGCAAGTAGAAGTATGTACGGTAGCTCTGTATCTCAAGAGCAGCAGTGCCAGCACATAATAGATTAATAAATAATCATACTGAAAATGTGTAATGTTATTCTTAGATGATTCTTAATAAACAAATTAATGCAGGCGTTTATTGCATTTAACCAAATGAAATGGGCAAATTTATTTGATCTGTCAAATGATTGGCTTATAGGTGCCAGATTTTGGATGCCGCCATCATTGGTTGATTGAAGGCGAGTTATTGGCACACCTCTGATCCAATCCCAAGTCATCTCATTAATTAGTAATGTACTCCCTCCACCGCTCTGGTATTGTTACATCATCCAAGGTCTTTACACCAAAGCTCGTCAGAAACAGGCCTATGGCCATCAGCAGTATCCGTGGATAAGTGCATTTGACAACTCATAATTCACAAATTACTCCTTGCTATTAGTTGTATTTTCTTCATGAGAAACTGCCCAAGAAGACGGAGGTTGTGGTTGGAAGTTGGCCCTGTTCGTAGCGTCAGCAAGGGGAACGCGCATCACAGGAAGCACAGAAGAGGATTAAGACTCTCCGAGCTGTACAAACCTTCGTCTTATACCGCTTGGAAAAAAACAGGACACTTTTATGCCCCGTCATCTTTGCTGTCGCCTCGTTCGCTTACTGCTTGTCCCACATGGCTATTTATACTGTCGCAATAATCTTTGTCAAACAGAAATAACGTGCATGTGGAAATAAAAGAGGTCACCGGAGTTCGCTCCAATATAAATGTGTCCGTGCTAGTGATCGGTGGAGCGGTTCCGGGGGAACTCGGGCGCCACTGAGGGATATCAGCCCACATTAATCACTGTTGATCGGGCCCAGAGTCGCCGACTAACCCCTGCTGACGGACGCCGGCCTCGATCCCAACGACACCCCGGCGTCTCGCTAACAAATGATAGGTGATTCAAAGGCTAAACACTTTTTTTCCATGGGCTTCACTATACTGCACTTTTACGTACTGGGGAACTTTTTTTGGGACGTGTTTCATTTAGTTTCTCTGTAGTTTCACAACCCTTTGTAACCCCGATCGACCGAAACGTTCCCTGGGGAAAAAAAAATGAGTCATCGACAAATCCCTCGCGCAATTTCCGTCCAGCCGGACGTACGGGAAACAACAAAAAAAACCCTTGTGAAACCAACTCAAAGAATTGCTTCCAAGCAAATCCCTACTCTCCCACCACCCTGCCCCAAAAAAACCACTGTCGTCAAGTCGGCTTACTCGCTTTTTTCTCCCCGCTTCAAGCTCACCATGTGGTGCGTTGACTTACCGTCAAATCGCGTCTCGAACCGTTGAGCCCGGTGGTTTTCGGCTACATTTGTCCAACTGACATTTACTGCTGACTCATTCCACCCCCCCCCCCCCATCCCTTCCCACCTCATGATTAATTTTACTTATTTCGCTGGTGGTATATAGTACATGATTTTGGAGGGAGGTGTGTGTGTGTGTGTGTGTGTGTGTGGGTGTAGTGTGTGGGGGCTCCTATGGTTCTCGGGGCCCCCTTGATTCTCGATTGGCATCGCCCCCCCGCCATTTTACAAGGAATGCTGAGTCGTATCTTTTGAGATGGTGGTGGACCATCTGCTCTCAGAGAGAGGCTTTATGAGGCGTTCATCTGAGGGGGCAGTTGGAGAAGACCCGCAAGATGAAAAAGAGACAAAGGGAGGAAGAGAGAGATAGTGAGGGACGGGAGAGAGGTCGAGAGAGATAGAGAGATAGTGATGGAGAGAGAGACACGCACAAAGTGAGGGGGAGGGAGAATTCTGAGGCTGTGGAATCCGTATAGGACCATGGGAGATGGATTGGAGGGGATTTGCATGCTAGCTGGGGTGGCCAGCAGAAGGGGCCGTCCGCTGGGTCCGGGCAGTTGGTCAGTCAGGGTACAGCCAAACAGAAAGGTGACAGTTGTTTATAAATGGCTAGCCCTATAGAAGTCCCCTGGCACACACATGGGGGATGTAATGCATTAACAGTTGACCTGAAAAACACCATCGGCCATATGTTGTTGAAACTATAATAAATAATGAATATTTTTTGAGAGATTCTTAAAATGTTATATCAAAATGGTTTGCTGCTACGGCCAGATGCCATTTTATTTTATTCTCTTCCTATTTGTAATGCACTGAACAGTGTTTGTTCTTGCTATGTTCGAATAATATGATTGATTTCAAGGTTGGAAGTCTTTTCAGATTGTCGTTGTTTATCGAAAGGTTTTTTATTTACAGAATATGATAAGAGTCCGGGAATATTCTAGATAAGAAAAAAGTGAGATACATGCAACAGGGAGGCAATAATTGTTTTTTGCAAACACAGATAAAGGAAACGCTAACATATAAAACCAGGATTCAAAATTAAAATCATATTACTGAATATAACCTTTAAAGGCAATGTCCACTCATCTCCTCAGTAATCACCGCCCGCTATTTAACATTTGTTCAACATGTTGAATCCGCTAATTGACTGACAGAGCCTCGCCTCTCTGTGAGATTTTGTTCCCAATGAGTGGCAACTAAAAGATTAAGAGTATTGGCATTCACAGATGTACCCAGAAGCCACTGATGGGTGCAGAATAGGGGCAATTAAAGAGGGCAACGCTCGGAGCACCGGTGCACGAATCCATTCAAGACGCTAATGAAAGTCAATTTAATAGAATAATTTAATTGTAGCACAACAAAGTGCTTAAAATCAGACTGGATATAAATGATGATTGGCTCGGTGTATTTGGAACTTTAATTATATACTCCATTTCATAGCATCGGGTTCCCTGATCCTTTGAGGCAACATTGGAATGTGTGGGGGCTGGAGTGCGATTTAGGCTGCGTTCTGAAGAGCTCCTCAACATATGTGCCGACTGATTAAGTGGCGGTCTTGGCCGAAGCTGTATCTTGGTAGAGCCGGATAAGCCTAGGGATGGTGCACTTCAATTCAAATTGTGTTCAGAGTGTGTACAGAATGTACACTAAGATGACCATGATATGGCGGCATAATGCACAGAACCCACATTATCCAACCCGTGGTGAATCATTTCACTAAAGTAATACCACCAGAAAAGGCCGGAAGATTGTCTTTCCCAGACAGAACAACGTTGATATGTTTGAACCACTGTTTGAATCACTGTTATTTTGTCACTTTGAGTCATAGCAGAGCACCTAAATATTTTGAATTGGTCCAGTATTGGGTTAGATTGCTTCAGCCAGCTGGCAGTATCCAGGCGGTATAATATGATATGTTACCACTTACTATTTCACCGCCGTCGCACCACTGCAACAAGGGTGTGGGGATAAACAACTCCTACAACATGTCTCTCTCTCTGGAAGACATAAACACAACATGAATTACCATCTGGTTGTTTCCGAGAGGTTTGCTAGGGTGAGGACCACCTCATTAACCTAATGTCACACAGTCTCTCTCTCTCGCTCGCTCGCTTGCTTGCTCATTCTCTCTCTCTCGCTCTCTCTCCCTCGCTTGCTCATCTCTCTCTCTCATTCCTCTCTCTCGCTCTCTCTTTCTCCCTCCTAGAGTTTGAACCTTGACCTGAGCCCCATTAGTACCAAAGAAGAAGCTCTTTGGGGTGACCAGCTTTGATGAGTGCTGTTGCCCCCATGTTGTGTAGCCTGGGTTACGACCACGAGTGAGTGAGCAGTGCTGCTCCGTCTGACTCCGTTCAGCACGCAAGACTGACCAACCCCAGGAAACTTTATGTATTGACGTCTATCCGTTCGATTGTTATCCCTGCAAACCTGTTTTTGAGTGCGCGTAAAATCTTTCGTCTGGTATTTTTTTTGTAATAAACAGTTGTGTTTTTTGTTTCATGCCATAATAATATGACTATACAACAGGTGAATTAGTACTTAAACATGTCCTGAAGTGTGCATTGTCAGAGTTTTGAAGTTTAGAGGCAAAAAAGGTTTAAGTGTCATTAGTCACTGTCGGGATGATTGAAACACTTGTTTCAAGGTGCGCTTGGATAAAGGTTGAACATCCCATAAATAACAGCGTGATTGTCCAATATATGTATTAAATTACACTTGTAACTAAGATAATACACATGTGAGTTGTTGATCACATGATAAAATTATTTGTATATGTAACGTCTTTGAAAAAGACGTTTAACTGAAAAGTGTTTCTATTGACCCGGCTCTCCCCTATATTTCTCTCGCTCTCTCTCTTTTCCATTTGTGTCTGTCTGTATGTCTCTCTCTCTCTCTCTCTCTGTCTCTCGCCATATGTTATATTATACATCATAAATTACATGCATTAACACAGAACTAATGGCTGCAGCATTAACAATTGTCTAATTATGAAAAGATGCCCATAGGTGTTTCTCTGCTCCAAATATCCCTAATTAATCTTTATATATACACATATAACACGTTATGTAACACCAATGGTATTACCTCTTTAATACATTCAGACTTCTGAAAGTGTATTTTATGACCCAAATTATCGCCCACCAGTTACATTATGATTTATAGGTAGATGTATAGGTGCGGCATAATCACAGCACACACACACACACACACACACGAGTGAACATGGACACACACACACACACACACACACACACAACCGAAAATATACACACACATGCACTGACAGCAAAGCAAAAAAAAACATCCTATTAAACGTCAATGTAAATCTATTCTAGGAGTGAGCTAGCAATGAACACTGGCCTGTTAGCCGTTAGCCTAGCTCCTCTCCTCAGGCTCCAGCACCAAAAATAACTTCCCCTCCCTCCGTCTCTCCTGCCCCCCTCCTCCTCTACCCCCCCTCCCTCCATCGATGCTCCCTCTATCTCTCTCTACCTCTCTCGCCCTGGCGTGTACTAGATACGGGGGCCAAATGAAGACGTACGGCCCCGGGGCCCACCGCCCCGCTCAAGGTTACCTCTGCTGTCAGCGCAGGTTTGCTAACGCGGGGCACAGGAACAGGTTGGGGGGGGGGGGGGGGGGGTGGGGGGCGAGGGCGGGGTGGTGATATGTCACAGAGGTAATAGCCCTGCTTGATGTGATCATAAATAAATACCCCATCCCATTTCATTTCAATCACAATTGTACCTTTGGTTTCCTGCCGACAGTAACGCTCCCCGTGCTGCCTGTGGTGTCAGCTGGTGTTTAGATGTATGCGTGTGTGGGAAGGGGGGGTCTGTGCCTGTGCGTGCATGTGCAATGAGTTGCCGCTTTAGGCTGAAGACACACTCTGCGGAGACGGTCACCCCTAGCAGCCGTTCTCCTCGCTCTCATTCATTTTGTAAGGAACGCTCTGGCGTGCAGGATGCATTAAGTATGTTGCGGTCACAGGTGCCTTTGTCTGGTTTGTTCTCTCCTGCAGTATCTCCATGGCCATCGTCTCATATAGGTTCCCCAACAAGTTGCTCTCCGCCCAGAGTTTGTAGTAAAAATGAATGCATTGTTGTTCTTTAATCAAAGGACCATAACCACCTAAAACCATCCTAACCGTCTCTCCTGGTATCACTAAAACAATATTTATACAATATAATTTACTCCGGTATACTGATTCTGTCTAAGAACATTGCCTGAGACTTACAATAGCAGTAAAGCACTTGGGTCTTTGCGTTGAGACATTTTCTGAAACACTTGGCACGTGGCACGTGCGTGCGGATGATGGATAGTTTGAGCAGCCTCACCTCGTCTGGGTCAGACTGATTAGACACTGGAGCTGGGAGACGTTGCACACCTGTGGTGCATTGAGCAATCATTGCACACAGGTCAAACCAGCCATCTCAACACACACTCCAGAGAGCTGTGACATGTGAGGAGGAAACACCTGCTCTGACAGGTGTTTCCTCCGTTGGTGAAGATTCCAACTCGACATTAAATCGGTTGACTCGTTCTCAACCTGTGTCCTAGTCAGAGGAGCCCAGTAAAGCCACCTAGGTGGTGTGTGATGTAAATCTATTTTTTAGTTTTTTATTACCTTATTAGACCACCAATATTAAAGCTAACATCAGTACCTCATTGGACCACCCACTTGTAGTGCTAACACCAGTTCTGACTAGTTTCTGCTCCTACACATCGAGTGGACATGACAACAAGACACGACAATATAGTGTTATGGTTCAGAAGGTAAACCATTCCGCCCATACCAACCCTCTCTCTCTCCATGTATATGTCTCTCTCTCTCGCTTTTTCCATTTGTGTCTGTCTACCAATATAGACTGAATTTTTACCTGGGTTCTCCAGATCCACCTCCAGAGCGCATGTCTATTTACCTTGTATCTGAATAAAGAGAGTTGTGTTGAACCTTTACCACCATTGGAGTCAAGCCTAGCCCCAAAACCACGATACCTGAGGCCTCAAAATAACACTTCATCACGTGTGCCAGCCGCCTAGGTGGCAACTGGGTCAACTGCTACACACAAAAATGCCTCCTTTGTGTAGTGTTTACTGTAAGTACTGGAGACAGTGAGAACTGAACATCGAAGCATTGCGCTTTCTGGTGTGTACCACCACCCTGTGATGAAACATTGAAGTCAGCACTATGTAAGCATTGTCTATCCACTCCGAAAGACAGGAGCGTTCCCCTGTCTTGTTTGTTTCACTCATCTCATTGTTTGCTTTATGTGAAACTGTGATACAATAAGCCCATATTTGTCGGCTTCCTAAGCCTTTGTTATTACTATCTTCCCATTTTCCCTCGGTATTAGGACACACGGTTGGAGGGTGTTTTAAGGTGCTTGTTTAAGATGGTGCATGTTTGATAGGTGCTTAAGGAACAGTTGGTTAACTAAAGTGCCAACAGAAGGCACCCGAGTACATCACCCCGAGTTTAAAGAGCTTCTTGCATCTGTTCTGATCTCTAGCCAGGATTGCTTTCCACTCTTCTATAGATGAAAGTGCGGCATCCATATGACAATAAAGCACTTGTTCATTACTTTAAGTGAGGTGATAAGCTGTTTTCACAGTTGTTGACAATGTATCAATCTGTTTATCTGATCCAAAAGACTTATGCACTCAGGCTACTCATTACTCTTAGATAGGTGATACGTTGTTTTTGTACATTGTTGACTATTTCCTGATCTGTTTCTTTGGTCCATATGTTGCTTAATGACACTACATGATACACAGCCCAGATCACAGATGTTTAGCTCATGATTGTCAGCAGTTAGTGTGGGACTGGAGGTGTGTTGGATAGAGAGGTGGTGATAGAGAGTTACTGTTACAGTTGTGAATATCATAGCGGAACCTACACTCTCAGTGTTTTCCTATGGAGAAGAGTACTGCATCATACGCCTGTGAAAGGACCGCCCGCTGGGATGATGTTTGCGAGCCTCCCCCAAGCGAGATGGCCACCAGGGTAGTGACGTACGACATACATTCCTGCCCTCGCCGCGCCGTGACATAAATAATAGGCAGCGAAGAAGACAATACCCCCCTGGGAGAATTTGTAGACTCATGAGTGTGTGTGCATGTGTGTAAACAGTTGTTGAAATGCAGGTAATGTTCGCTTGTGGGCACAAATCAACAAAACTAAACAACATATGTGCAAAACAACGTACGTGTCGGCTCCTTTGTAGGATATATATGTTGAAATGTAGCTAATGTTAGCTAAAGTAAATGGCATCATGGCTAATGTGTGCTGTTTATGTTGCATCGTTGTCATTTAGATGTCATGGATGGCAAGCATTGTGCAATGTGCATGCTTGGATTGATGGGGTCAGTATTGGGGAGGAAAGAATGCGCAAAAAGTTAAAACTGTTTTAAATATAATTTTAAGATGTAAGATATTCTAATATAACACCGCAATTCAAATATCGTGGTCATTTGGGAAACCCTGCAGGGGGAGTCTCTCTCTCGCACACATACGCACACATGCGCACACACATACACACATTCACTCGTACACAAATACACACAAACACACAAACGGATACAAACAAACACTCACACTAAGTAGGTTTCAGGCCCCTGCAAATGCTCTAGAGATTAAGAAAACTAGAGCTCCAGTAGATTCAACCTTAATAATGGTTTTCCTTGGTCACAGATTGGAAATAATGGACTGTTGTGATCGTTTTGTAGAGTCCTAGATGGCCTGAAGGCAGTAATAATAGGAAATATTGTTCAGGCACTATCTCTATCTATTGGTTTTACAAGGAAAAGGGCCAAAGATCCAGCCAATCTATCAACATTAGGTCGACAAGAATAGTTCATAATTCAGCAAATGGCCATGATCAATGTCAATAAAGCCTTTATTAAATAAAAAAATAAATATTTAATCCACAGTCCTGTGGATTTCAAGGCTCTTCTATCTGAAACATCACACCTTTCATGGCTACACAATATAGATTAACTTTTTATCCTAGAATTTCCTTTAGCCATTTTTTGGGCCGATAAGATTCTAATTTACAGGCCAAATGTGTAATTTTCCGGCCTGAATAATACACATGCGGTTATTTATTTAAATCATAGAACATAATCCAAAAATGTGATTTTTACTTTTTACAATTAAAAACATTTAAAGTGTTAGGTTAAAGCTACTCCGACAAATGTGAAAACTTTCCCACAATCAGCTGAGCAATTGGCGTTACCAATCTGTAACCCTAACCCTCACCCTTTTTCCCGGCAAACTGAAATTCCAGTTAGCCAAAGGTCGGTAATGCCGGCTAACCATGACCCTGTTTTTATCCATTTGTTCCACCAGAGTTTGAATCTACTGGGCGTCTAATTTGTTGGGGAAAGTGAGAAGCATCATGCATATTTAAAAAGTTCCCACTGGAGAGAGATGAAGGGGGTACCTGCTGGGGGGCGACGGGACGTCTGCACAGCCAGTGCTTCAAGGGGGGGCTGCACACAAGCCATCTCTTTCAGTCCTGTCCCTTGTATCTCTCCCCTTCTCTCTCTCTGAATGTGCCTCTGTTTTCCTTCCAACCTCATCCCTCGCTCTTTCTCTCCTGCTCTGTCTCATATCTCTCTTTTCACTGGCCTCATTTTTCCATTGTCCTACTTTTTTTTTTATCCATTCTTGTTTTCTTTTTTTTTAATCCTTCCCTTACCCTCTCGTCTTCCTCTGAAGCCAATGACTGAATTTTCAGCGAAGCAGCTGAATGATTCATTGGCGTGTGGTATTTACAACTCCCACCCAGGGACGACAGCTGAAAATTTGTATTTTTCTATCCATCTCTGGTGCAATACATTGTCCCTGTGAAATAAAGGTATGAATACGTATACACATTATAAATGTTTACCCTACGTCTTTAACCAAAACATTATCTCCAACGGGAGATGTTGTTGACTAAGGTTTAAAAAGAACCAAAGCTTTCTAAAAATGTCACAGCTTAGATGCAAGCACCTTTTGTCTGGTGACTGAGTGCAGTTGGCTGTAAAGTGAAGCCTAGTATTTCAATGGGAAGACAGAAACCTGCCCATACAGCTGCGGCAAAGCAATTAATGTTTTTCATTGATCTTTTAATTATTTGGGGGCAGATTTTATCCATCCATCATCCATCCAGCCCCTTATCCATCCACCCATCCATCTGTAGTCTTTTCTGGAGGTCACACACACACACACACACACACACACACACACACACACACACACACACACACACACACACACACACACACACACACACACACACACACACACACACCTGTATGTGTGTCCAGGGCAGTTGCTAGGAATTCTGGGCCCCCTGAAAGAATATCGGTGTGGGCCCCTCTCCCCCATTCATTGCCACCTTAAATGTTCTTGTTTTTCAGTGTTCTTGACGGTGCCTGGTGTAATACACCCAATTTGTTTCCTTTTTTACATTTAACAACTGAACAAGTCAGAGTATTATTATGTAAATGATGTATGTCCCGTCCGCCCGCGATCGTCCCACTGAGCCCCGGATGTTTAAGAAACCTAGAATCGCGCCTGGTGCACACATAGGGCCCTAGGGGTGCTTGAGCCCCTGCCCTTTTTGCCTCGTATTAAAAAGTGCCCTCTGAGTGTTCTTCAACAATCGCGCCCGCAAAAGTTCTCGTCCGCGATCTAACGCCCCCCCCCCCCCCCCCCCCCTCAACAATCGCACCCGCAATAGCGCTCGTCCGCGATCCAACCCCCCGTCAACAATAGCACTCGGCCGCGATCCAACCCCCCCCCACCGTCAACAATTCGGCACCTGCCCCTCAAAACTCCTGTGCACGTCCCTGGGAAGAACGAACCGCGGTGTGGACCAAACCATTTTTTAAGAAGGGGCCAAGGGGATTATTGAAATTATTAAAATTAGAATATTGTATGATTTGTGGCTTTGTTTTAATTCGGATTCATTCATATGAGTATATATTAGTTCAGTGTATGCATAATAATTTTGTCATAGAGGCTACTGGGGGCAGTGTGTGGGCCCTAGCGGGCTGTGGGCCCTTATAATTGTCATAACCTTTCCCCCCTATACGACGGCGCTGTGTGTGTCTCTCGTCAAAGGATGTCCTCTTTTTAGCAATTGAATTGTGATGCTGTGTTGCCAAATGTAATACATGAAATGCACTGTGTATTATGTAATGTAGCTGGTGCTCGAGAGCTCTCAATCCAGTGGAATATTACTGAGCCACTTAATCAGGTCACTTTTTCACTGTGTGGAGGGTTAGCTTGGTTTATCCACCTCCCCCAGCCCCCCAGCCCCCCATCCCTGGCTCTTAATATGAGTCACCAACCCCCCGGGTCACAGGCACGACTTTCTAGCTCTCATGTGCTGAGGAACAGGGACTGTCATGCCTAGTGTTCCCAGACTAGCTATGTTATCCACGTATGCTATCAGGGTACGGTATATATCCAGCCTGCCTTTTATTTGAAAGAATACCCGGGCTTAGCACCGTACTTCTGATGTATAGCCGTACAGAAGTCGGTTTAAAAATACCCTTTGACGATTTCAAGAAAAAAAGACAACCATTCTGATGGGTATTATAATCGTGATTATGATTATGATTATGAGGATATCATTAATATAATTATTTTGTATTTGCTTTTCATGAAGGACAAGCTTCAATATAGCAGCAGGCACTATCTTTCGATCTGCAAGGGAATTTTGTACTTTTACTCATAAGATTTAAAAGGAATGAATCCACTGCGGAGGCCAACAGTCAAGGAAACAAAAAAGCAGGCTTTTCATGTTGTTTCTGCCTTTCTTGGCAGTTCTTTGGTGTCACATAGGATCCCGCGCTGCATTGTGCAGCCAGCTGATGATGTATGTTGAATGGACGGCAATCTTTTGTCGCGTGCAAAAGCAACAAAAAAAAAGAAGAAAAGTCCCAGAAGAAGGAGAAGAAGAGGAATGGATGGTGGTGTCAAAGCGTAGTCGGGATGAATGGAGAGTTGTTCTGCCGTACTTTATGGATGGATGGTCCGCTTCCCAGAATGCACCACAGCATCCCAGATGGGCAGCGAGGATGTATGATGCGATAATGACCATAACCTTCTCTCTGTCCTTGTGCACTACAACAAGCGATGACGGAAAAGTACAGCGATTTCATCAGACTGAGATTTGTTCTCTGCTTTTAAAGGATGATCACACACCAGGCCGGCGTGACCCCCAGCTGGCCCCGTAGCCGCTGGCGGTCCGGTTGGGTTTGTGGCTCTCGCTGGCTTAACAGTTACAAATGATAGCTTGCGGGGTTTGAATATGGGTGGAAAACATATCAATTGATCAATCGCCTATGAAGAAATGGGCTGCATTTATATAAATACACTGCAATTTTAAAACCACTTACACATTGACTAGGGAATAAATAGATGGAGAAAAGAGGGAAAAAAACTTACAAGAGGCAGAAGGGCGAGAGCGAGGCAGTGACGGAGACGCGACTTAAGGCAACGACAAGAGTAAGGAACAACACGCCGGCCTTCTCTTCAAACTTTGGCACGATGGCCTCCGAGGCTGAGGCAACCGTCGAACGTATGAACGTATTTTGGGAACGAGAAGAGAAGCCGTCCACAACCCGTGAAATACCGAAGCAGAAATCCCTCCGATGTCCAGCCAGCGGCGGACATCAGCAGCACCAGCAGCAGCGAGCGGGCGCCGCCCCGTGCCAAAACATTCTGCAAGAGGATCCTAGTGGCCTTTCCTTCTCACTGCCGGGGAAGATGGGTCGGCGAGGGGGGTGTTGATACAAGGGGGGTGAGTTTAAATCATTTATGGCGTTGAATACAGGCCTCCGAGGCATTTACGTTTGCCGGCTCGACAGCAGTTGCCGTGCAGAGTCTGGAGGACGGATGCGAGGGCAAACACACTCCGGCCGGTTATTAGATGCCGGGGCAAAATTGACTCCTTAACAAGATGAAAGCTCCTTTAGACGGTGCTTTGCTACTGCATGGGTGGATGTTTGCTGGAATGGTGGGAGGAGGAGGGTGCTGCGGTTATCCTGAGGCCTTGGCTCCCAACACCACCACCACCACTACCACCACCACCACCACCACCACCAATGGCGTTGGACTTGTTTTCAAATAAGCTTTCATATTTTCCACTTGGAGACTGGTGTGGAGAGGAGAAGCAAAGCGAAGGCAGAGAATGAAAGACAAACAGAATGAAAGATTGGACCTGGGCTTAAAGTGTAGACTCAGTCATAATCACTGTTGTACCTCCAAGGAAAACCACCTCATCCCCATCACTGAATCCATATGCCGTCACCACGGTGACATGTACGCGAGTGTGCCTTGGGGAATTGAAGCACTATAAAGAGGAGTTTACTGGGCTCAAAGCATTAGACGAGCAACAGATGGAGAACACGAGGAGAAGTAAACAACTTATGCTTTGTTTCTTTTTTTTCTCCCCCACTTGAACATCGATTTGGTGAGGTGTGCTTGATTTCGCTGACACGTTGAAGTCAGACAGTCCAGGGCTTTGGAACTTTGATGTTGTGATGATCCGTATGGGGTCGGCCAACCTGCACATGGGGTCGCGGGTTTATATTTGAGAATTCTACATATTTTTATTTATACACATTTTTTTAGAATTAGCGTTCCAGGGGCCTCATGTACAAAGCTTGCTTACGCACAAAAAAGCTGCGTAAGCAACTTCTCACGCAAACGTTTGGATGTACAAAGACTGACTTAACGTGAGAAAGTGCGGTTCTCCACGCAAACTAAATGCCTGGCTTACGCACATTTCTGCTGCATTTTGTCAGTTGGCGGCACATAGAGGCAATGCAGCGCAACAACATTAAGCCTACGCGATCACGAGTCATGAAGTAATATTGCAATATGAGGCGAGTTCAAAGTAGATTTGAACGTCGGAATGGGTGATCTTAAATGCGCTTCAATCATGCGTTATTGTTGTCGAGACGCATAATGTGACACTGTTGTTAGGCTAAACTTAAACAGACCCATAAAACTAAATTGTCAATATTGGAATTAAAAGGAAGCCCCAGCAATATTATTTTCAGTGATGGCTTGTTTATTAAACGTTACATATTTTCCGGACCACGCATGACATATGATCTCTCTTCACACATTTGTTGTGAAATTCTTGACTGCAATATTATTATGTGATGTTGAGTGGAGTAAGCACAAGCCATTGTTACTTAAAATCAATCCATCAATGAACCAGTCGGCCAATTTCGAATTATGTACATATTATTGACACATTGGGTGTATGGATACAACCTATCGTCAGCATGCATCCAAATAAATGAGAATATAAAAGCATGCGCAAAATGTGGCAATAATCGATAGGTTGACAATGGCAGTGTTGGCCTTGTTAGAAGATGGTCGCATTCAAAATCAATGGGTGTTCCGCGACTATTATGATTTTTTGGTCAAAAAAGAGCCGATCCCAAATCACAGCTGCCACCCTTTGCTCAAATAGGGCGAGCTCCCAGACTCCGTCCCGCTGCGCTCTGACCCACACTTCTCCGGTGGGCAGAGACATTTCTTTTTACGTCCACCTTGATGTCCGACCACTTTTTTTAATGTCAGCCACAGTTCGGCTTTCCGCCCCAACCTCATTGACCGACTTGGAAACGTTTTCCCACGCCAGTTTTTTGCTTTTGGTGCTGATTCCGGAGGAAAGAGAGCCAAACAAGATCTTATTTCTGGCCTCTTCCTCCGAAATATAGCACCTCCACCTCGCATTCACTAAAGTTATTTTTTCTTCCTTTCTCCATGTTCTCCTTTCTCCTAACGAGCGCACTACTGCAGGCCTATTTATACGAATTACCATATTAAATGAGGGAGGAGACTGGGTGGAGAGACGGGCTCGTGCATGTGCCCTCAATTTCACGTTAATTGGGATGTACAAAGAGAATCTGCGTGAAATCGTGCTTACGCAAGGATTGATACATCCAGATTTATTTGTGCGCAGCAGCTTTCCAGATTTTGGCGTCCGCAAAGTTTTAGTCAGAAATCCACGCAAGTCTTTGTACATGAGGCCCCAGGTCAAAAAAGTTTAGGAACCTCTGGTCTAGTAGCTTTATCCACTGTCCAACCCCTTCCTGCTACTTAATGACCCTTCTCTTTATTTACAGTCCAACCCCTACCTGCTCCTTAATGACCTGTGCCTGTATTCACTATCTAACACCTGCTCCTTAATGACCTGTCCCTGTATTCACTATCTAACCCCTACCTGCTCCTTAACGACCTGTCTCTGTCTTCACGATCAGTCACCTTGGATAGAAGCATCTCTTAATGACTAAATAGATGTTAGCGTCCATATGATTGATGTACAGCGAGTGCAGGCAATGGCGTCTGCAGCTTGTGACCTTATGTGTTTAGTTTGGCTGTCACGCGTGGAGAGGCAGTTGGCTGTGGAGAACAGTGCTAAATAATTTGGTAATTTAATAGTTCATTGATTCACTACAGTGGGCTCGCTAATTAAAGAATGCTCAATCAGAGAGAGGGGAGGGGGGAGAGAGGGAGTGAGAGAGAGAGTGAGGGGGAAAGAAGGAGAGAGACCAGGGGGTTGGATAGATAGAGAGAGAGGGAGAGAGAAAGAGGGCGGACAGATGGGGGAGGGACAGACAGGGGGGTTGGAAGACAATGACAGGGGAAATTGAGAGAGTGAGAGAGAGAGCAGCAAAGCAGGGAGAGAGGGGATAAGAGCAGGAGTGAAAGATAGAGGGAGCGAGAGAGTAAATGAGAGAGAGGAAGAGAGAGAGAAAGGGACTGTGTTGTTTGGTTGATGAGGGGGTTCTCACCCTCACAAACTGATTGGACTGACCAAATGGTAATTCATGTTTTCACCAGCTGCCCCCGACGGAACCTTCCGGAGTGCCCTGAATAGACCTTCAGACGACCCGAGGTCGATGATAGCTCCGCGTGTTCCTCATGCGGGAGAGATAATGAACGGACAGGCGCGGGGCTGAGAGGGCTCTGTAATTACCAGCAGCAAAGGCTAAAACAATAGCCTAATGTTTATTTGTGCACATCTTACGGTTTCATCTAAACAGCATCTTATGCTGTTTTATTCCGGCTCCAGGCTGTGTTTACTTTTGTGTGAGTCGTGATATGTGTCTTTGTAAATGGTGTGTGTTTATTTCTGTGTGTGTCTGTGTGTGTGTCCTGTATATGGTGTGTGTGTGTGTGTTCGCATTCAAAAGCACATTTTGAACAGCTTTTGCCACAATATAACAGCAAAAACCGAGTCCATGGTAAAAAGATAGGTCTCAACAATGAGCGTGTGTGTGTGTGTGTGTATGCTCCTGTGTGTGTGTGTGTGTTGCCAATGTCTTGGGCTGCTGTCGATTACAGGACAATCACTGAAGTCGAAACGATAAGAGAAAATAAAAACACTATTGTGTTTTTATTTTCTCTTATCGTTTCGACTTCAGTGATTGTCCTGTAATCGACAGCAGCCCAAGACATTGGCAACACACACACACACACACACACACACACACACACACAGGAGCATACACACACACACACACACACACACACACACACACACATACAGCCACACTCTCACACTCACACGTAAACGCACACACATACAGCCACACTCTCACACCCTAACGCACACACAGACTCAAACGCTACACTAACACATGCACACACACACTCAGATTCACTTACTCATCATACACACATCATACATACATCAGGGGAGGGCGCCATAATGATCATAAACAGGAAAGTCCCTTGAAATCAACAGAAAAGGTCACCGATGACGGGGCTCTGTCTGCAGAATATGAAAATCTCCTTTCTGCATCTCTGATTACAATCACAATGCGCCACCCCCGCATCTCACCCTGCAGGCAATTATCATCTGGATGGATGGCGCACTGCATTTGTATTTAGACACGACACAAGTTGCAGGGAGTGTGCATTCGGTGGGCTGCGTGGCTGGGAAACTGGCGGTGTGTCCGTGGCGATGGTGTGTATTAATTAGAAACGTCTTGTCGCTAATCTCCGTTTAATTGGTATTTTGCCCTGTACTGTTTTGTTACCCGCTGTCGCAAAATGCCTGTCCGTCATCGCGTAGGATTAAAGCAAACGACGACAGACAATTAATGTTCTCTTGCCAACGAAACCACATTCACCGTTGCTAATTCCTATCCCATTATATTCCTGAGTGCATTATGAGTGTCGAGCTAGCCCATCGCTCTCCACAACCTTTACAAGAGACGGGCCAAGTGTTTGAGGTTCATAACATCAAAGAGCAGAAGTATCCTTTTCATTCTTCGATTCCCGTTGGCTTGGCTCCCGTCAAGATACAGTAGAGACGGAACCAAAAGAGAAAAGGCCAGAAAAGCCTTTGGCTCGTGAGCAAAATTAAATTCACTCTTTTTTTTCTCCCCTCCTCTGTAAATTATTTACATCTGAAAGCGCTTTGATGTCGTTTAACCCTCCTTAGGCTGGTGGCGGTCTTTCTTCTTGCTTTCAGTCAAAGCGAGTCTTATTCCTTGCCGTCATTGGTGAGGAAAGAAAGTGGCTCGAGTGGGTTCTTGAAAACCACACGTTTCTATTTATCCTTCCCTGTGAGCTGACGTTCTTCTGAAAGTCAAAGGGCCGGTTGGAAGTCGAAGGGAATACTCTTCTAATGAGTCGCGTGCTCCGAGGGGATGCTTTTTGCCTCAGAGAGAAGCCTGGGTTTAGGGGCATCCTCCCCGCAGAGATCAGTCGGACTGTGGGGGTGCAGGCGAGGACAGAGGGTGGGGTCACTCGTTCATGCCCGGTCGGGGTGGGTGGAGAAGGTTCTAGGAGTGCTTGTAAAGTTGTAAAGTTTCTTTGTTATTCCTGCAAATCGTGTGACGACAAATATTCTTTTTTGTTTGATATATACGTTGGCTGTTGCTCATTAATAACTATTTAATCATATTTAATATTTGCTAGTCATTGAACGATCACAATGGGAATGGTAAAAGTATCATTTAGGTTCAAGGGAAAATAATTGATTTCTGGTTTGGGGTCAATAAAAGGGGTACTTGAGCCTTACTGAGGAGGCTGTGGAGGGGAAACAAGACACGATTCATCACCATAATGCTTTTCTAAGCCCAGATACATATAACTCAATGATTCCAGTGGATGCCACACTCTAACATGTCTCCCTGTCTGGCTGGTGTTCAGCCTCCTACATTCAGTGGCCTAGTTCTGATCCCATTCTCATCACTCATCCATCTCCTGTGTGAATATGTTATGAATGTACACGACTTTGAAATCTGTAATCCACTATTGAATTGAATTATCAATATTTTTATTATATTATTATTATTATTATTATTATGTAACATGTTTTATATCGGCCTCTATACATGGAGTATAACGGAAACGTAATGCTAAGAAGTGAAACAGCGAAAGACCAATACATACATATATGGTGGAATGCAAAAAACGTATATGAAATATATAGTTATATATGAATAAAATATATAGCAACAGGTTATTTACAAACCCACATCAATGACACTAAGCGACGAGGTGTACGGTTTAACCTTTCTTCGAATAAAATATAAATGCACAATCCCGATCAGACGAAGAAGAGAACCGGATAGTGACGGAATAGTGCAGGAACCAGCGGTATACAGTCAGACTCCTCTCATGTCTGCCTTTATATAACCGAGCATGTCTCATATGCAGATGTACAGTTCAGGCTTCCAAAGGAAGATCTCCAGCTAGATCATCATCAATCAGATATGCAGTGACTGTGGCTGCAGCCTTTGAACACTTAGCTGTAGCTGCGCTCTCTGGCGCTGCCTCGGCTCGTCTCCACTGCCTCTCTGCCATGCGGTTCACCTCAGTTCAGATCTCCCACCCGTTCCCGAGCAACACACAACCGCCCCGCAGTTACTAAGTGTTTGTTTGTTTCTCTCCGTGTCTTCTTGTTACATAGTGCTGGCTTGATGCTTTGTTTATTTAAAAGAAAGAACAAGGACAGGGTGGGGGAAAGAAAGCTGTTTCATCGTTCAAACGCAACGTGACAGTTGTTCGTCAGTTGGTTACACAAACCTTTTGATGAGTTAAGCAAAGAAATATATATCATAACATTGTGGACAAGATATCGCGTTAATGAGGATTATGCGTTGCTGTTTCGCTGTACACGGAAAGTTTGATTTGAATTGATTTTAACGATGTACCGGTGCGGCCATTTTGTCAGCCCTGTCATGAGAGAGACAACTTGTTTTTTGGAGCCCATCAGGATCCCTACAGGAGCATAACTCAACACACTCACACTGCCTCTCGTTAGAGTCAGAGTTGTGTAGATCCCGCACCTATAGGTGACTCTTCGTGGGATTCAATGTCTCGACAAGCTGTTTTCCCTTGTGTGAAGTATGTGTGTGTGTATTTCAACTTCTTGAGTGACCTCAAGGGTTAGAGAGAGAGAGAGCGAGAGAGTCAGACGCAGTTCTGCTGGTTTCTTAATGTATTGAACATTAGGAAACATGAATTCAGGCTGCTGCCAGCTAGCCTCCACCTTTGAGACATGTTAATTAGCATATTGGCGCCAGATGTGGGTTAGTTAGGTTACCTGTGAGACATCACCAAAATAGAACCAAAATCTGTCAATCCTTCCTTTTTTCTCCCTGTTGGTTAATCTATCCTTCCTCCCGTCCTTATACCCATACTGAGAGATATGCGTTTGTATCTAAGTCTAGAGCTATGCCATTATGACGTATACGTAAGATCTTGCGTCATAATGTGCTCACGTCATCCAAGTCCTTATTTTCCATTCCGGTGTGAGTTTGTTGTGTGTATGTGCGCAAAATGGAGACATATTCCAATCCAATACAGATCATTTAATAAATGTGCAAACACAGATGACATGAGTGGACAGAATTTAGATGAATAAATACAATACCAACACGAATACACAGTCAACTAATATGAACAACAGAAAGCGAACATGAATTCACGGTCAGCTGATACGAATACGTGGTCGACTTGAACAGGTAGACAACGGACAGGATAATAGATGGCTCATCTGCGCAGATAGACACCTCTGGGGAAAAACAGAGAGCTAATGTGGAGAGAAGCCAGTGAGCAACAGTGATTATGGACAACAAGAGGGCTGAAGGTTCTCCAGATGGGGCTGGTTGGGGAGAGCAGCTGGCCAGAGCATGTTATGTGTCACCTGTATTTCACCCACCACGCACCCTGTCTGCACAAGAGGCCTGTCGCTTCATGTGCCGATTGGTTGGGAGCGAGGCTGGGGCGAGTATGAAAGGAGACAGCTCGGGTCGGATTTATGGCACCTCTTTTTATTAGTATCACTGTGTCCGTCTAGTTTTATGAGGAGAGGTGGTGTGTGTGTGTGTGTGTGTGTGTGTGTGTGTGTGTGTGTGTGTGTGTGTCACAAAGAGAGAGCAATGGGAGAGAGAGAGAGAGAGGTAGAGAGACTGAGATATTGAGAGAGAGAGAGAGGAAAATCTAATTAGAGAGAGGCAGAGAGAGAGAAAGGTCTGTACAGATATTGTCATGAGCATATGTGTGTCTACATATGTGTGTAAATCTGTGTGTGTGTATGCTTTGTAAAATGCAATGCCTATGTGCACAGTGGCGTCTACAAAGCTGGCCCTTCCGCAAGCAAGGTAGCAGTGTACGGCATCCGTTCCGCATCTGTGAAACCCCCCTCCCCACCACTAACACACACACACACACACACACACACACACACACACACACACACACACACACACACACACACACCCCTATCCCCACCAGCCCTCCCTCTGCTTCACCATCACCCACCAGCAAACCCATACACCAACCTCCTAAAATTCAGCCCAATAAACTCTCCACAAAGGATTTGGTTTGAGGGTGAATCACTCTCTAGTCTCTCTCTCTCGCTTTCTCTTTATTTCTTTCTCTTTCTCTCTCTCTATCTGGCTCTCTCTCTGATTGTCTCCCTCGCTCTCTCTTTCCCTCTCTCTCTCTCTCTCTCTCTCTCTCTCTCTCTCTCTCACTCTCAGGAGTGCCGCGTGGGGGCAAAAGCCGCAACGGAGCGAGGGGAGAGCTCTCATAAATCTTTAATCAACATTTTCTAACGTGCAATCATAACAAGCATTTATAATTCCTCGAGTCACTGTGAGAGAGCATGGGGCGGGGGAAGGCGGGTGGTGGGGGGGTGGTGGGTGGGTGTCAGCCCTGTGAACGGGGGTATTAATCCGCGGGCCAGGGCTGTGGAGAGAGAAGAAGAGGAAGAAAAACATTCACTGCTAAATTAGTCATTCCCAATGAAAAGCCCCCTTAAGCAGGCATTTATGCTTAGCACCCGCTCATGCACACACACACATACACACACACACGCGCACACGCACACACACACACGGGGCATTTACACAAATGTTGTTTTCCATGTTGACAGCATTAGTCATGCGCACGTGAATGTGCGCGCCATGTGACCTAATTATTATTTTGGTAAGCTCTGCCAGGGAGTTATGCAATAAAGCGTTGATTTAAATAAAAGTCCAAATTCAACCTCATGTTTGATGCCACTTACCATTCAGCTAAAGCCTGAAACACGTCACTGTGTGTCTAAGTCTGTAAACATAAAAAAAAAAATTCTTGAAGATGAGTGAAGATTTCGTGAAGATGAGTCCAACCTAGCTACGTGATTGGTTGGATCATAGGTTTAGGTTCGTATTTTTTCAACCAATCATGTTTATTCCATTCCATAGTTTCCATTATATTTATGTGGTCCATCCCAATGCATCTTTAAAATGAGTGAATGAACTTTCAAAGATTTGCGAGACTGTTCCCTAATGTGAGGACCTAAGGGAGAACACATTAGAACCACAAGGCCCCTGGAAAGTTCAGACCAGGAAGTGTCAGCGACGGCTGAGTCATGCACCACACATCCAGACGCTTCCTAATTGGAATGGAAATTCTGATGATGATTAATCACATGATCCACTTGGAAGCTGCTAATAAGGAGCTATTTTAGCCAGGTGACATCATAATCCCCCTCCCGCCAAAATCACCTCTGGCGGAGTCTCGCTCCACATTACGATGAATAATTCATTTCTCGCTTTGCAATATTCCTTCGGAAGGCGGAGGATGGAATGAGAGGAAAAGACTGTTTTAACTTTAACTTTGTTTAAATACGGGTGATATCTTTTGAACAAAGTGAATTGCACTTAATAGCAATGGTGGAACTGTTAGATTAGGAACCAAGTGCTGCCAACGTATTAAAGTCATTAGAAAAGTTGAAGAAAGTAAAAGTCCCTTTGCCTCAATCAGGCTAAGATGATGTCCTCTGGTCAGTGTTATTGCTAGGGGTAGTGTAAGGGGTAGGATTAGCATTAGTTTAATGTTAGTGTTATTGCAAGGGTCAGTGTAAAGGGTAGGATTAGCATTAGGTTAATGTGAATGTTTTTGCTAGGGTTAAGGTTTATGTATTAGTATTCACATTATTTAGTGTGTGTCTTATATTGTGTAATTGTGAGTATTTTCTGTGTGTGTGTGTGTGTGTGTGTGTGTGTGTGTGTGTGTGTGTACTGACTGGCCTGCCATAACCACTTTCACCACCACCACTTTCACCACCACCACCACCACCTGCACACATCACTGACTGCCCTACCACCACTTGCACCATCACTTTAACCACTTCCACTACCACCACCACCACCACCACCACCACCACCACCACCACAACAACCCCTACAACCACCACCACATCAACCACCTCAACCATTATCACCATCACTGCAACCAATCTCACCCCCACCACCCCCACCACCACCACCACGTCTGCAACCCCTCACCAATCAACACCGCTTCAACCACCAGCTCCACCACCACTCCAGCCACCACCAGCTCCACCACCACTCCAGCCACCACCAGCTCCAGCTCCACCACCACCACCACCTCCACCACCACTCCAACCACCACCACTCCTGCCAGGGCTGTGACGGGTCACCTGGTGGCCTGGCTGGGCCGGGCGCGGGGCTCGGCAGCAGCTGCCGGGGAGCGGCAGGTCCTGATGGGCACTTTGTCTCTCCGCAGCGCGCCCTCGCTGTGGCAGCTACCGGCGTTTCTGCTGCTCCTCCATCGCCGCTGATGAGCGCGTCTGTCCGGCGTGCCTGGCGGAAATAATTTGCTGGGCTGTATTGTGTGTGTGTGTGTATGTGTGTAATAGTGACATAGGTGTGTTGGTTTGGGAGGGAGGTGTGTTTGTTTGAGTCTGAGCGGGTTGTGTGTGTGCTTGGGCATGAGAGAGAGAGGTGTATGTGTACGTGTGTTTATGTGTTTGTCTGACGCGTGTGTGTGTGTGTGTAGTGTGGATGTGTGTGTTATTTGTGTGACATGATGTGGGGTTGTTAGGTTGTGTAGGGGAGGTGGGACAGTGTGTATGTGTGTGTAGTGTGTGTGTGTGTGTGTGTGTGCACACTGATGTATGTGAATGTGCGTGCATGTGTGACGTGCGGTGGGCCAGTCAGGTTGCGTCGGGGTGCGAGGTGGGGCTCTGGGTCGGGGTGTGTGTGTGTCGGGGTTTGGCGGGGGGGTGGGGGGGCTTGGTAGAGCATGTCACTGCCAGTTGAGGCTGGTCCGGCCGGCCTCTTGCTAATGCAGTCTGGCAGGCCGCACCCCCCCCTGGGACAGACCCCCTCTACCTCCACCTACACCTCCACCACCTACTCCACCACCCTGGCCCTCCCCAGAGGTACTGCAGGCCAGCGCTGCCCACGTCCATCCGTCAGAGAGAGCCCGACTGTAGCTCCAGGTGGTCCCAGAAATAAACCGAGAGGGAGCGGGGAAAAGCAGGGGAAAGAGACATCCACGCTGACTAAGACGGACAGTCGACTGAAAGAGAGAGAGGGAGAGAGGGGGAGAGGAGAGAAGGAGAGAAGGAGAGAGAGATAGAGAGTTTTGCAGAAGACCTAAAGAGACAGCAAGAGAAAAAGATAAACAAACCAAAAAGGGGAAAGAGAGAGATAGATGCAGAAAAGTAGAAACAGAGAGAAAGGGAGGAAGAGAGACAGTGAGATGGAGAGATTTGGCAGAAAGCGGTCTTTGAAAAATTGATTTCAGAAGCAATCGGAAATATTGTGGCTGCTGTGCATGTTCTGATGAAATTAACCTTTGTGAACATCTCTCGTTGAAATATTCATGTTGCCAGACTCGAACTGTTAATAAGATGCATAATCATCGCAAAGTGATCCTGACACACACACACACACGCACGCACGCACGCACGCGCACACACACACACACACACACAAATCCCGGTTAGACCCAAGCTGACTGATGGGCTGGCTTACGATGGTGAGTGCTGAGAGTGACAGCTGTAGGGCCCGCTGAGCTTTCATCAGAGCCACCTGTGACAGCTGACAGCCTTAGATGGAAGGGAACCAAACACAGTCCCCAGTCCAGGCCCCGCTCCTACTCATATTTCACGCACGCACACACACATTTGCACACGGACCCAATTAAACAAGGGGAACATCTCAGCGGAAGAGAGTTTAGTAGCAACGGGCAATTTTTGAAGGTCTCGTTGTTGAGTAATAAAGCGGTTTAATCAAAAGTAAACGACTGCCAAGTCAAATTAGCTGCACTTTGCGATGAGTACATTGTGCAGACCTCGGTGGCTGAACTTTGTTTAAAACTGGGGAAACTCTGATAAGGGCACAAGGTCGAAATTAAGCTGGTATGGTTCTTTGGAATATCCAGCGTGACATTTATCATATTATCTTTTTTAGTGCCTTCATCATATTTTATATGGTAATATGCTCTGAATATTAATAGTTTTTAGATAACCCTTTCAGTTTAAAACCTAAATATATTTTTTTATCTTTGACAGCAGTGCTCATAACAGTCCCAGCTAAGGTGCATCTCTGCCACCTCAGCTTACTCTGTTTGGAGATATGATAAAGAAGGAAGTGTGTCAGGAGTTCCCCCTCTTCCCAACACTGACTGCCTATAACCCCTGGGGTCAAACACACACAATATATGTAATATTTTATTATCCAAAATGCCGCCACGTTGATAAGACGGGTCAGCAGCAAACTAGTCTTGTCTAGAAAGAAGTCTCAAAAGAAGCTTTTCAGCTATCGGTGCAATTGCAGGATTTGGTCTTGAAATGGTGCTCTGTGTCATTAGAGGCTGAGGAGGTTAAAGTTGTAAAAGATGGTGGGCAAAGTCACGCTCACAGTCACGGTCCCCGCGCCCAGCGGCAGGAAGCACAAATGCGCTTCCTGCCACTGGGCGCGTGCACTGCGAGTGGGGACTGAGTGACAAAAGTGAAGAGTCCTATCCTCAGTGGGATAACACGAGGAGCAATGAAATTATCCTCCCACGGGACGGATGATTGGAAGATTGGATGAATAGATTAATGCATGATTGGAAGATGGGATGAATTGTTTAATGCATGCTTAGATAAACAAATGAATGTATTCATGCTAATTCGATGAATAAATTATTTTATTCATCGGCGACTGGATGAATATATGAATTGATTAAAGGATGGTTGGATTCATAAGTCAATTCCTTCATCGATGATTGGGTGAGGGGATGAATTGATGCTGAGTTAAATGGGTGATTGGATGAATGGCTGGTTGGATTCAGGGATTATTGTATATTGGACAACCTTATGACCTTAGGCTGACCCCTGCTCTCTTGATAAGCTTTACGTAGCTTGTTTGACCTTTGTTTTGCCGACCACACCCCTAGCATGCGGCAAGGACCAGATCGCAGGCGTGGGTTGTTTTACATTTTATTAATAGCAACATCAGAGTACTAAATGTACAGAGGACGAATCCAATGAGAATCGCATTTACAGTGCTTGCAAATACAGAGCTTAGTAGTATAAGAGTAACCAAATTAAAATCACCTGTAAATCCAAACATTTACCAATTACTACAAAAAAGGAAGAGATGTGGTAAGACACAAAATAAAATAAAATGTACAACAACATTAAGTCGTCTCAGAGGCTGGCCCTCTGTGGATGTGGTGGTGTATGTGTGTGTATTTTTTGTATATACTATATTCATAGGTCTTATACAAAAGGAACAGAGGTACTCATTGATATATTAAACAGAAATATAAAAAGTTTTAAGAGTCACAAAGTACAAATTTTTCATTTTTATGGCAACAACACAAGTCAAGTCAAGGTTCCTGTGTACTATGTATGGTTTGTGAATGTGATAACTTTTTTATAACGTTTTGAATAAACAACCAAACCATTGTTGCCACTCCTCTGTACCCTTGGGAAATAAAAAACAAGAAACTGTTCAGTCAGAGAATATCCACAGAGAACTTCCCTTTATAGCAACCCGAAATGATGCTCCTGCCAATCCAAGCCTTCTCAAATATCAACCAGGTGTTCCAAAATAGAAAAATCAACGGACAAACCAATAAATAAATAAATAATTTAAATAAATAATTAAATAAAAAACACTCTTTGGGCCGACACTTTTATTTTGGCGCATTCCTGTTGTAGAAGATTCGGCTCACACACATAATTACACACACACACACACACACACACACACACACACACACACACACACACACACACACACACACACACACACACAGCTAGTGGTCTGCCCAATGGGCCATGAAGGGAGATGATAAGTTGTGTGTTATCTCTTCACACCGGCCAACGATTGGTTAAACAGGACCTGGTTGCTTCAGCTCTGGTCACGAGAGGTAAGGTACAGGGCGAGGTCAGACTGTTGATGTTCTCCGCTCCCAGAATCTCTTACGTACGTTCGACTGCGTGTGGATGTGTTTGAATTCAGCATCGAGAGAAGCAGTGTGTATGTGTGTATTGAATTTCCCCTTGGGGATCAATAAAAGTATCTATCTATCTATCTATCATGTGAGCAGCGACGCATCTATTCAATTCCTTCCCGAGATGAAGGAAGAATTCCCGAGGAGAAATCAGTCTAGTTACTTGTATATTATTTTCTTTTTGTTGGAGGTCTATTGTGTATGCCAGGTCCCCTCCAGGTCCCCTCCTCGATCATAACATGTGGTTGCCAGGCGACCTCATCCAAATGCTATCCCTGTTGGGAGGATGGGCCATCCCATCAACAAGTGTCAACAAGCCTCTTTGCATGTGGGTAGGCCATGTTCGAACAGGGACAGGAAGCCGTTGCAGCGAACGCATTGATTCACGTCCGCTGGTTTAATTTGCAACTAACGATATAAAGGGGAGGGGGCAATATGGCCGCCCTGAGAAAGGGCTCACCTGTCACCTGTGTCAATAGGTTTCAATCTATATGTCAGAGAGACAAACACAGGGATAAGCCGCCGCTAGGTGTGGTGGCCTTCTGTTTGACTCTGCGTTGGCTTGGTAGATGGACATTGGGTTGGCTTGTTAACGTATGGGGGGCCTGGGGTGCTTGGTCGGGGTGGGTGGTCACTGGGCTCGGGGGTTGGATATTCATGTGTTGTTCTGAAAGGCATTCCGACTCTTTGGTGTCTGGATTTTCTCATTTGACAAGAACAAGCCCTCCTCTGAACTGAACAATGGAAAGTTAGGTAAAGTAAGGCATATCCTTACATGGGTGATACGACTCTATAGGTATGATGAGTGCTGGGAGGATTCTAGTATTATTCTAGCTAACAGAGCTAACATGTTCTTAGCCTGTAATGCTGCGTTAGATCTTTCCTAACCTAGGACAAAAAAAAAAATACATATAGTTTTAAGTATTTCAGATCTTAAAAGTATTCACAGTATCACTTCAAGCATACAATGTATTGTATTTTAAACCCATTAGCTTTTTTCTCCTTTTTTTCCTCAAATAACATGTTTTGGATTTGGCAGATTTTTGGTCCAGGTGCACCGATGTCTCACACTCGTCCGCTCGTGCTAAGGAAGTACTTAATGATATGTCATCCCGACTTGATTGAGTAGTGGAAAAATCCAGGTTCACAAAGTCCTGCCAATGTATTCTTTCCTGCCGTGCGCTAAGGGTGAACTCGCTCATTTCTTGCATTTCTGCGTCTCCCTTGTCATCAAAATCCAGATGGCTGCCTGATAACAGTGGAGTGGACTTTGATTTTTCTCAATCTGGATTCTCAACTTTCGATAATAATGAACAGAAACCACTTGTAATTCAGGTTCACATTGATAAAAACATGAACAAAACATCAGCCACCATCTCTTCCAACACATTTGTGTACATATTGTGGTGTAGCGCAAACTTTCTGAACAAACAACTTATCTACCGTATGATTTGTGCACATCCCATAAAAACCATCTTCCCTGATGAAATCTGTTCTTTCTTGTCAGTTTGACTGTTGTTCTCCCATATCGTAAAATGGCGACCATAGTGTGTGACATTGTGAAACTAGTTTGGGCTGAAATGAGGGAGATGTTTGAAAACAGATGGTGCACCTGAAACATGAAACTTGGCAGCTATAGGTTGGATTTACATTGTTTTTGGCGATGAATAATATAGTGTTGAAGTTATATGGAGATGAGGCCACTACATGAGAATCAGCATGATTGTTGTCCCCAGCTAACGTCATTTCAACTGTACCCAGGCGTAATAAAACATAACAAAACGCTTGTACTACCCGCTCAGGGTCAGTTCTTTCTGTACATTCCACCTGATTCACTCATCGGTATGTGAAATATTGCAGCGCCTACGTAAGTATTATACTGATTTAGCTAAAGATATACTGTAATACAAGAACTGCTTGAAAGTGCAGGTAGGAAGCTTGGCACAAGGTTATTTGTGTGTTTTTGAAAGAAAGTCAGCAGTTACACATGTAAACAAAGACACTATCCCCAACCTAGCTGAAGCCTTTCCAAACAAAATGGATCCGGCTTTGAAAAATAGAACACACCTGTACACAAATAGAAGTAAATATATATAGAAAATACATTTACACGCATATAATATACAGTAATTTTTTCCTCACCCTCGGACTAGTAATAGATAATGCTCTTCGTTAAAAATATATGTTATGTCAAATTCCAGGACCCTTTGAAAAGAAACCAAACAGTAAAATCATAATGGTCAAGGACAGCAGCATCTCTTGTCAAACAACAGGCCATTGCAATTGCCATTCTGTGATTGGCTGAAAGTGGCCCCAGGTGCATGGGTCAACTGCCGTACAAACGCCGGCAAATTGACGTCGTCCTCTGACGCGTGGTAGTCGCGTGGCCTGTGTTTGCCGCCATTACCGTAAACTGACTTTAGTGTTTGGTTACTCTGGTTAAAGTGTTAGGCTGAACTGGTATGGTCATTCACATGGGGTGGCTTCTCATTGGTGGAGGGGCCCGTGAAGAGGGTGGCTTTTAATTGGTGACGGGGCTGTGAGGGGTGGCTTCTCATTGGTGGAAGGGGGCTAGAGCATTCTTTGTGCACCACAGTGTTAAAACCAAAGCCACCGTTCCACCTCGGGAATAGCGGAAACATCAGGAAATAAAAGACTTGAGACTACGCAGCCTGCAACACTAGGGAATGTTTTTTTTGTTATTTTTTTTCCACCTCAAGAATGACACCACCTCTGTGGATGGTTTGAGTCCTTAAGTGCAGTTATCTCGCCTCAGCTGGCCACACATTAAAAGAAAAAACAACCCATCCATTTGAACTGTACATATTGCTGTCCACACCCAGAAACATTTTACAATTTGTTACGTTTGTGCTTTGTTCAGAACCCCCACCCCCCCCCCCTCACCCTTCCCTTCCAACGTTAGCGCCGGCTTGCCCCATAGCTTGAAAACACACAGGTAATCCCTCCTGTGCACTCCAGGTTGATTTATGAAAATGACATTTGGTGGAGGAGAGAGCTCCTCAGAGCCCTGCTCCGTTCTCATGAATAATTGAATGTGATCGCTGTGAAGAGGGAGATTTGGAGTTCAGCTCTGTTTGTCTGCTTTGTGATTTACTGTGTCCCTGATCCTTCCCCTAACACTCCCCACCCAGCAGTACTTTGTTGTTCAACATTTGTTTTCTGCCAGGCGGTTGGATTTTATTACGAAAACCCCCGGTCGAGGAGAAATGTTTTAGTTTGGATTTGTGTGTTTCCAGGGCTTAACAGGCCCCTGGTATTCCAGCGGCCGATTTAAGGTGAAGTGAGTAAGGGATCATTGGCTGGTGAGCATAGATTGGCTTGGGCTTTAGGTTGAACTTTAAAGATTATCGAAAGATGAAGCTATATGGAAAAGTGCCAAGTTGTGACATCACAACTTGGGACTGTGCCTCACTGAATGCACTTGTGACAATGTTTCCAAAAGAAAACTGTGAGACTGCCAGCTAAGGCGTGCCGATAGTATGTGTTTGTACATCAATCAAATCATCTGAATTTGTGTCAAACCTAGACAAAGAAAAATGAAATACCGCCCTGTCTGATGACTTTAAGTCTTCTTTTGGGAAGTAAGCACATGATAGTCTTCAAGTCTTTCTGGTCTGCTATGCTATGCTTATTTCTACTAGCAGCCTAAACAACAGCCTAATGTGTACAAAACACTGTACTAACACATCTGCCTGTGTTCAAAAGATTCTTGTTGTTCTGAATCCATCACGGGTAGAGGTTATTTACTTCACACTTGATGTATTTCAGTTTGTTAGAACTGAAATACATGAATATATCTGTCCTATGGTCTCAAGTTTCTGGTGGCATGCAAATTCTAATTCCCTCTAAGTAGGGAGGGTTACAATTATTATTAATACTATAATTATTTGAAATGTATTCATTTGTGAGGTAGGCTAGGGGGTTGTTTGTTTCTTGTGAACACACAGATCATTTGCATCTAATCTTTCCAATTGAATTCATCCAATCATGTTGCCTGGATGGCGCAAGTAAAGGGTACTTTCGTTCGTGGGTATATTCATAGCTGCTAATATCAGCCTAGATCCAATATGAGGCTATTTATGTTGGCTTGGCATACATCTGTGTATGCACTTTACTAGCATTATCAAAGAATAAAGAGGAGCAGATTGTTCATAGAATAAATGTTCAAGGTTTAGGATTCAGGTTATTTTTTTCAGTATCACTCAGAAGCATCACATAATGGGAGTTATTCTCTGTGGGATTGTTCTTTGTGAAAGCGTGTTTTTCCTTTGCTGTTGTTTAAGATTAGAAGTTGTTTGGCAATGCCCTGATACAGTCGCTTGGGACCTACACCAGTTGGCCTGTGGCATGATTGATTCCCCTGTAAAGAATAAATAAGATAAAAATGTAGACATTTGATAAAGCATAATGTATATCTCTTCACCTTCTTCTCCCCACCACTTCATAAATAGGATTTCACAATAAAGTTATTTCCCACCCCCACACTTTTCAAATATACTAAAATGCACACATGTTAATCATCTCTCGTGTTTCCTTCAAAAAAAAGAAAAAATGAAAATACAAAAACAAGAGCATGGAGTTGGGAGGAGCACATACAGGGTGGATACAGCACTATTTAGTTTGTCCATCGGTGGTCTGTTATCCTCAACAGTTCCTTCGTTCCTTCCCAGGTTGTGGCACATAGTGGCATTATCGGCACAATGTTCATAAACGCAGTTCAGAATCAGCCGTCAGCAGCTCCCGGAATCTGGAATTCCCAAAATGTCGAACATTTAACTGAATGTGGGATTTTACAGTCTTTTCCTCGTGTGGGAATTACAGTCTTGTCCTCTTGTGTGTGTGTCCCATCCCCCACGTAACCAGTCTTGTGAGTGTATATTTATATACGTCTATATACTTTTATATATATATCTATATATATATATGTAGATATATATATACATATGACTGTATGTCCCTGGAAATAGCTAGTTGGCAGCATTGTGGCTGCTCTGCTTTGTTAATCTCTTCTCTAGAAAAATAAATTTCTTCACCAGTGTCCAAAGAGTGATCACACTATTTTACAAAAGAACGCTGTTTTGTGTGTGTGTGTGTGTGTGTGTGTGTGTGTGTGTGTGTGTGTGTGTGTGTGTGTGTGTGTGTGTGTGTGTGTGTGTGTGTGTGTGTGTGTGTGTGTGTGTGTGTGGCTCCTTTAACGTTGACGTTCTGTGGAAGAAAGAAATAGGCGTTTTAGCATCCATGGTCAAAAACAACAAAAAGCACTTTGGCACTTATTTTTGTAGTTAAGCCAGAATCATATCTATCTCTTAAGTTTGCAAATTGAAAGACTAGAGGTCAAACATCAATTTAAAAAATAAAAATATATACAGAAATGTTTGATAGTCCAAAATAACTTGGACAAGTCATCTACAGGGAGAGATAAACACTATCAGGCAATACAGCACATTCAACTTTCCTTTAAAACAGCAATGCTTCTTTTTTTTTCTTTTTATTTATTAATGCATAATATCAATCCATATCGCTCAGCGCTGAGCTAGACTACCACAGGGCTCCCAGACAGCAGTCAGTTCTGGGCTTATCCCGGCTCATATCCGCCAAGGCGGGTGGCTGGTGGCTGGGCCCGGGCTAAGAGTCCATAGAAGGGGCATCTAAACTGCACCGCAGACGAGGGGAATGATAAGCGGTGAAATAAATGATGTCCAGACATCGGCAATGGTGCTTTCCTCTCTCTCTCTCGCTCGCGCTACTGTCCCTGCGGTCATTTTGGTTTCTTTTTGGAATCTGGGTCAGCAGCCCACTCGGAGTACCCTCCGGGCGACCAGCCACTCCGGGAGGCCAGAGCATGTGTTTAACTTTCACACTGTCGACTCAGAATGGAGGCCGCGCTGACATTCAACAAAGCATGATGCCAAAAATGGGGGCCGGGGGGGGGGGGTTGCAAAGTGTCCCTTGACTCATGCTAATGGTTGAAAGTGAAAACATACAGAAGGAAAGGAAGTTGAGTCTCCTTGAGTCGGGAGTAATGGTGGGTGACCATCGTGATTCCTTTCTATAGCTTATACACACAGGGGACGCCACACCTCTCTCCCCAGAGCAGTGAGGGGGAGGCGTCTTGCTCAGGGACACCTTGACACTCTTCTAGGAGGAGCTGGGGATTGAACCAGCCTGGTAACCTTCCGGTTACCAGTCAACCAACTCTACCTCCTGAGCTACTGTCGCCCCCTCAATCAATGCATTCATGATTCTGCCCCCGGACGGGTAGTTCAACACTTTGGAGAGGCGTACGTAGAAATTAGGCATTAGGAGATATCTTACCATCTCCGTCTAATGAATTATGTATCCATCCGTGCCATAATGAAACACAACCACTGTTGGGGACATGGTCAGGGTAATGGCCTAGATCAAACCCGCCTAAAACAGACTTTAATCTCCACTCAAACTGCAGAGGCAGATGTTTGCCATCATTCCAATTCATCTCTCTTTTCTACCTCCAGCCTCTAAACCGGGTCATTGGGCTCCAACATCCTTCAATGCCTGGCAGTACAACAGGGTTTGGGGGCTGGCGTGGGGTAGAGTCCCTGAGGGGTGGGAGGGAGGACAGGGTACCCACCAGAGCCTGGGTCTGGGACGTCTGTGGCGAGCACGGTGAAGTGGTGAACCGGGCCGCACAGCCGGTCAGCAGGAGATCTCAAACCACTTCTCCGAAACAAAGGCCACGGGAATCAGCTGCCTTTCGCTCGGAGAGGGTCTGTGGGAGGGGGGGAGATAGAGGGAGGGTGAGAGATGTAGAGGTGGAGGAAACAAGTTCCTGATTGGTTGTTTGATTACATGTTCATTATGTGTTGATTAAGTGCTTTTTTTTTCATTAAAGTGTGTCAGTTAGAGCCATGGCTGGTTTACACAGAAATAAATCACACAGAAAGACGGCTAGAGAGACAGATCGATAGATAGAGACATACACAGCTAGGTAGATGGAGGTGTGAATAGAGAGAGAGAGACAGATAGAGAGACAGACAGGCAGGAAGGCAGAGAGACAGATCAGTGGACATATCTATAGACGGATACAGATAAATATATAGATACATAGATGCATAGATACATAGATATTCAAGCATGCTTGAATGTTAACACAGCATACATTAATAATAAATGAATAAAAAGTTATATGCTTCCTTCATAACAACAACTTCTCGAGATTCATTTATCACAGCCATGCTGTTGGTGAAACAAAGAACCATGAAGATATTTTAATTGAATTTCTCCTGCATTGTCGCCCCTCTGTGCCTTTCATTCCTTTTTTATATGTATTCAAATTGAAAGACACGCTGACATGAAAAATGCCTTTATCATCTTGCTAGTTTATTTCCACGCATTATCCTGTCATATTATTCACGTATTCAACAAAGCATGCCAAACATTTCAAAACAAATTGAGTCTATGAGTTAAAGCACGTGTACGTCTAGTGAAGATAACTTTCCCCACAGCTGAATGTTCACTTGAATGACGCAGCATTAACACAAATTTAACACAAAGTAACATTTCAAACACTCAGATTCGGGTTATTTCCCAGTTGTTTCCTCGTTTAAAAACCTATTTTGGCAGGATCCAATCAAATGTTAAAGGATCACATTAAAGCTACTTTGTATCCGGAGGTAATTGCCACTTTAACATAGAATGTCTACAGATAAGTTAGTTCTCTGGATAGAGAAGTAAGCTGTACTCTGGATGACTCAGTCAACTCTTATGGCCAAACAAGAAAATCTAACTACTGGGGCCAAGACACAACACAGTTCATTGATGGCCTCCAATTGGCTCAAATTAGTGTCAGCTGATGATGACACTAGTCAAGAGACATCACCTGACCTAAATTTTAGCCAACCAGAGAAGGCTCCTGCTATAATTTCCCCAGACGCAGGGCTGCCCCCAGGGAGGCGTTAATTTGTAAGTGTACAGTTGCTCTTCACAAATAAAAGCATTACTTAGTATTGGTTGTCGGGTTCAGGTTTTTTTTTTCAAACAAAGTACTCTAATTATTGGTGGATAGCTCCAGTCGACCACTTTTGCTGGCACAATTCCTCCCCCTGCCTCTCGTTCACACTCTGGATAAAAGCATCTGCTTAATGAAAACATGGATAATATTCATATATGTATCACAATGAAGTTGGACTACTTTACTTTCTGGTGATTTATGAAGTGAGCCGAGAATAGCTTTTTGCTGTGGATTTAAGAGCACTCTCTGGGCTCCTTATGTCCTCAAAATTATTGATTTATTGATTTATTCAGTCAGTAAGTCAGTAAAGTGTCTTTATGCAGCACATTTCACAGACGAGTCACAGGGTGCTTCACAACAATAGAATCAACTACAATGGAGCACAGACGCACATAGACATGGGAAAAACATCACAACCCAGAAGCCTGTCTGAAAGGATGAGTCTTCTACTGCCATCTATTCATTTATTCACTCACATCTCATAAAGCGACTTGTGCACTCTGTTGTTTTTAGCTCTTGTGTTGAATTGAGAATGCACTTTGTTGAGATCTCTTCGTCTTGAAATCTACTAACCTCTTCCTTCTGCTTCCTGTGGCTTTTCTGCACTCAGTCCACTTGTTCTCAACTTGGTCGTGCAGCACTTTTCTGTAGTTATAGTTGGAGTTAGACCAATTTTTTCGATGGTGTGCAAACAGCGTCACATGTAAGTCGTTTTGGCAACACGTTACAGTACAGTGTCCTTGTTACAGTGTCATTAAACATGCGATACGCACTGTAACAACCTTTTTCCATCAACAGCATGTACTCACGGAACAGCCGAACACAAACCTTTATCCTACCCTTGGGGGAAACTCACTAAATGTACCTATTCCGAACCACAACCCCTTACCCTGACCACCCTGTGTTGTGCGGTTCCATCATATCATGACTACACATCAAGTACACGCTGTTCCTCGTTGTTACATTGCCTATCGCACAGCCCTTACTTGTGTAATTACGCCGTAACCACACACTGCAACGTAGAGTGGCACCATGACTCCAGGTCATGCGCGGGGCACCCACCTGTTTCCGTTGTAGGAGCTCTTGTAGACCGGGGTCTGCTGGATCATCTCGTCGGTGTAGATGGGCACGGCGGTGCGCATGCACTCGTGCGAGCACTGCATGCTGTCGTTGTAAGCTGTGAAGATGTCCACCTTGCTGGGCACGCGGGCCGGCGTGAAGTCGGTCAGGTTCTGGCAGCTCTCCTCCTGCTGGTGGATCTTGCGCTGATGGCTATTGTGGCGGCCGGTGCCCGACTGCGCACAGCTACAGAAACACACACCAAAGACAGGAAAACAAACAGAAAAATCATACCTGGTAACTGGTAACTGCTTCCTGGTACTCAGTACCTGGGGAGGATGCTTGGTGAAAGGTTAAGGCTGGGTTTTTGTGTTTGTGAAAGTGAGTTCTTGGACTCAAGCGGAAGCGGTCATCACACGATGAGCGTCTGTTTGGAATGTACCCAGAAAGGAGTGCAGCACTTAAAAAAGCTCATAAAAAATGTATTTCAGTTTAGATGAAGAGAGCGGTTTAGATCCAGTTTATTTTGGAATGCCATAGCTGTAATCTGATCAGATGTGTGTAACGGATGCCAACTAGCCTGGGCTAGCTGGCATTAGTACGTTTGTAAATCCTCACACCCCTAGCTTTAAGAACGCTTCTAGCCGCTGAGTTTAGCTTAGTGGTTTGAGTGTTCGACTCCCATGCTGGTAGTGTCATAGTTCAAGAGGTGGCAGGTTCGAGACCCGAGAGCGGTCAAACTGCTCTCTGCTACATTGGTGCCGTGACCTGGATGGGAGTGAGGATTTAGGGGAGTGAGTGTAACGGATGCCAACTAGCCTGGGCTAGCTGGCGTTAGTACGTTTGTAAATCCTCACACCCCTAGCCTTAAGAACGCTTCTAGCCGCTGAGTTAGGAGCCTGGGCTTTTAGCTCAGTGGTTAGAGCGTTCGACTCCCATGCCGGTAGTGTCGTAGTTCGAGAGGTGGCAGGTTTGAGACCCGAGAGCGGTGGAACTGCTCTCTGCTACATGTGCTCCGGGAGAAGTCCATCAACAAGGTCAAAGACAAAATGTTTGAAAATTGTAGTGCATCCGCAAGGCGGAGAATGCCAACTGTCCGCTACGCTAAGGGTAGCATGAACGCTAAGGGTGCCAACGCTGAACTCCAATGCCAATTGACAATGCCAATGTAAGCTCTGCATTGGATGTACCGCAGAGTCACAGTGTGAAAGATTGAGCCCATTTAGCGGGCAGGAGACTTTCAGAATTAAAAAACAGGGTTCTGTCCACTCTCGCTGGCTGTGCAACTGTGTGATGCTAATTAGAATATCTCGGCTGGCTGGGTGGCGTGAGTGGGAGATGTTTGAGTGTCCATGGTAAGATTTGTGTAAACAAACAGAGAGGTACATTTATGTAGAATATAGAATGTAGAATATTTCAGTTCTAAGATAGTTAAAAAATGTACACATTGCAACTGCAGGGGCACATTACTATTGGTTTCTTTGTTGGGTTAGTTTCAGGGCTAAGGTCAGGTTGGGGTTGAGATTAATATGTAAGGTGTGGAGAATATGTGTGGAGAATGCAAACGGGAAGATGCAGGCAAACTATAAAGATGGTTCCTACCAGTTCTTCAGGACGAGGGTGGTGATCAGGGCCGCGATCACCATGATGAGAGACACAGTGATTGTGATGATCTGGTGCACTGCCAACCCTGGGATGAGTGGAGAGGGGAAACAACCATAAGCCTTCTTCTAGCCTCATACTACACACATATGAAACACGCACGCACGCAGGCACGCAGCACAGACCAGATATATTACACACACACACACATACACAGAAATGATGCTGCAAAAATGTACAATTAATTTCAAACACAAAAGAAAGTATATCAACATAATATAAAGTAAACTGCAAATATCTGATCTGGGAGGGGGAAAAACATAATCCGTCAACCAGTTCATCGTCAGAAATGCAAGATGGTGTACAGCACACCGTTCCTACGTTCTCTATGTTCCCGTAGAGAAATCTGTACTGGCTCTTGAAAACCGTTCTGTGATGTTTAGTAGGCAAGGCAAGTGTATTTATAAAGCACCCCCCCCCAACACAAAAGCTATTTGAATTGTTACATAGGCAGACAATACATGATCACATTTTAAGCCATCTAAAGAACAATCCATCAAAGGCAATGAATAAAAGACAAAAAAGCAATTTAGAAATATACAATATATACAGTCTGGGAGGAGTTAAGTAATCCCAAACAAAAAGTTAACCGGGCTACGCTATTAGACAACCCCTCAAATGGAAACACAAACACCATTCAAAGTCTCTGAATACCTTCCCTCTGGGCTAGTACCAGCAACCACCACCACAACAACAACAACAAACATGAGGATGATACGGCTAGTCACTTCCCAAGCGGTGACGTCATACATAATACATATACAGAGCGTGGCTCTCAAGAGAGGCTGGGGCCGCAGGAGCCCTGCTGTGAGGGTGACTCATGCATACGCATGGAAGTGCCCGGAGCAGGGGGCCCGCCGGGGCCATGGTATGAGACTGAGTGTGATACGAGTGACCTTGTGATATGAGAGACCTATGAGATGCCATACAAATTACATAGTCACAGTGTATGAGTGAGATTGTGATATGGGTCACATAGTGGTATGAGAGACATCATGATATGAGTGACGTCATGATATGAGTTACATTGTGATGCGACTCATATTGTGATATGAGAGACATGATATGAGGGACATCGTGATTTGAGGGAGATTACGATGATATGAGGCACTGCTAATGTAAGGGAAAGAAAGAAGGAAAGAGAAAGAGCAATGAATGTAAGGGAGAGAAATACGAGACAACAGAGAGAGAGAGAGACAGAGACCGAGACCCCAACGTATCCACATGAAAATAGACGGCAGGCAGTCCTGTGTCACCTCAACCATCTCCCCGCTCCATCAGCCGGCCTGTCTGCCTGCTGATCGGAGGCCATCTGTCTCACTGAAGTCACCCAAAAAGAACCTCCACTTGTGAGGGAAGAGAGGTGATCGGGGAACTCTGCCGGGTGGAGGTCCAGTGATGAGAAGTGGATCACCATCAGTGGACCTCCATCATGCCGGTGTGCATACTGTGCATGCATAATATGTACCCAGGTAGCAAGCCACTGGTGGGGCTGGAGGGGGAGGGCCGGGTCAAAGCTGGATTAATGATATCTCTGGCTGGCACCAATATGTGGGTGGTGGGGTGGGTGGGGGAGAGGTGATGGATGGTTTGGGGGGGGGGGGGATGCTTTAGCCTTCTCCTTTGCAATCAAGACTGCCCAGTGCTGCATACGCACGCATTTGACTTATCTCAGGCAAGGCATTTGCATTTGCAGCACGGAAACACTTTGCCCCACTCTCCCTCACTCTCTCTTTCGCTCTCCATCTCCCTCTCTCTTTATGTGACTTATTAACTCTCTATCATTTTCTTTGCTCACGTCTTGATCCCTAATCTCCCCTCACTCTCTCACTTTCACTCTCTCTCTCTCTCACTCCCTCTCGCTCTTTGACTATCGCCCTCACTCTCTGTTCACCTCCTGATCCCACACTTGCTTTTTCTCTCCATCTCTCTATCCCTCTCTCGCTCTCTAACTATCGCTCTCTCTCTACCTCTGTCTTATTCTTTCTGCTCACAATGAATCCCTCCCTCCTCTCCCCCCCTCTCACTCTCTCCCTCCCTCTCTTTCCCTATTAAGCTAATTATCTCTCATTCCTTCTCTGTGCTCACCTCTTGATCCTGTTCTTCTCTCCCTCTCTCTATCTGTCTGTCCTTCTCTCTCTCTCCCCCCTGCTGCCCCCCGCTCGCGATGTGACATCAAGGCAGTGTGGTTGAAAGCGTTGAGTTATAAATTAACATCTGTCTGAGTCGGGGGGAATAATGGCACGCGCCCTTGACCTTGATCAATAGTTGAAGGCTCAAATGAGGACCAAAGGGGGAGCAGGCGGTTCCATGGGCGCCGTTCCACTGACTTAATGTCCTTAAGAGGATCTCACGCGCGTCTTTCTGATTCATTGTCTCCTCTCGTACCACTGACATCATTAACATCAACAATGTACATTTCTACTAGTATTTGCTGCTATTAAGTGACATACTTCCATGTAGAATTTAAATGTATTAGTAAATGAATCAGTTTGTAGCATGTATTTATTAGTAGCATGTCATTTCAATGTTTCATATGTTTTATGTTTTTTTTTTTTTTAAATCCAAAGCAACTTAAAGTGACCTCTTCATCATTATGCCCCAAGCCCTGTATGGGGGAAATCCTAACCCTCGCCTAAAATGACCCGCCCAAGTAACTAGTGGTTTACAGGTTAATGGGCAGGTAAGGGTTTGTGAACGTTGCTCAAGGATGCATATGCTAATTACAATAATTCAACTTATTTAGTAAATTTATTTACGGCTCTCCACAGCATTACAATGCAGCATCGCCACATCGTCGGAAAACACATGGCATGCGCAAAGTACATCCTAAACACTGCACGCTCCGGAGTAACATGTAAATGATTAGTGTAAATAATATAATAAGAGGCGCCAACAAATTTAACTTAAAAACAATAGGTGGACTGCAGATATCATGGTTTGAACTGAGAACATCAGACGACTGGGAGACAGCTAACTGCTACTCTTTCCTGACCCCTGCCAATATGGTATATAGCCAGAGAAATCATGTCCTTTACTGAGCCTCATACAGTGCAACTGACACTGGAAATGTAAAAATAAACCACTCGGAAATGATGTTGTCTTTAAAAGACACTGCATCAAAATAGAAAAGGACCTCTGTGTTTAGATGCGTGTTATTGGTCAGCACATCTCCACGGTGGCTTTCATTAGCTCTTTTCTTCTGGGTCCTTTCATTAATCTCTTAAGGGAGGCGGGGTCAAAGGCCAGAGCTATTTCCAGCCTCAGAGATCAGTCAGAAATTACTACTAGAAAGTATTTGTGCTGACGGACGATCGGCGTGGAGATTAATATCTGCCGGCTGTCACTTTGACTGCTTTAAAAAGACACTATGTTTTATTTCTTTTTTTTCCTCTTGAATTTCTGCCAGAAAGACAAGTGGCTCGTGAGGGAAGAGGAGATAAAGAGGGAGAGGGAGAGAGAGAAAAGGGGGGGTAGAGAGAGGGGGGGAGATAGAGAGAGAGCAGAAGGGAGGTGTGAGAGAAACATGAGATGTGTGTGATGAGCGAGTCCATAGGGAGGATAGAGGGAGCAAGGAGTGAAGGACAGAGAGCATCTCCGCCCGATGCCGTCAAAGTGTACTGAGAGAAATAAATGAGGTCCTGGCATATACACTCACACACACACATACAGACACACACATATACCCACATACTTATACATACAAGCATACACACACACACACACACACACACACACGCACATATGCACAGACACACAAATACACACAGACAAACCCATAAGTAGTCACACACACACACACTTACCTACATGAACAGTGAGACGCATAGCAGTTTAATGAAATCTCACCGTGCATTTGCCTTTTTCTTCTTTTGTCTTGTGTTCAACTAGGCCTACATCTTAAGTACAACACATGTACTCTGCATTTACACCCCATACATAACACATGTATGTTCCTTTCTCTAATGGGAGTTCCACTCCACGTGACGTCCAGGGGAGCAGCTTAGTGCTGCAAGGACAGGTGCAGAAGGGCTGGCTGACTGGGGGACCGGAGTACCATTCTGAACCTTAGTTTAATCTCGTCCCTGTCCATGGTTGCACCGCATCCAACGGAGAATGTGCCTGGAAAGGGGCTTGCTTGGTGGGCGCTGTCCTTGGTCCTGAAGCCCAGGATCACATGGGTCTATGTTCCTGTCTCCCAGGTCTCTCTCTCTCTATCTCTATCCCCCTCTTGCTCTCTTTCTCTCTCTCTCTCCCCCTCTTGCTCTCTCTCTCTCCTCTTGCTTTCTCTCTCTCTCTCTCTCTCTCTCTCCCCCCACCTCTCTCTCTCATGCTCCCATTCCCTTTCACACAACACTTCTCTCTCTCACCCTCGTTCTCCTGCTCTGGTTTCCTGCCTCTCGTCGGTGCGCTGCCCAAGGCTGCCCCCAGACCTCAAAACATATTGTGAATTAAAATAATTATAATAACCCATTCCCAACATATTTTAAATGTTCTCTGCGTGCCACTCAAACCGCCGGAGGCTGCAATTAGGTCGTTTGTTCTCCAACTTCTCAATAACAAATGGGGCAACTCCAAAAGCATTGCTATTTTACGTGTGTGTGTGTGTGTGTGTGTGTGTGTGTGTGTGTGTGTGTGTGTGTGTGTGTGTGTGTGTGTGTGTGTGTGTGTGTGTGTCAGTAGCGTAGCCAAAAAATGTCCATATGGGTGGGCACAGAAAAAAACGGGCAGGCAAAGCCAATTTGATTGAAATTAAGATAAGCCTAGATTAGATGCACAATACAAACATTAATCAAAGGCATGTTATATTTATGACATAAAGGTGGAATTTATTAAAGGCATTTTATCACAGCTGACAAATTACGCTGACATTTTTTAAACTGGCGCGAAACTGCACGACCCATGCATCGGCGCGTCACATTTATTTAACGAGAGGAGGGGGAGAGAAGGGAAGGAGGGGAAGAGAGTGAGTCGTCCTTGACCGACAGACAGGCCTAATGTCTAATGGCTATATTTCTTTATTTCTTATATTTGTATCGTGGGAGGGCTCTCACTGCAACGCTCAGGAGGGGAGGGCTGAGGAGCTGCCGGCTGTTCGCAATTTGACTGATCCTTGAGCTCTCAGCGGAGCGCTGACTTGCGTGCCTTTTTTTAGATGGTGAACGTAAACGAAGGAAAGCCCTCTGATTCGATGGGCAAGACTGACAATTAGGCGGGCCTAGACCCATCCAGGCCCGCCCGTGGCTACGCCTCTGGTGTGTGTGTGTGTGTGTGTGTGTGCGTGTGTGTATTTCTTTGCATGTGCGTATGCCTGTGTTTTTGGGAGCAGGCACAATTGATAAAGGTAGTGAAGAAAGTATCTATCTCCATCCTTCCGTCCATCCTCCTGTTTGTCTGTCTGTCCGTCTGTCAAGTAGGTGTTAGCTACACAGCTGGGCCACTATGGTGACGTTCACTACACCGGTAGGTCTCACTCTACTATTTACTAACTAACCCCTCTGAGTACCACCTTCACCAGCACAAATCATTTTGGAGAGGGAAAACATTTATATGTATATTTGACTGTATGAGCCATTTGGTTTGCAATTGAACATTAAATCGACGACGCAGGCACATTGACTTTCTTTTTGGTAACTGTTCACAACCAACCATGAGAACAACAAACACATATTTTTGTTATTTTCGTATTTTCGTTCAATTACCCCTGCAATCATTCAGCGTGAACCCGTATCCCACTTTAGAAACCCTGACCTTGACTCCACCCTCATCTCCCAACCCCCCCCCCCCCATCTGGGTGGACCGGGGATCTTGACCTCTTTTCGCCCGCCGGACCCCCCTCCCTCCCAACAAGCTCTGTGTTGCAGTGTGTGTGTGTGAGAGGTGTGGCGGTGTGTGTGTGTGTGTGTGCGGCGGTGTGTGTATATGGAGGTGTGTGTGTGTGTGTGTGTGTGTGTGTTTTGTTTGTTTTGTTATCCTTTTATCCTTTTATTGTCATTGTTTTTGGGGGAAATTCTTCTCTGCTTTTGACCCATCCGGGGTCCGGTGAACACCCGGAGCAGTGGGCAGCCGCAGTGTGCAGCCGCAGTGCAGCGCCCGGGGAGCAGGTGGGGGTTCAGGTGCTTTGCTCAAGGGCACCTCATCCATGGATGAGGACGTAGGAGAGTGCTGCACAACCACTCCCCTCGTCCATATATTTGCCTACCGGTCAGGATTCGAACCAGCCACCCTCCGGTCCAACTCCTTAACCAGTAGGCCACGCGTGTGTGTGTGTAGGTGTGTGGATGTGTGTGTGTGTGTGTGTGTGTGTGTGTGTGTGTGTGTGTTGAGGTGGGCGTGTGTGTGTGTGTGTGTGTGTGTGTGTGTGTGTAGGTGTGTGTTGAGGTGTGTAGGTGTGTGTGTGTGTGTGTGTGTGTGTGTGTGCGTGTGTGTTGAGGTGGGCGTGTGTGTGTGTGTGTGGAGGCGTGTGTGTGTGTGTGTTGAGGTGTGTGTGTGTGTGTGTGTGTTGAGGTGGGCGTGTGTGTGTGTGTGTGTGTGTGTGTGTGTGTGTGTGTGTGTGTGTGTGTGTGTGTGTGTGTGTGTGTGTGTGAAGGGTAGCAGGGATTCTGTAGAAGGCAGCCCGCTGATGGCGGAGCAATTGGCAATTAAGGGGCAGTGTCAAAGTGTCAATCCAGGCCTGATTTCCACTGAGTCACTCAGCAAGCTAAAACACTTATTGGAGAAGAGAGGGAGGGAGAGAGAGAGAGACAGCAAGAGAGAGAGAGATGGAGGGAGAGAGAGAGAGGAAGAGAGAGAGAGAGTGTCATCAGAAGAACGAGAGAGAGAGAGGGAGGGAGGGAGGGATAGAGAGAGAGAGACAGTGGGGGCAGAGAAGGAGAAAGAGGGGGCGAAAGGAGATAAGGGGGAGGGGTGTAAGGTAGGGAAGTTGGTAGAGAGAGAGAGAGAGAGAGAGAGAGAGAGAGAGAGAGAGAGAGAGAGAGAGAGAGAGAGAGAGAGAGAGAGAGAGAGAGAGAGAGAGAGAGAGAGAGAGAGAGAGAGAGAGAGAGAGAGAGAGAACCAATTATTCGTACCATTGCCTCTTTTTTTCCCCAGTTGATGTATTAGTTTTTTTTACCAATGTTAAAGGCGCTGCTGCATAATTCAACCAATCAAAAGGCAGTCGCCAACGTTGGAGGTGTGACCGCCTCACCTCCATGATAGCATCACCTGTAAAGTGTGTCATGTCCGTGATTGATGGCTTATCTTGTTAGAGACGGACAAAACCAAAGATTGGCATTAGCAATGCTACCTAATGCTATTGGCATTAGCTAATGCTACCGTCACTTCGTCACATGTGATTGTAAGGCTTGCTGGTCCTGATGGTGACGAATCACTCAGCAGCCAGATCCCTCTCAATGTGTCTTGGAGTAGGAGTGTGAAAACCTGCTAAATTGTGTTTAGTCATAGCAGTGTATTTACAAAAAGCACCAGTGGTATGAAAAATGATAATCTGCTACCAATTTTCATGCAAAAAAAAACCCAACCAACAACAAAGAACTCATTGTTTTTGTTTGTTGCTGTCTCATCGAAAATAATACGAGAAAGCTAATTAGGAAAGCAGACTTATAATGAGATGTACGAGAGGAAGGGAGGGGGTGGAGAAAACTGCTGCTCCAGCAGTGACTGCTCCACTGAACACGTCGCAACATGGCAAAAAAAGAATGTGGAAGCCATGTTTGGACGCATAGAGCTACGAAAAGACGCACGGCCGTCCAAACTGACGCTTGTGCGTTTCAGCCGGTGAGATGTGACAAAGGGTTTGGAAGAACGCAATTATCACCATAAAAATGAATTGGAGATTGTCTGCTAGAAGAAGGTGCGTAGTTAGACCTCAAGGATTTGTACTAGTAACAACTAATCTTTGAGAGAGAGAGAGAGAGAGAGAGAGAGAGAGAGAGAGAGATAAAAAGGGGATTCATTTTTGTATTCCGCCTCCCCATGACTTATTGAGAGTCCATATAAGGAAAGATCTCTGAGCGAAGAGCAGAGAGCTAATTCGATTGTCATGGTAACCGTCGGGGGGGGTGATGTGTGGTGGTCAGTCTCTGTCTCTCTCTCTCTGTCTCTCTCTCTCTCACGCGCTGTTAAAGAGCCAATGTCGCACGGCCTCCATGCCAGAGGGTCATCCTACGTTAGCCCATAAGCATATTCATTCACTTAGCACGTCCTAGAGACGCTTAATATTAATGTAATATGTGCTCTCTCTCTCTCTCTCTCTCTCTCTCTCTCTCTCTCTCTCTCTCTCTCTCTCTCTCTGCTTCATCATTATTCTCCTTACGGCCCCCCCCCTCCGCCTGTGACCCCTCGGCCCACCCGGGTATCCTGGGGGTGACGGGTAACCACCAATTAAGTCAGACTGGATTTATTTACATTTCAAATCTAAATCCTATCGCCACTAAACAACCGTTTGACCTCTCTGCGTTTCCTCAAAGTCCTCTCAAACGGCCCTTCAGTTCAATTAGTGGGGGCGGGGGGGGGGGGGGGGTTAAGAGGGTGGGGCACCTCCCGGTGTTTACGTCGGGGGTTGTTTAACCTCGGGACCCCCCTCGTCTCCATCGTTTAATAAGCACCTCCCAATGTGGCCGCCGGCAGGCAGGTTGTGTTTCTTTAAGGAGAATTAAGCGCCGTTGGTTAATGACTGTGTATCCATAATGGATCTGACGACTCCATCTGCAGTGTGTAGGGGGAGGGAGGGGGGAGGCAGGGGGGAGGGCGGTATAATCACCAGGAACAATCTGCGTCTTTTAAGAGAGAGAGAGAGAGAGAGAGAGAGAGAGAGAGAGAGAGTCCAGACACAAACACACACACAAACATTGGTTATGGCACTTTGATGACACTGGGCTCCTGAAGGCTGAACAACACTGTACATCCATGTATTACACACATGAGCGCAGTATTAACATATACTGGTGCACACACACACACACACACACACACACACATACACCCCCACACACCCATACACAGGCATTCACAAATGCACACAAGCAGGCATGTATGCATGCATGCACACACACCCACACATACACCCACACAAACATGCATAAACACTCACATTGACACATACAGCCACCACTGCATGCATGTATGCATCCAGATGCACACACATGAACAAACACATGCACACACACACACACGCACACAAACATGTACACATGCACACACACACACACACACACACACACACACACACATGCACACCAGTACACATAAACACAGACAATCAAAAACACACAGATGTACACCCACACATACACACACACACACACACACACACTCACACACTTTGATGATAATCATGATGTATGCTTTAATAGCTGCCAGTTGCTCAAGCATCTCAGTGTATTTGTGAGTCAGTAATTCACGGCCATTAAACCCTGTTTGTAGGGGTGAATGCACTCTGCTTCATGTTTACTCCAGGGCCGCGGTCATCGCCATGGTGAATTACACCATGAGGCCAATTACAGAGAGCCAGTAGAAGAGCCATTATGGCATTCTTCTTCTGCGCTCCATTAATTGTTCATCAGCGTTATTATCAAAGATAAATAAATCTGAGATCAGTTTCTGGCTTTGTGTGTATTTGTGTTGTATTAGTTTTAAAATATGATCTAAAAAAACGTGAAGCTACAGGTTGTGTTTTCGAATTACATGTTTGAACGCATTTTCATAAGAATGTTAATGTCAAAACATCCAATCAACCTAACAACTTAAGCAAGTAAAAGCAAAATATACATTTGAAATATGAGCAATCAAGTCAGGGAAAACAGCATATATGGGTCTATGCTTTTGAGCACCAACATTATTTACTATGACATCCACCCCTGTTCCGTTTGAAGTCTTTAAATTCTGATTGGCTGACGCCCGCATCTGGGCTCGTCAGGGACAGCTGGTTTCATGCAGTCCCAGCGGAGAGCACAGCCGTCCCCATCTACCTCCACAGCACAAGGAGGCAGAGCACCAGGCAGGGAGCGAGAGAGGATGAGAGACATAGGCAGAGAGATAGGAGAGAGAGATAGAGTCAAAGGACGAGAGAGATGAGAGAGATAGGAGAGAGAAACTTAAAGGATGAGAGATAGGAAGAGAGATAGGAGAGAGAGATAAAGTCAAAGGATGAGAGAGAAAGGCAGAGGATTCGGAGAGAGAGAGTGAAAGTAAAAGAGAGAGAGAAAATTCAAGGAAGAGAGAGATAGGCAGAGAGTGAGAAGGTCAAAGTAAATGGAGAGAGGAAATGAAAGGATGGGAGATAGTCAGAGAGATATGATAGAGACAGAAAGAGAAAGGCAAAGTGAGGGAGAGAGAGAGAGAGAGAGAGAGAGAGAGAGAGAGAGAGAGAGAGAGAGAGAGAGAGAGAGAGAGAGAGAGAGAGAGAGAGAGAGAGAGAGAGAGAGAGAGAGAGAGAGAGACCTCCCCTTGAGCACCAGGTTTTTATTTCCCTAACAATAAAGCGCACTGCTGACTGCGTAGTAATTATATCCTGGCTAGGGGCCCTTCGTTGGAGACAGAGGGAGGGAGAGAGACACAGGTTAATGTGTTGTGAAGGCAGAGGGGAACTTTTCTACAAGAGCTAACCAGAGGGGCCTTGCTCCCTCCCCCCTCTGATGAGGGGAGGGGGGGGGCTCCACTGATTAACTTATGCAAACCTCACGGTCGTAGAGACCCCTGTCATCCGACCATGCTCGTCAGACCCTGAATTAGCCATCATCTGAATAGCCAGGATTTATCACTGGTGATTAATCCACAAAAAATGTTATCCCCTTGAAGGACTGCGGTGAAAAAAACAATCACATCAAAATCAATGAATCATATACGGACGTCTGCAGCCAAAGCACACGGCTGTGTTACTGGAAAGATGTTTCAGAATTTTATAACAGCTTCTGAAATAGACTGGAGTCCTAAATAACTTATAATTATAATAAAAATAACAGCCCAGTTACGTTGTGCTTTTCGTTCGTTGAAGCAATAGGATTCTGTTTGTTTTCTTGGTTGGGCTACAAATATGAACCGAAATCTGTGAGTCGTGTTTTCATCCGAACGAAAAGTATCCATGTAGGTGAAGTATGTATTTAAACCAACCGCGTGGACTACCCAAATGAACACATTTTGGTATTTTTATTGCATAGGCCTAAACTTAGCTTAGCTTAGCCATATTCTAAAGAGAAACAAATCATTGAAATCAAAACAAATCTTGTAGCCTCTCACTCAAGCTCCCTGTCAAATCAAATAAATGCTAGAATAACCTCTTCAGGGGTAAATGACAATATGGCATCACCGTTTCAAATATGAGTGAAATATACAGTTTGACTTGTGGTGTTGACTCTGTGACTTTTTCTGCATTGCGTTAGGAACTACTGGAGAGACTCTGTCAGCTGTCAGTCGCTGTCATTAGCGTTAGCATTTTTATTACTGTGGATTCTACCGTGTTTGTTGTTCAGTTTGTCCTTACATCAACCTCCCCAAAAAAGTCAAAAGTGGCAGATTACTAACTAGAAGGATGGTTATTTGCTTAATGAGTCACATGAAACCACATTTTGAACTGTAAATTAACAAAAAAGTGAATGCTGTGTGGCAGTTAACTGTGTTGGGACCGCACACTGCATGTCATCTATGAAGACATTTCCAGCCTCGATAGCAGTACTGGAAATCAAAGTGAGGGTGAGCCCAGGGAGGATTAGATGGGCTGGTTCGACCAAGATAAATCATACATGCTAAATCTACATCTCAGTCAATAGTCAGAAAGTACGAACACATGCACACACACACACACACACACACACACACACACACACACACAATCACACGTGCGCGCACACACACACACACACACACACACACACACACACACACACACACACACACACACACACACACACACACACACACACACACAAATACACACACCATTATTGTATTACACCTTTACAAAATGACAACATTATGTTTTGGTGAATTGTACAACAACATGTCCTATTGGACATGGAATTGAAAGCATTCAGCTGTGGTGATTTGCATTTGGCATAGCTGTGCTTTTATTGTGAAATACACTGGTTCAGTTGCACTCAGTGGTTTGGGACTTCGTAATCGAGAACCACAGCCAAAAGTAATATCGGCCAATCAATGCTCAGCTGTTGGGTCAGCTCTACAGACATGCAGCCTTTCATTTATGGTAGCTATGCATCGCTGCATTTTGACCACATGATGTGACACTTCACAAACGGCCAGAACATTTAAACATCTGATTCAATAATATTTTGCAAGTGGTGTTTGAGCCCTTGGAAGGACGGATACATTGACCCAACCAAAGGTTTTAAATAATTACAAACCAAATTACCACCAGACAACCCTGACAGCACAACAGCAAAAAAAAGCTCAAAACTCAAACCTCAGGGGCCTGCCTCCATCATCAACACGCCTCACAGAACATCATTAATCCTATCTCGTCAAATGTTTGTCTGGCCTTCATGTCTACAAACGATTTGTGTCAAAACTTTCTCAGTCGAAATATTGGCATGCTTACTTAACCTTTCGTTCAGTCATACTCTGAGTGCAGTTGAAGTGAATTCATTTAGCTGTACTAAGTTAATTTAGCAAACGCTGAAGACATGCCCCTTTTCAAAATCAACTTATTAAGAAACAATCAGCTCACTGAGGAGTCTGTCTACTCTGGATATGAAAGCAGCCAGATTGTGAGAGAGTGCACTTGTTATGTTGAGTAGACCAGATGAAGAGCCCAAAGGAGCATTAATCATAATGAAGACCAAACAACCACACTACATAATGCTTGGCAGGCTGTGTTGTCCCCGGTTATTAATGACATGAGACATAGATTTCGACAACAGTTCTAACATTTTTCATTTTTTTAACAGTGTAGTGACAAACAGCAGGTCATTGGGTATAGATCTCCCCATATTTTTGAATTTCAAATAAATTTCAAAGGGAACATTGATTGTTAAAGTATCGGCTGTAGTGGATTTCTTTCAGAAATATCAACGCAATATCTCTATCTATCTGTCCCCCTTTGCAGTGGAGGTGCACTCAAGCTGCTGGGTGTGGGACTGAGACTGAGGCAGGAGAGTGGTCTGCAGTACCTCACACAGTAGTCACTAACTGAAGATGTTTTGCGTTATACTGGTTTAAGTGGTTCTTCTGGTGGCTCGTTGAAGAATAATTGTCCTCAGCACTTCATGCTCTAATTGTACAACATTTATGAGATATGAGCCACTGGGCACGATGCAATCCCATCCACCGTTAAACATGACTGAGGCCTTTATGGATGTCGGCACGGGTCATTTAGGAAGCCACCCTTCCCATCAACTTAATGAAACTGTAAATCCCAGTTAGTGCTGCGTATTTCAACTACATGTGTCACACTGTTGAAAGCCTAAACGTGTCCAAGGATATTCTGTATTATGGGTTTGCTTCGTAATGCCACTTTATGAAAATGAACTAAAAATAGTCCTGGTAAATTGGAAGCGTGCCTGAGATTGGATGGGAGGGATTTGTTTTTTCTTCTTGTGTGTATTTTGATTGGTGCTGGCGAAATTATAATTACCTGTCAAACTGTCATGGCCCTTGGGTAATGAACTTGGGAACCCTTATTCCAGAACGACTACGGTCTCATAACATAAGTTAATAAAGCAGTGATTTGACATTGTTCAAATATTGAATCCTACCTCGGTCACAAAGCCCAGTGGAAGATAATGGCACGCTCTGTTAGCTATCTGTCTTTTTTTTATAATGGAACAAGGGTTTTTGCTCAGGGTTTCTGACATGCAGGTGATAAGATAATGATACCTTGCATTACAAGTGAAGGGTTCCGCGAACAACAGGGAACCAGGAAAGTTAGCATAAATCCCAGACTAAAGAGTATAACAACTGACAAGCGTATCAACCGACAAACCTTGGGGAAAACTCTTTGGGAAGGGGGGAGAAACCCGGGTCCCCCTAGGGATGAGTTCTAACTTTGGAGGCAACAAGATGACTCTGGGAGGCAAAGGTGAGCGACTCAATTTACTAAACTTCTCGGAAAATAGCGGAAAGCAGCAACAAACTCATTAACTGTTTTTGTTTTACCCAATAACTGCAATTGAATCCATCCGCCTTAAACTCTTGTATTAACTCGGACCCCACATTTTGTGCACTGCTGAAACATTATGTACAGCCGCTTACCTGGTGTTTCCCCATATGGCTTTGGTGGTTTGGCGATATCGCCCAAGCTGACCGCGGCCTTGGTGGTGTTCTGCTTCTTGTTCTGCGGCGTGGTCGCCACAGGGCTAGTCCAAATGGGAACCTTGGTGGTACTTGTGGTGGTGGTGCTGGCCACCGTGGTGGTCAAGGACTTGGTGGACAGGGTGAGGTTGGGCCCGGGTTTGCCTTCCTCGTCTGGGGTATCGACTGGTGGCCCAGTGGGTCCCCAGTCGATAAATCCTGCCGGGGTGGTGGTCCAGCCCTCCGGTGCCTTGTCCGGACTTTCCCACATGAGCTGCCTCCTCATCCGCGGCAACAACCTCACCTTGTCCCGCTTGCCGCCGCGGTACAATGCAACTGCTGCGGCGGCAGCGGCCCTGGCCAACGGCGCCGGCGAATCCGCAGCCTGAGAGTATATCCAATCGCAGTCCTTGCACGCCACTTGGCCCAAACGGCGTAGCGGTTTTCTATGCCTCTGAACTCTGACCTTGGAGCCCAGGCCGGCCCTGCCGTCATGGGGCGGGGAGACGGGGCTGAGCAGCCGCCGGGCCTGGAGGCTCACAGTCCTCCAGTGGAGCATGTTGGGGGTGTCCCAGAGGGGCTGCCAGCGGGGCCGGGAGCGAGGCGCCATCTTGTGCTGGAGCTTGAGCCCCAAGGCTGGGCTGAGGGGGCTGCAGACGGAGAGGTCAACGGCCAGGTGCGCCACAGCCAGCAGGATCCAGATGTGGTGCGCCGGGGAGGAACCTGGCCTCAGAGCGGACATCGGACTGATGGGGGGGGGGGAAGGGGAAGAAGATGATGAAAACTGTTAGAAATCCCCCCAAAAAAATCCCATCAATCATTTGCTGTTGCAGATTCAAAGACGGGTGAGGTTTATTCTCCTGATCGCTGTTCAAGAGTTTCTTTTGAACAAACCCCCTACTTCAGAACTTTTTGTAACTCAGGCGATGACTTAAGAAATAATTGCTTAAAATGTAGGTCAGACACAGGGAAAACATTTGAACTCGTTCCGCCCTCTGTGCTTTCACCTGTCAAAAGCAACCGGCACTTATCTTTGATATTAAGAGATGCATATCAACTCCCAGTATTGATAAGACCGAGAGAGACAAGGTCAGGGCAAGTTTAGCTGATCATGATATCCTGCATTATCTCTCCTAGACTAAAAAGTCATCATGATTCTCAAAGGGCGATTTGATTATGCATCGCGTTGATGGGAGTGGGTGAAATGTCTACATAATCTCAGCCTGGGATATCGTGTGACTTGAATACCATATCACACATCTTCACCTGGAACACAAACGCCTGTGTGTAATGGATGTATTCACGCCAAGCGTTTTTTTTCACTAGATTTGAGCCCTTGTTAACTGTGAAGGTGTTTGTTATCGCGGCGGTCTCTCTATCGTGTTGCCAGGGGCGATCTAGGCTAGCGCTTGTTCGTCGCTGGGCTCACCGCGATTGATTTGAATGTCCTTGGACGGTCTTTGGGACGAAACAACACAATCAATTCTCAAAATGACCAAGCTCATTATGGCTTGGGACTCATCTGAATTGTCCTTGCTGGCACAATGTACAACCATGCCTTGGGCTGAATTGGGAAGCAATGTTGCTGTGAATTAAGCACCGATAAGCCACTCTCCGTTTGGTTATTCCTCTCCCTAAATTTGTCAAAGGTGACTTTAGCAGACATGTTACAGTGACGGTGATAAGCGTAGCCATGAGCTACACAAAGAACTGCATGAACACAAGGAACATTCATCTGTAACCTTTTATCTTTTTATATTTCCATACGATAACCTTTACTGGCTGCTTTGCTTGATTAGGTTGCCAGGTATTTATGATTTACCTGAGCCTTAATTTGATGTCAGTCGTGAAGCGCCATTAAGCCGGTGAACAACAATGATTGTTTTGCGAAGGCAGCTTAATTGAGCCATGAGTGGTGATTGATGCAGTCATAGCGCAGCGTTGACAAGGTCAGAGCATTATTGACGGCAGACATAATAATAGGCTCCAGTCTTAATAGTGCTCTGGGGCTGGGGGTACGGAGAACACAAGATGTCACCGGTGGCGTTAACAGTAGACAAACTGATGCTAGTTTCACCTTCAAGACCGGAAATTGTTCACCGGTATGGATCGGATGATATTGGAATGAATAAAAAAGCAATAATGAGACTTGATCATAATAAACATAGTCAGCTGTAGTCAGGGCACGTTTGTCTAGTCTACATTTACATTTACATTTAGGGCATTTAGCAGACGCTATTACATCCAAGGCAACTTACAAATAGGTACATTTGTCAGAAGAAAGAGAAACAACAATATATCACTGTCGGTACAGTAACAATGTTTGCCAAGCACAAAGATAGGTAAGATAAGATGCTATGCAATGCTAATTACTATTTTTAAGTGCCAGGGCGTACAAACATAAAGTAAGAGGGGTGTTTTTGAGGAGAGTAAGGGAGGAGGGTGGTAAGGAATGAGGCTATGGAGAGTCCAGCTGAGAGTTGTGACTTTGAGTTGTGCAACCTTGTGCTTGCTCTTAGCCCATTCTAGTGTTGGACTCCGAGCTGTAGGTTGTGTTTGAACCCCAGGGTTTGCAGGCTTGAAGAAGGTGCATAACTCTTACATGCTCCTTAATGACACACATCTAAAAACGACAAAGAAGGGTACTTTGTGGTCCCGTTTAATGAGACACTCCCCGGGGTGTTGCATTAATGGAACTGTGTTTTGCCTCTGAAAAATAATCACAATTAACCGTGAGATAGCTTATTATAAGCTACCTTTTGGGAGCATGACAAAGCTGTGGAATCCTCTGGTTTAAGTAGTATGACTAAGCCTTTCCACAAGGATTCACATCAACATGTTTGAAAAACAGAGTAAAGAGAGATTGAGAGAGTGGTGTTATTAAGTTATAATGTAGACACTGTAATAGAAATTACACAAAAAAGGGTTTTCATACAGAAAAAATGGCTGCACTTATGGTAATCACTATTAGTTTTCACATTTTCAAACATGTGAAGCGATTTCAGGATTTGAAAGGCACCACTTGTTTTCAAGTCGGAATCATTATGAAATTGCTTTTGCAAGGTTATTGGAAAACAAGGCTTCAAAATCCCTGAATATTACATTAATTATTGACTTGCTTTCTGTGTGTGTGCATGGCCACTGTCCTTCAGTGAACAAAAGCAAATACTCAGGGCCATTGCCTTCAGCTGGGACCCTGTCCCAGCTTGGTGTCCTAACAACAAACTTCCAAAGCAAAACTACAGGCAAACTTCCCGAATCTCGGCCTTGAAGAAACAAAAAGGAGAGGGGAAAGCCAAGCGCTGTCCTACTTGAGACGTGGACGATAGTTCAGCCGCTCTGATCTACAGACCTTCTCCAAAGTGAGGGGAGGGTCAGCCTCCACAATCCGCAGGGCGGCCTCGCACTTCAACTGCCGCAGATGACGAATCGTGATCCGTGATGGCGGTTAGTAAGCCAAGTATTTATAGCTGTCCCGTTAAGAAATCGGATCATCCAAGACTCATCGTTTCCACTCTCCCTCTCTCTCTCTCCGTCTCCCTTCACATATTTCTGTTTGTGGCCGATTGGGCAGCGACCTTTTACGCCTGACATTAAACTCTCTCGTCTTTGGTGTCCGTTCTTTTTACCCCTTTCCACCGCCACAATAGAGTACTTGAGAGCTAAGAGAGGAAGCCTGGGTTCTTCTGTGGGCTCAATATTACAACAATAATGGCTCTCAATGTCAACTAAAGGGGATACAGGAATAAGAACTGGTGAGAGATCTTTTGAGAAAGCCTCAGCAGCTCACTTGACTAACTGCTGTGTGTGATTGATACAGTCAATGGTGCCAGGGTCACTTGCCACATACAAATCACACCTATGATGTGTACAGTTTACGTGTGTGTGTGTGTGTGTGTGTGTGTGTGTGTGTGTGTGTGTGTGTGTGTGTGTGTGTGTGTGTGTGTGTGTGTGTGTGTGTGTGTGTGTGTGTGTGTTTAAAGACCATTGCAGAGTTGAGGTTGTGCAACAACCAGTGTATGGGGATGTAAAAGCGTGTGTGTGTGTGTGTGTGTAAATAATACTGTATGGTTTGAAGGTAGTGGAAGTGTGTGTGTGTGTGTGAGCATGTGTTTGAGTGTGCATGTATGCGTGTAAGAGTCTAAATAATGCTATGTGGTTTGGAGCTAGTGGTAAGTACGTGTGTGTGTGTGTGTGTGTGTGTGTGTGTGTGTGTGTGTGTTCGGTGTGTGTGGGTATGTGCGTTCGTGTCCGTGCGTGCGCATGTGTCTCACCTTTATGTACCACGGCTACTTTTCGTCAAAAATCTATTATTTGAAAGCCCATGCATTATGGAGCTGGCTAGGCCTCGCCAAGGCAGGGCCAGCCAGCTCCATGCTGAACTCACGCGGAGAAGGAGATTGCTTTTGTAACAGCTCTTTAATTAGAAGGTCGGCTAACACCCAGGACCTTGGATACAAGGTTGGGTTGGAGGGGAACAGAGTCCCTGCCCGAGTGTGAATCATTATTTCAGCCGGAAGCTCACCCAGCGGCGGGTGCCAGTGACGCACCAGGACACCTTGTTCTCAGATTGTATTGTTGTAGGCCGTTTGGTGGACGCTTTCGTCCAAGACAATTAGCCCACAGCGCCGTGAGCTTTCATTTAGCCTTCACTGCGCCAGGAGCACCTGAGGCCCGCGGTCGATCTCAGCCGGGGGGGGGGGGGGCTCCGGTGGGGAATGGAACCCCTCACTTACTGCAGTGCTGTGTTATAGCCGGGTTGAACCGGCTGAACTAAACAGGAGCACTCCGGGCGAAAGGCTCATGACTTCTATCACTGTTTATAGACGTTGTTATCGATAATTATTATGATTGCACTGAACCCTCCAAACGACCCCCCCCCCCCAACCTGCAAACAATGTCATTACGTCTGCCACACGGACGTCTTATGACTGACTGTCACGATTTATCATCCAGATATCAATATCAGTATTGTCCAGATATGTTTTACACGCCCGGGACCTCTCACAGCCACCCCTGTAAAAAATCCTGCTCTCTTCTTCCTCTTCCATAGTCTGCTTCAAATAACCAATGTCAGGGAAGGATGGCGGGGGGGGGGGGGGGGGGGGGAGTAAAACCTGACAGACGTCATAAATTCCCGCCGTGATCTCCCTGCTGAGAACCACGGTCTGCAGAACATTACTGCGTACGTCTGTTCCAGCGAGACGCACGTTTCCATGTGTACCGAATCTGAACGGGGGGTCGTTAGAATGAGAGTGTTTGATATTCCATGAATCATCTCCACAAGCATGTTTAAAATATGACCGTTGCTTGAAAATAGGCCATCTAAAAAAAGACGATTAGATGAATCAAATGAAGAACAGAAAAAAAAGAAATTGTTTACAAACTAGCATTTATGACGCAACATGTTCCGCTCACCCAACAAGAGCAGGTTTTGTGTGCACTGCAAACATTTACCTTGAAACCCTACGTTTTGTAACGGGTTGACACCGGCACCACGTCAACGCAAAGATCATAATGTATGCAGAGATGCCTTTCAAGTCCTTGGAAGTAGTTTTGTAGCATGCGTAATTCAGAATTACTGGACCTGTAAAGAAGACGCATGAAAGCCTATCGTTATGCATGCTGTTATCAAGACCTATATGACTGAAGTCACTTTTGAAGCTCTGTTTACAGCCTAGTTCACATGGGTAGCGTCGTTAGCTGGAATGATTCTAACTATTGCATGGTTAGCAAAATAGCATTGCAATGTGAGAGGGCCTACCCCCGGCTGTGAGGCTGAATAGTCATTAGAAGCCATTTCAATATCTACCCACTGGTGATATCCATCCAGATGTATAGACACAGGAGAGAGTCAGAATGTGTTTAATGATATCTCGGTCGTAATGGCACTTTAGCATTACAAACAAAATCAATTTCTCTGCATATGCCTGGTGGTTTATGGCATCCATTTTATTTTCCATTAGAGGAAGAACAGGCCTTATGGCGAATCATTATTAAGAGAAAAGAAAGTGTTTGCTCTGATTGGGCACACACTCAAAATCAATTTGTAATTCAAGCGTGGAGCAATCTGTCGGTTTCTCTATGTGATTCCTCAGTTTTGTAAGAATATCGATCGGTAGTGATATTAACACTTGGCTGAGTAATATTCTGCTGCTAATAAAAGGAGACAATGCCCTGGGCGCCTGAGGACAACTCGTGTTTTGGAGAGGAAAAGCAAACTCATCTATCCTGGTGAAATGTCCGTGTCCATTATCGGCCCATGGTTCAAAGTCAACGCAATGGTATATATAAGCTCAAAACGAACACACAGGTTATACGTTTATACACACATTCAATATTTACTACTATTCGTTAGCATTGAACCCAAAAAATTGGGGTAATTTGGTGAAGGTTTTGGTGATTGGTCAGCCCAAGGCCGTCAATTAAAAAAATACTTATTTAAATCAACTGTACCTACTCAATACTCTTTTACCACCTTCTGATAACAGGCTGATAATAGGAGCACAATTTTAACTGTACAAGCCCTAATTCAATCCTCTAGGACAGTGATTTTCAAACTGTGGTCCGACGGTACTGCAGGTGGTCCGTGGAAAAGCTAATTAAAATATCAAATATTTTTCATAAAAAATTTAAAATATGTATGTATGATATACAATTTAAATTAAATTGAAGGTATTGTGTGATTACTAAAATAGGCTAGTGCAAAGATTAGAACTTTCCAGAATATTTGGTCTAGTGGCTAGGAGGGAACCGGGATTTGATAATTGACTTTATCCAGTTTAGTTCAGTTCGTTTGTGATTACTGTACATATTTAATACTCCATTATCATTGCTATGGATATAAGCCTGGTGTTCAAATTAACCTTATTACGCCCTTGGGCGCTTTAAATAAATACATTAAATATGTGGCAGCCGTTGTGTGCAGTAAACGTTCTTTTAACAAGCCTGTTGTACTGATGCTACTGATGTTACTTTTAGTGCTAATATATGCCTATTAAGAGGTGCGGGTAATTCAGGTAGGACTGTGTGTAGACATATTTTATTATGTGTATTATAAGGTGGTCCGCGAAAATTCTTGATTATAAAATGTGGTCCACACACTCAAAGTTTGAAAACCCCTGCACTAGGACACAATTTGAGTGCACTGTTCATTTTGGACACTTTCAGTTAATAGAGAAAGTGAGAGATAGTGCATGTCTGTCTTTTGGGCTTTTAGGGATAACATTACGTTTCTTCCCAAGAGTTCACTGGAGGATACGAAGCACACACAAATATAATGAAAAGTAACCCTATAGCGAATGTAATATTAAGACTTTATAACTTACTATCTTTGCCAAGTCATCCCCAAAGGCTACCATTCTTAATGTAATAATTCTTAAAGTAATGGATACTCCTAGACTAGGATAGGACTTTGTAATTATATATATTGTGTTAACCACTTTTTCTGCAATTTCCCATACACTTTCTATATTTTTTTTTCTGAAGCATTTAGTTCCAAGCTGTGAGAAGCAGCACTAGGCGACCGCATAGGAAGAAACATTTAAATAAAAATTATTATTCTTGAAGAAGAAGAACAAAATTATGAAATCAAATCTACAAAAGGGCTTCTTTGGCATGAGACCAGATATTGTGGTTATTGCACCAAGAGAAGTCAGGCCTGAGAAAAAGCGACAAAACTGTTTGGGAATCTCATGTTTGTACTGAACCTTCAATTCATCCTCCACGTGTCTTTGAATAATCGTCACATATTAATCGGTGTGAATAAATGTCTGGGAAGGGGCCTAATAATGGGATTACGTGACTGTTTGAGCCCAGTCCCATTCGCCTGGTTGTTCACACAACCAGGCTGTTATCTCTGCCACTAATCAGATATTCCACCTCATTATTTGTGTGCGGGCTGTTTCTGGCCCACTTCCTATGTTGTCACACTGTGATCACTTGCTCAATCTAGCTCTTAATTAGAACTTTTTTTTTGTTTGCCTTCCCGGTGAGTTTGCTGAATTGCGACGCTGGCAGATGGGCGGTGGAGGGAGGTGAGGGGAGATGAGGGGAAGAGAAGGGAGGTGAGGGGAGGTGAGCTGAGGTCAGGGGAGGGGAGGGAATGGGCGTGAGGGGAAGGGCAATTATGTGAGGGGAGGGAAGGGGAGATAAGGCAAGGTGATGTGAGGGGAAATGAGAAGGGGGGGAGGGAACTTGTTCCAATCTCGCCCACGGGGCCGAGCTGGCATCAATGGAAGTTTGTTTTTAATTTATTTTATCAATGCGGTCACGGCAGACACACACAGACACACACACACACATACACACACACTCCCCCTGGTCGTCACCGCTCTCAATGGCGACACATCATTTTCTTTTCTTGCCAGTCCGACAGCGAAGGGTGCAGGGTTGAAGGTAACCTTGCTGAATGGAGGTGCAGGGGGTAGACAATCTGCCAGCTCGGATATTTAGACTGAATTACTTTTGTTCTTTCCTCCCTCTGTGTTTCTATTTCTTTCTCTCTCTCTCTCTCTCTCTGCGTGAGACACCGTCTTTTTGTTTTGCCTCGGACAAAGGTGTTTCCCGTCTGAGCTTTTGTTGACAATCTCTCCGGTTAGGGGGAAGAAACAGTCCTGGGGTATTGTGTCCTGGAGTCCCCTGATCTACTGTGTCCATGTCCACTTCACACTCAGACTTTGGAGAGGAAAATCAACAATACAAAGGGTGTTGGAACAATACGCCGGCTTCAAAATCCAATTAAAAAATAGCACCGCTAAAGAGTGACCTTTGTAAACAGTAACCTTTGGATTGAAGGACTCTTTTATTTTCTTTGAAATGCCATCCGTTGCCATACTTATTATTTAAAAACACAGGAAAGTGAAATACATGACATGAATGAGAGAGAGAGAGAGAGAGAGAGAGAGAGAGAGAGAGAGAGAGAGAGAGAGAGAGAGAGAGAGAAGACGGGAAAAGGGAGAGAGACCGATAGAGACATGAGAGCGAAAGGCAGAATAAGAGACTGAAATAGGAAGAGATGGACACACAAAGGGAGAGAAAGCGAGAGGTCAAGGCAGGGAGGGAGAGTGGGAGTGAGGACTTTAGCATGTGTGTGGACTGCAGGCTCGCTGATGTGGCAGTAATGACCAGCGAGCAAGCCTTCCGACCTATCCTAGCGAGCTACCTTGGCGAGCTAGCCACAGATGAGTTGCATGTTTCCCTGTGTGTGTGTGTGTGTGTGTGTGTGTGTTTGTGGGGGGGATGAAAGGTGACCTGCCGGTAGCTAGTGACGCATGCTGTGTCTGTGCAGGATCGCGGCCGCCAGGCAGAGCCCGGGGGCGCAACCATTGTCTCGTAGTGAATGTGCTTCCGACACCGCAAGGCCAGCTGGGAGATGAAAAAAAAAAAAAAAAAAAGCTCTCTGTGACAGGGAGCGGCACTGAACCCTTTGTTTACTAAAACGGCTGTGGTCGCCACGGTAGCGCACCAACTGTTTTGTTCTAACCGGCAGGCGCTCCGAGTCGGCGCATGGCACCCCTCCGTCGGAGTTAAATTCCTTGTACGGGTCCACTTTGTAGACCCGAAAAAACCAAAACCCTCGCCCCTCTTCCTCGACGGGCCGATGCAGAGAAATATGGCGCCCGTCAAGAGTGTGTTTGCTTTGAGACGGTGAAAGGTGCCAAGTCAGTGTGCAAACAACAGCTCCAGGCCTCACTTTTCTGTTCTCTCCAAGAAGGGGTTGGCTACCACTTAAATTGCCAGACGTCTTCTCCATGCAGATAATCCGTAGAGCTTCTGAAACAGTGGTGGTGCCCTGCTGTTTGGTATTTAAAAGGATGAAACCCCAAAACAATGGTAAACAAGCCGGGGTTTAGCATTGTTCTTCAGTTTACTGGCTCAAAGAGCTCTGGGACAAAGTCTACACAGCAGAATACAATTAATTAAAATATAGTCAAGTTCAAATATTATATTGTGCAGACCTATGAAGCAATATGAATAAGAAAGTATAGCACAAAGCCAGTATTTAACTGAAAAAGTAATGAGGTGTTTTTATTAAATAGATTAATTTTTAGTTTGTTGATATGACATTGTTCCTGCTTTTAGCTGACACTTCCTCTGTATGGTGTGTCTTTGTTTTGGTCTTTGTTTTCACTCTTGTCTAAGGGGGTTGCTTTGTGTTGGGAAAAATCACATTCATTTGGCAACACCCGCATTTGGGACATGTTTGGCATGCCCCAAGATGGCCGCCATGTGGAGAGGGAGAGAGAGAAGAACCAGCTAAAGAAACCATGAACTTTATGATGAAGTTAAAAGCCTCATTTAACGGAACTAATTAAATTATAAGGAAGGACCTTTGCCATGGAGACAATTTTCTGTTGTTATTGGACTATTACTTTTCGATTGATGTTCAGACCTTTCCTTTAATGAAGTACTTTGAGTTCCCTCATGTGGATTAGTGGACTCACAAAGCTTCATCCTGGACAGTTCCCGAGGTGGGAGCTAAGGACTTCAAGTTTCTTGATTTTCTTGAAAGGGTGATGAATTGGTTTGTCTCTGCGTTCAATGATCTGCCTATACATTGTGATATGAACTGCTGTGTATACTGTCAATCACAGTAATGCTTTATAGTCGTTGAGATTTATTTGGAAGAACCTTTATAGTGCCATTCAACACAAGCAGTAAAAATTCAACAACGTTGAGATGCCCTCCTAATAGACCAATCCTGTCCTCATGTGAGGAAAAGGCCGGCCTGCTAGAACACGCCAACCACCTGTTTGGCCCCGCAACTAACTACAGTGTCGTTAACAGCCCCGCACCGCACACACACACTCACATTAAACCCACGCCAGACTGTATACATTCATGTATACAAAGTGTAGGCTATACCCGTCAACCAAATTACATATTTACATAAACATGCTTGAGCATTCATTTATTCATATATTCACGCCCAAGAAGCACACATGCAAGCACATCACCCATCAGTAACATCAATGCAAGGCCATAAAACCCTATCTTTCAAATACGCACGCTAACTGTAGGCTATACAGTAAAAAGATGCCGGTGCACATTTTATAGAACCCGCGTATGATCAAACAAACAGCAAATAAAACATTTAACACACACACACACACACACTGTGTCACAAGCATCCATTGCTAACGAGCTCGTGCTAAACCTCGGCGTCAACGCTTTCAGCGGCCGTTTTTGATGATCGCGTCTCGCGGTGCAGATGAGTGACTCGAGACGTACTCCCGGCATGCAAGCTAGTTTGTTTTGGCTGTCGGGGCGTCTTGGAGGCGTGCGGCGCCCTCCGCCGCCTCAGCCCCATGGAGTTAGGGCGGTCTCTTCAGCCGTCAACGCCAATTAGCCGGGCGAGGTTGCCAAATTAAAGCCAGGCTGATTGCAGCACGCGTAACGCGATGAGATACTGGCATGCATTTATCATATTTTATTACCCCTGTTTCTTGGGCACGCAGGGGAGACGCCGTTCGTGAAGAATATCACAAAGCAGGAAGAGGCTAGAATTTAGATAGGTAGATTAGCATGTTTTTTGGTTGTTGTTTTTATGGACATTTTTTAAGATTTATTATTTTTGAAGGATTTACCCATTTTATTGTAGAGTGAGATAGACAGGAATGTATGAGAGAGAGGAGGGGAAGACGTGCAGCCACGGGCAGGAATCGAACCCCGGTCACCGCGGTCGGGACTGGGCCTTAATGGTACGCGTTCTACCCGGTGAAGCACCGGGTAGAACACCCCACCCCACCCCCACCTTCTTAGTTTTTGCCATTTTCAAATCACACCAACAGATAATATTATCCACCCTTGACTGCAAATGCCCCATTTTGGGGGCTTTCAGGGAAAGACCCAACAATGGGACTTGACGTGAAAATGACGTGACGGCACTTAACCGAAAAATGTTTTTAGCAGTTGTTGTTGTTGTTTTTTGTTGTACCGATAACTGCATAGAGCTGGTGCCATCCTATTAGAATTGTGTGCTGTTCTGAGGGCAGTGCGAGATGGAGAGAGGATGAAGAGATCTACAGATGGAGGAGGGCTAGAAGGGGCTCGGCGGGAGACTTGTACAGCTCGCTCTTTCATTCATCCCGGTCCCTTTTTCAGTCCGGAATAGTCCTTCCTTTGAGCCAAGCTCACGGCACACATGGTGGGGGTGGAGGAGTGGGCGGACGTATGGGTGGTGGTGCTGGGGTACAAAATACTGACTCCAGGTCACCCCCATCAATGCATTATTTCATGCATTTAGTCACAAGTAAATGCCATAGCTATCCCTATGTATACATTATTGTTTATCTAAACTAATCTAATCACAAACAGATATTAAGAAACTAACTATGTAGTCATATGGATGACTTACTAAATGTATATGAGGGAGAGATAATTATTTTAACCTCAATCTCATGTCTGCCTAAAAAAGGTATACCAAGTAAATGTGAAGAATAACATTGACGACCCAGCTATCCATCTCCTGCCGAGTCTGTATCGTTGTCATCATCCCCCTGTTGCCATGGTGCGAGACCAGACACAATTATACCAACAATCCAATTATCTGTTCCTATTCACAGGAAGAAAAGAAAAACAGAAACTAAAGCAGAGGCAGGAAGTTAAAGGGGGGTCGGCGGGGGGCACTCTTAAAGTGAACACGTTTTATGCAGAATGACAGCGAGAGAGTGTGGCTTAATGATATATGAGAGAGAGAGAGAGAGAGAGAGAGAGAGAGAGAGAGAGAGAGAGAGAGAGAGAGAGAGAGAGAGAGAGAGAGAGAGAGAGAGAGAGAGAGAGAGAGAGAGAGAGAGAGAGAGAGAGAGAGAGAGAGATAACTTTATCATGTGTGTGGAGAGTGCAAAAAACTGAGTATGAAGTGTATGAGCCTCTGGGGAGGTAAAGGACTGATAACATCCAGGCCACGGAACAGGGATACATCCTCTTTTATGTGACTCACCGTGGCCAGGAGGGCAGATCGGACCCACAGGCCAAACCACAGCACATTCCACCACACTTCATCACATTACTACAATAGCCCCGCGAGTGCAGTTAGGAAGAACGCAGGGCGAGAGGGCGGGACCAGTCGTTCTATTCATAGCTTGGTACATGGTTAGAAAGCAATCCACCACTGTGATTGTTTAATCACGCAAAAAGAGGGACGGGGGAGGGTAAAGTTTTCTGTGTGTAGAAGAGGCAGTCATGGTATTGATGAACGTAGGGGATGCGAATAATATAAGAAAAGATGGAGAAGGGGCAAAGCTTATTTTTGTAAAGGAGTGGGGGGTGGGGGTTGTAAGAAGCTGGCGTTAATCATCCGGGTGGCTGATTGCTCTGTCAGGAGCGTCTCTGTCGACTGACAAACATGGCACTCGGGAGACGTCCGAAGACACTGGCGCATCTTGATGGAACGGGCCCCCCCCCCCCCCCCCCCCGTCCCTCAGCCCTGCTCATGTCGTCAAAGGTGAAGAGCGAGGAGAGATGAGCGATGAGCCTTGATGCCACACAGCCGCTCTCTAACCCCTGTCTGGTCTTTGGAACCAGGAGAATACTGTACATTCTAGGAGATTGCAATGCATACTGAGAGTAGGCGATGCAAATATGAGGAATTCGATTTGATTCATTTCCCTCGTGCGCATTTGTGTTCAACATGTGGTCAATCGCTCATCTAGAGGACTTCAATGGAAAAGAAAACGATTGAATATAGTTGAATTGCAACAAAATTATAATCAACTCTTGTGTCCAAGCGGTGTGATGCATGACACCGTGTCTGTGGGCTGTTTGATTCAATTCATTAGGTGAGACGCACTACGACTTCCACACTTCCACACAAGTGCAATTGATTACGACCCAGGTAATAAATCAGAGAGGCGCGGACACTGACTGATTGCAGTGCAGCCATTTAAAGTACAGTGGTGTGTTGGTACGCACTCTGCGCCACTCCTACTGATCTGGGGTCAGGCAGTACGTCTTTTGAAGATGAATTTCTTGGGAGAGACGAAGAGGAGCTCATTTGCCCGAGTGGAAGAAGCTTCCAGAAGGCAGTTTTAATGAGTGTATTTCTAGTGGCCAGTCTACACAGTGTTGATTTGAAGGCTTCAGACACTTTTTTTCCAAAGAACGTCCGTGTACCGACAGGATGTTTTAACTTGTTTTCCCACAGGAAAAAGTTGAGAAGTGCTGAGTTTGTGTTCGCTGTTAGCCAATTAGACGTACAGATGCTGGCTTCCAGCCAAAAGATATTTCAGAATTTGAAAGCGAAACACGCATATGTGACTTTGAAGACTTTTGATTATTTATCTAAAGTCTGATTTGTGAGACTGCCCTGCCACTGAATAGGAGGAGGAGATTGGGGGGGGGGGGGGGGGCGGGCTTGGCCCAGCTGCGGGATAAGGGATCGGAGAAGGGTTGAGGGATGTTTGGGATCCGTCCAGCAGGATGAGAGCTGTGTGAGGACACTCACTCTCCGCTCTTCCCAATTTGCGTCAATGCGCGCCTGTAGCTTTAAGGGAGGCTGACCCAGAATCATTTACAGTTTCCATGCGGTGGCTGGCAGAGATAGGAGCTGCTGCTGAGAGGGTCTCGGGGAGATGGCAGCGCTCTAGAAACCACCTCCGCCTGGCTTTCTGCTGAAATTGCAGGCACACACACAATAACACACACACACACACACACACAAACGCACATCCACGTGCAAACACGCATGTACCGAGACACGCACTTGCACACACATAAACGCATGCACAGATATAGAAACATACACAGACATGGATGCATTTGCACGTTAACGCACACATATCAGCAACATTACTGAACTTAAACGATCGACTGCAAAAAATATATATTACACACACACACACACACACACACACAGGATCAACTAGAAAATAAAACCTAAGATACCCTCTTTTCCCATCGTCAAGTGCTTGACCTTAAAGGACTACATTTTTACATGCAACACAACTCACAAAATTTCCTTGCATTATTTACATGATTGATGCATCGGTTCTGACGTGTGAGATGAATAAATCTGATAGCTGCATTTCTGCTATCCTTATCTCAGCTTTTTACTTCAGTCCGCTGCTTTACTCTTGGGCACTTCGCTGTCTAAACCGGCAGCGTTTGATGTAAGATTCAGTTTGGGTTTTAATATTAATGTATTACTCTCAATGCATTTACAACGTCACTCTGCACTTGAGTATTTTTATGTTTACTCTTTAATCAAATTTCTGTCCACCGTGGTGCTAAGACGGGAGTGTCCTTCGCAACGTGCCACGAATGTGAATTGATTGATTCCAACATCCAATTAATTGGTATGTATATATATAATTTTTTTAGACACGCACATCTATCTACAATCTGTATGTTCTCAAACAAACTAATTTCAAGAAGGTGCAAAAATATAAACTTTAGGCTGGCATACATATGGCATATTTTGGCTCTAATATGGTGGTCAATATAGAGTATAGTACAGAGACCATTTTGACTCGGAAAGGATCTCTATCAAGCACAGCACCCATTATGGCTCTAAGTGGATCTTAAGGGGGATTTTACAGGTGTATACATGTGCTAACCGCAACATCGGCATTGACATCTGTAATAGTCAAGACTGCAGACGAAGAAAAGGATAGGCTGTCATCGCGTGACACCGATGAAGAGATAATGATGATGATGGTCCCGTCCTGTCTGTCACCACGCCCCGATAGCGAGCTGCCTGTTAGGGAGGAAACCATTAACCTGAACAGTTGACAGCGCGGCTTTTGATGGGGGGGGGCACGGTGCCGAGAGACTGACTGGAATAATCATCACGACCACTTACATCATCAGGCGCACTTAAACCTGCATCAACCTGTACATTTTCCCATCAGCGTCCTCTGCTGGCTTGTGTTGACTTTCGACCACAATGTTGACGCTTCTGAATGGCCTCTACACTGGCGTTGTTTACTGCGGGAACCTCGTTGATGGAATTTGGCGGGCATATCTTCAAGCCGGGTAACATGGGAACATTATTTTGTACATGACCTTATTCAAGTCCAAAAATACTGTCAGCGTTTTTTTTCTTATTCCCATGCGGTGAGGGTAGCGTCAAGATGTTCCCATGGCGATGCAAAAGTGGACCATGGAACATTATTTATAGAGACAGTTCCCTGGATTGATTGACATGTTGCTGGACACGTATTATTCTGGTTCGGATCAATATATATTGATGGAGTGATTGGCAGACTGACCAGGTTTGAGCAGGTTTAAGAGAGCCCAGAAGGCTCCTTTTGGGGCACATCACATGTCGTTTAATCCACACTGCCACGTGAGGCAACACATGAGAGCAGTTGTTGTCTGACTTTCCAATCCGGTAAACTCGATGCACTGCTAATGCCAAAGCAAATTGGAAATGTGTATAACAAACCAGTGAGTTGGGAGATTCCCACCCCACCCCTCCGAGAATGATGATGAAAGCAGCTGCAAGAGTTGTGCTCGGGTGGGATCAGTACACGGCTCGCTCCCGTTACGCCGCACCAATCCAATTTCAGTCCTGTCCTCACCGGCAGCTGGCCCCCATCGGTGGAGGACCGAAGCATCCACCAACGATGTGGAATGCTGAGTTTCTAATTTGGCGGTTTAGTGTAAACAAAATGCCAATTCTCCTACAGTCCCAGACAATGCAGCGCTATAGGGGGAGAGGAGGACGGCCAGGGCCAACCTATTTTGTGTTTGAAGGAAATAAACGGTGCTGCATACTGAGCCCAGAGAAACTGAAAGAAATATTTGGAGTCCTGGTGGACTCCGGTGTCCTCCTTATCTGTGACAGTTCTATAAGAGGCAGTGCGACTGACAGTGATTCAGAATCTCGGCCTTTGAGCAAAACGGTCCATTGTTACCTTAATCCCATTTTTTCCATGCTGGGGCTTTTTCATTGCTTCCTTTTTTCTTTATTTTACTGTACTTTTCCCTCTGTCTCCTGTCATGAATAGAAACAACGGACCGAAATAGCTTTCCAAAGCCCATGCATGAGCGAATGTATAGCTGATGTAGGGATTGCAGGAGGATTTTTTTCCTTTTTGGGGGTTGAAGCGAGTGTTAGCCCATGGTGGTGTGTGTTACCGCGATGGTGGAGATCAACTGTGGCAGTGTATAATTGAGGCTATTTGCAGTCAATTTAATCACTTTAAAAACACTCATCACAAAAATGGTTTTCCAAATAGGCTACTTTGGAAGAAATTAAAAACGGGTGTTGTGAAGCCTGCAGGGAAATATAACCACTTCCCTGTAAAGAATGACGTACACCTGTACCAATCCTGTGCAGTTGCTCTAGCTTCGGCCCATTCCCCAATAATAATTTTTCCCTCTTTTCACCACCTTCCTAATAAGTGCAACTGAGTCACTGTGCCTCATTGGCTATATCATAAGCCAATCAGACTGCTTTTTACACACCATAATCACTATCTGCCGAAGTAGCCTGAATGAATGAATGAACGGAGTGTCTATTCGTACCCCTGGTACGAATAGCCTTGGCCACACAGTTGGGCTAAAAACACCCTTAACGCATGCGCGCGCATTCCCGGGCATTTGTGTACTTTATATGAATGGGGTTAATGTATTTTATATATTCTATATAGCCTATTTAATTTGTTAAATGTCATGAATTCTTATAAGATACATTATGTACAAAGTTCTCAGTTATAGCATCATATAGTTGTATATGAGCGAAACTGTGGAAAACAGTGTGGCCATCGTGGCTGAAACGGTTACAACGCTAACACTCTGTAATCAAGAGGTTGCCGGATCAATTCCATCTATTGTGAGATTTACACTTTTGTCAGATTGTCACGCTTTTATGATCGCAAAGCTTTTTAATCAGCAAGCCAGTGAGTCATAAAGTTTAAAATTGAGTGCCTCCCTGATATTCTCAGGACAAGCCCTAAGACTTGGAGAATACTTACACATTACATCTGATTCTAGCAATAAGTCAAAGATTAAAGTAAGCTGTTTTACTTGCGTGTTCTAATGGGGAGGCTAACAATGCAAAACAGTGTAGCTATTCCCAATGCTATCCTAGGCAATCATGGGTGTTTTTTTACAAATGTATTTGAGGAGTCTGATCACCACACTTAAAAACGTCCGGAGAAGATCTTGTCAGGGTTACCTAGTCTGCAGCAGTTCTTTTTTATTTTTATTACATTGTGTGATCAATATGCCAGGGTAAATGCACAGGGGTGAAAGGCATTCACTTCAAATTGCACCAGGGTACAAATAGCATATACTGATAATTGTACCAGGGGTGCAAATAGCATGCACTGATAATTGTACCAGGGGTGAAAATAGCCTCACCCATGAATGCCTTTTAATAAAATGGCTTCCCTGTAAAGAACGGCGTACACCTGTACCAATCCCATGCAGTTCACCTCGCTTCTGCTGATTCCCAATCATCTTTTTCCCTCTTTTCCCCACCTTCCTAATGAGTGCATCGGTGCACAGAGTCTGTTGAGGTGCCCCCTCTTTGCTGAGGCCCCCACCATCCCCTGTCAAGCCCCTGCCTATTAAATCCCAACAATTACATCCAAAGTCTATTCTGTGCATGTACGAGTCCAGAAAGCGGGGGCCGGTGGTGTTCCAGCCAGCCGGGCGGCTCTGTCGTCTGTATTAACAGCCCCGCCAGGGATCCACGGCCCGCCCCCGAGGTGTTAGCTCGCTCCAGAAATCCGATTTTGGGGGAAAAAAGTATTTTTTTTTCTTTGCTGAAGGCGACGGCGGTTTTTACCGTTAAGTCCGGCAAGAAAATGCAGGCGAGGGGGGGGCAGGGGCCCCTCGAAACCTTGGAGGGGCCATTCGGAGCCTGTTGAATATGCAATCAGGCCATCGCACCGGGAACTCAAGAGCTCTGTGTGCTTGAGCACTACGGAGTCAGCGATCAGGTAAATATGAGGAACAGTGGATAGGCCGCGTTCGGACGGCTGCGTGCGGCGTGCGGACCTAATATGCGAGCACAAGGCTCCACATGAAACCGGAGACAGTGTAACGGATTCAGCAGCACTACACACTGGCATGAACAAACATACACAAGATTCGTTAGCCTCATAGCATAATTGCAGAAGTCCTATTTTGGCCAAATTGTGATTTCTAGCCTAACTCTGCTCATCTAATGCTACTGTCATACATGACATCTAACGCTCACCGTGCCTCATTGGCTATATCCTAAGCCAATCAGAGTGCTTTTTACATTCCATAATCATTATCTGCCTAATTCGTCTTAGGTATTTTGACTAAATACAAGATTATGAACCTTAAAGTATGACCTGTGTCCATGTCTTATTTAGACTACATTATAATGTATAAAGAGTGTATTGCAGTGGTTTGGCAGGCTCCACCGAGGAGTACATAAGAAATAATGTTCATGTTTATCTGTTGATTTATTTATTAAATAATGTATTAATAGTGAATCCATCTTGGATCCATCTACACGTCGAGTCACTGATTGCGTCGAATGACTAAGTACGTCTTACCCGGGGCGGTTAATGAAGAATGATGATTAGCAAGAGTTTGTCCAAACAAATGTATAATTAACCGCTGATTAACTGCATAAATATCCGATGAGACTCGAGCCTCACTATTAAACATACTGTTTTTTTAATACCATTATTAACTAGACTTAACCAGTCTTGCTGTAGGTCAGACCGCAGACTTATGAGCTTGAACCCATAAGCTTCTTGCTGGGAGTCACACCACACCCTAACCCCCTACGCTACCATCCTATTGGTCCAGAAAGCCCCCTTTGGGTCTCCTGCGGCCTTAGAGTGACCGGACCAGAAACTTCTAGAAGAGCTTGTGCCTCACCGGCTACCCTTCTCTCTCCTTTTCATCGTCTGCTTATTTCATTTTTAATAATGCCCCGACCCAACGGATCTGAAGCGGGACCTTGTCTTGCACGCTGCAAACAAAGGCGAACAGATTTCCCGGAGGTGGACATTGTGCATAGAGCAGGGGGAGAAGGTCGTCCCTGCCGATACAGCATCTTCACCCTGACCTTTTCATTTCTACATGAAAAACAATGAAAAGACTTAAAGGAAAAAAACCCTGAAATATTTTGCAAGTCTCCACGTTCTAGTGGATGTTTTTGAGTCGAGTAGCGGGCCGGCCCCGACCACTTGCTCTCATACATTGGAGATGGTTAAGATCTACTTTGATGTTATTTAGTTTTTCTACATGACTTGCTTCCCGCCTCCGTCTGGCGTGGGCAGTCGTAGAGAGATGAGTTTGGAGCAGAGTGGGCATGAGGAGCAGCAGAACCCTGGTGTTTGAAGAGAGTGTGATGGCCATTTATCTCAGACTTTGGATGGTCTGTTTCTGGGGGAAGTCCCCGCTTGCACGGAAAATGTCTGCCCTACTGGGACATTTCCTGTATGGCCTCATGTGCAGTAGGTATATGAATGGTTGGTTTATACTTTATACTATACTATCTTATCTTATATTTGTGTGGTCAGGATTTTTCTTTCTAACAAATTGACAGTTTGAGTTTAATCTCTGTTAATGTTAGATAATAATAATAACATGATGTAATCAGGTTTATATTCAAAAAGTAAAAGAAAAATAGCTACCGTTGGCAACAGTTTGTCCCAGGTGTACACACACACACACACACACACACACACACACACACACACACCGCCCCCGGTGCCAAGAGTACCTCCTGCAGTCTTGGCTGGATGCCTGGACTGAGCTCGCTCGCTGTGTGTGTGTGTGTGTGTGTGTGTGTGTGTGGAGACGTGTGCTGCTGGGCTGTTATAATTCTGGGCCCATAATAATTGATGAAAAGACACTAAAAGAAAATAAGACGAGGGATGCCTGACAGCCTTGGGTGTTTGACTCCTAGGCGAAAGGAACTGGGTTCAATCCCCAATACCCACATTCCAAACGGTAGGCAAGACTACCTACTCCCCTACTCCCCTCTGCCTGCTGTTTTTAATGACGTGCCTCTGCATTCACTGTAGTAAGTAAATTAGTAAAATACTAGGGGGGATGTAGGAGGGGCAGAGCTGGGGAGCTTCTCAGAGTGTTGTCTGGTTAATTACCGCATGCGACACAACGTCCTCCGTCCCCCCGGGGTGAGAGGGAGGAGACTCAGTGGGGGAGGTCGGACACCGGGTGGGGTGGATTGGGGGGGGGGGGGTGCCACATGGGAACGACACCCGCGGCGCCAGACGGCCAACTAGGCCGGCGCCGCCCGGGAAGGTCACTCATGAGACGGAGAGGAAGATCTCAGTCGCTCCCTCCCCATTAGAGAGAGAGAGAGAGAGAGAGAGAGAGAGAGAGAGAGAGAGAGAGAGAGAGAGAGAGAGAGAGAGAGAGAGCATAACTGAGTGGGAGAGAGTGACAGAGAGAAAGAGAGAGAGCTGGAATGATAAGAAAGAGCAGGAATGAGAAGAAAGAGAGAGTGATCATGGAAAGGGAGGGGAGGGAGACCAAGAGACAGAATAAAGGAGGGGAGAGAGAGCATATTGGGAGAGAAAGAGAGCATATTTGAGGGGGGAAAGAGAGAGAGCATATTGGGAGGGAGGGAGAGAGAGCATATTGGGAGAGAGAGATAGAGAGTGTGTGTGTGTGTGTGTGTTGGCTGCTGTAGTCAAAGGTGAGAAGGTCCTGGCCTGGAGCTCATCCAGAGGTGTTGTGGTGGTTGAGGCGGCGTTCCTCAGGGACACCACTCTCAGCCTGTTAGCGGAGGTGGCTGTGAAGGATACTTTGGAGGGGCTATCGATCACGATGAACCCCCAGCACCATGACGCCGCCACCCACCCCCCCCCCCCCCCCCCCCCTCACACACACAGCTCTCACCCAGGCCGGGTGGGGCGGACCTGCTGCAATAAGTAAGGAGTGGGCGCGCAGACGCACGGGAAGGAATCTTGAATTTAATCTTTCAATCAGAAAGCGAACTTTACTGGAACCGTCGCATGCCTCCTAAAGATAAGAAATCATCACTGTTTTCCAGGCACTTTCTCACATGCGTCCATATAACCAACCAACCGACCAACCAACCAAAACTCTGTAATCCATCAACCCACACATTAGTTGTCCATTCATGTATCACCTATTCTTCCATCCATCAATTATGTATTTCCCCCTCTACCCGTCCACACACATCAATCCCTGGTCAGGCCTACAGAGGGTCTGGGTTGCCTATCCATCAGAATGTAACACACACACACACACACACACACACACACACACACACGTGTCCCATTATCAATTACCCCCCTGAGGGAAGGCAGGGAGGAGCAGCAGGATACCCAGGAGTTCTGGCTGGGCGGGGGTGCCAAGCTTAACTGTGCATTAGCCAACCTACAGGCTCTCCCCCATCCATAGGCAGGGACCCTGGGGCAGGTGTGGAGTAATTGATGGATGTCTGGTTCTATGGTCCCTGTGGGCGCCGTGGGGGGGGCTTGGGTTCTTCTGGATCAGGGGTTAATGGAGCAACCGGGCGAGGCGGTGCGCTGCGTTGGTGGGGGCTGGTGAGGAGTGTCCCGGGGTCAGCCACTGCACAAACCGCTAAGTGCAGGGTGCTTTTTCTCTTCACTGCGTGCAAAAACAATGCACACACATACTCCCATGCACGCATGCGCACACACATGGCTGGCTTCAGCAAAACACTTACAGTGACACACACTGACAGTGGGTTTGGATACCTGCTGTTAAGGAACAGGTTGGGTTTGGAAGGGCATCTTGTTCTAGACTGCCTACAGGTAGGCTGCACACATCAGACTGAAGTAGCTTTTAGTTAAACACACACAAACACACAATGACTCGCTTATACACACACACACACACACACACACATAAATAGAGACCCAAGTGGACACAGACTTGAAAGGACACTCACACTCACTGACACACTTTTACTCTTCCAGTTGCACCACTGAAGTCTCTGGAGGGCGGGCGGTGCTCAGAGGGCATAACGTATCCCTCCTCTTCCCTCTTTCACTGCCAATGAGCTTAATCACACCCCAGAGAGCCCTGGCTAATAACCCTCCTGGAGGCCATTACGGTGCCGCCGCCGCCATCCTGGGACCCTCTGATGTATATGTCCCAGGGACCGGCCCGCCGTAACCAATCACTCTCTGCATTCAGCAGCCCCACACTAGTTTGACGCAGAAGAGACTTAGTGGTGGCAGCATTTGACACCCAGCCGACGTTATAATGGCCCAAACTGCTGCGGCACGTTCTAGAAAGTTATTTGTTTGCACCAGGGGTTAAACCCCTCCATCAGCACTGAACAAACACTCGACTGAACACACGCACTGTAGCCTACTGAAAGGAGAAACGTAGATCAAGGAAATGTCTCAAGTGTATGTAAAGAGCTGGTCTTTAGTCGTCGGTGGGAGGCTTGAGGCTTAAGTTGTTTGCACTCCTTCAATCACGACATAAGAGGCTTGACGACATTGGAGTCTGCACTGGCAGGAGGAAGGGAAATGATTGAGAGGGAGGGGTGTTGTTTTACCATTGAACTAGTTTCACAGATCGGACTTTAGATTGATATTTCTGAAGTCTGAGGAGGAGAGCTCAAATCCCGGTGAACAGGGAGGGTTTTACTTTGTTTTGCTTCTGTATTTGTTTCTACCAATCTTGTGGCTGGAAGCGTTGATCTGAAAGCCCTTTTTTGGTGATCACATACTCGGCAGCAGTCACCGTGAAAAAGTATTTCTCAAGGTTTCAATTGAACAACACTACCAACTGTAGAAATACACAAAACAAAAATCCCCTTCTGAAAGCCTCACCCACTCGCAGGAATGAGTTTTCACCGGCAGAAATCAGTGTCTGGTTCCCGGCCAAGGCTACGTGCCATCTCTCCTCAGGAGCTCCACTGCTATAACAGAGCAGGACTGCTGGGTCCCAGATTACCCTTAAACCGAGCGGCAGCATAGGCCAGTTCCTGCATGTCAGGCGTGGTCGTGGGTGCTTCGGCCAGTGCTTAGAGTCTGCTCGGTGCTTGACTCACAATAAGACGCCGCAGGGGGTGAATGCAGTGGCTTTGAGTGATGAGGTAAGCGTGGGTCTGTGGGGCTGCCGCTGCTGCAGGTGACCCACACGTTTAGATATTTGGGGTGCTGGTTGAACGCTTTCATTTCTAAGCGTCTTACAATGTCTGTGTGTGCTTCATTGTAAGAACGGATGGCCCCAATGGGAATCCACTGCCCCGGGTTAAAAGCCCGCTCAACTCCTCCACTCAATTCAGACGAAGAGGTGGAGACCGCCGTTTGATATATAGCTATATATTGTTTTTTTTAAGGCCTTTTGTTTTTGTATTGGTGTCAAGCTGATCATATCTACTCATCTCATTTGGTGGGATGAGTCAATGTTAGTAAAAGTAATACATGTGATTAACGAGTATGAGTTGTGTTTATGTATTATGCGTCATGTATTTCAGTATCTATGCTATTCAGCCTTCCCTGGTTCACTGTGATCGTCTGACACACTCAAGAAGATTTATTTGATTGGTTCATAAAAATACAAAAAAGGTAGACTGATATGCAATTCAGCACCCATGGTACACCCGACACCTAACATATGGACATCTTACCAGCGAGAAGAAATTGAATATCAAACATGCATAATCCCCAAGAGCACAACCTCATTTTGTAGTGGTTTGTTTTCCATACAACCCAAAAGAGACAAAGGTATGGAATACCACAGGCTCCCGGGCCTCAACAGAGAGAGAGCTGCCACAGGCTGAGCTTGACATCGATCCAATGCTCTCCCACTCTGTCACTCTCCACCACGGTATTCGTGAGGGGACGGAGGCACTGTGGTGAATTCTGGTTGTGAGAGCTCCCAGCAGCAGGACGCCCTTCAACACTATAGACGTCCCAGGAAGATGGAGAACTAGTGAAGCCAGGCAGAGACCCAGCAGGGGACAGACCATAGCAGCTAAAGGAGAGAGCCATTGCACTGCACTGTTACTCATCTCGTCTATACCATTAAAATATATATTTCCTTACACTCCCAACTACATGTTTTACTATTAGTATTTACTAGCCTCATTCCGGATTGTTTGTGTTTAGAGGTCAAACTGTGATAAAAATTGGATTTAATAAAAGATAAAAAATATATATAAACCAGCACATACAACATCATCAGGGTAGGCCTACAAAGGAAGTTTGAGCGGATAAAGCAGCAAGCAGCGGTAAAAGTAATATAACATTGCCACCGTTAGGATACCCCCATACCCTACCGATGAAGTAGCACTTTGTCTTTTGTGGCCCGCATGAGTTTGACACCCCTAGTTCAGGCTCTTTGATTCCCATCCCAAAGGTTCTTATCCAAAGCTAAGCCCTCCATAGACTCTAGTCATTCTGGGTTGAGGAAAGTGTTGGGAAGACACCATCACCCATGCATCGTTCATCTAGAGCCAGCCTGTGTAAGGCAGCCAGAGTGCTGGCTGCCTTACAACTCAGTGACTGAGCCCCCCCCCAAATATGCTGATTTCTCTATAGAATTCCTAGCTGCTGTCAGTAGCAGCCAATCATTTCGTCACTTGAAGATCACATGTCCCAGCATATGTCGTTAATCCCCTTGTCGCTCCGCACAGATCCGAGTATACTGCTCTGTGTCATTATGTTTAACATGAGGAAACCCCCACTGAACACACCCACAGTGAACAGAGAACACGTATGGCGTGACATCCGAATCCTCCTCAACATGATCACGTCTGAGGAGCGTTTGCAGACTCGACGGGTAGACATTCGTATGCGCTGAGTTTTGCAGATTAAGAACAAACGGTGGAATACCTGCGATGTACAACGCTACTGGCAGCCTGGTCCCTCGCCAGCTCCGAAGCCATTCTTTCTCATTTGCTTCTCCGTTGTCTGTATAAAAGCCATTTCAGAGCGGGGTCACGGTACATAACTCTTAAGACTGTTTGTTTTCATGAAGGGGGAAGACTGTTGATTGTTTTTCCCCACCGAGCCGGGAGAGCCACACTTTAATCAATCACAGTCATCAGTCATCAATCGTGTTCCGGTCAATACATTGAGCTATCGGGAGTAGGGGTGCGTTGCTAAGGGGTCAAAGCGAAGTGGGTCTTGTTGTTTGTATAAGTCAGGCATGTAGCTTTGCTTTAAAAAAAGAAACGACAAATTGTTAGTGCTCCCTGGTATTTGCTGCTCTTACTGTGGTTGCCAGGATTCAAGCTGTGATGTGCAAGTGCTTCAAGTGCACAGCTAAAGCTTTGGGGAGGTGGTGGTGGTGGTGGTGGGGGGAAATAAGCGCGCAGTCCATCTCCATCCGTCTCCGATTCCATTAAGAGTATTAATGTTGGTGGAGGGGCGGGTGAGGCATGAGCCAGAAATATTCTGAGGCAGTTCAGTTAATGTACTCAACGTTTAAGACTTAAGATCAGAACTTCAGATGTCACATTTACAATGAACCATATACCCAGCTTGGAATTTTTGATTATTTTAGAAATACTAAAACATTTTCCACAGTTAGGCGATGCAGAGATGTATCCACACCTATAGCCAATGTGTTAACTACTGGCTGATCCACAATCTTCTCAAATGTTGTCCAACAATCCCCTGTGTTTGTCCTCATTGTACAGCCGACCCAGGATAGCATCTGTCCATTTGTGACGTCACTAAATAGTGTGCCGTGTATGAAAGGACGTGGACCACTTAAGGGATCAGGGAGTCACCGAGCGGCCCGCCTCTCCATCACCCGCGGACGACACCGCCGTGCACCACAGTTCAGCTCATGAAACAATCTGTGGGGAGCCGGACACATTGTGGCTTTACGAGTTAACTGGGTCCTCAGGTTTCAGCCTGCACGCTCACCCTGTGGTAACACACAGAGAGTTGTGTTATTATCAAAAATGTCTCTCAGCCCTTGACAGTGTTTGGAAATGGTTTTGAAATGATCTTGTGTAGGCATTCCGGACAGAGTCTGATAGAAATGTGAGCCATAAATGCGTCCATTGCCTGCTTTAATTTCAGTTTAACTACTCTGTCTGCTCACTTTGCCATTAATCTCCGTGGACAGGCTGGCGCAGTCCATTGTGAGTGGGCGGACGTGCCCACAATTCCGAACAAAACAGAACCACGTCCAAAGAAATTGTTCTAGGTGCCAGTGCCATGGATTATGCTGCCTTTGTTTCTGCATGGCATGTTTCTTAATGTGGCAGAACATTTATTTTCTCGTAATGAAGTAAGAAGAACAAGTAATTCCCCTCTTTTTTAAAAAGGAGCAACTTGCAGAGATGACGTAGCCTAAGTGGGATTTTGGCTTGACGTAGGCCTACCACTTAAATGATTGAATTATGGTGAAGTTTAGATTTTTTTTTTCTGGTTTGCGTTAGATACTGGATACACTTCATAAACGTGTTTTTAGATTGTTGAATCTATAATGAATATATAAATCGAACGTGTTACGTAACACAGAGCGCACCAATTGCAACAGCATAAATGGATGAGCGCGCAAGACCGACAACGTCTGTCAGTGCGTGTGTGCCGTTTGCGCCGTACATTTGGCGACCCCCAGCGTAAGGAATAAGACACTTTTGATAATGTCTTAGTCAAACATTAAAATGAAAATCCCTGCATTCGTCGCCCAGATTCTACCATCATAACGCAACTCGGACTCGAACTATTACGCGCGCCTTTGTAGATGCGCAGTGTCAATACATCTATATATAATTGTGATCTTTTAACAAATAGCTCTGTATTTATCAATTCTAGTGCACCTTCCCCAACAACTTGCGATGGCGTAGATGTTAAAAAAGAAAATATTTTCCTCCGTGGGCGTTCATACATGTGCAACAGCAGCCTGTCGAACCCCAAAACACCACCAAAGGGCATTATATCTGTGCCTGAATTGAATGGAATGCTTTAAAAAAAAAAAAAGAGCAAAAAACGTCAACTAAATCTTACCTGCGCGTTATACACCGTTTAATCCACATTCTCTCGACACCAAATCCGAGTCAGTCCTCCAGGTATCCTCCCATTTAGAAGGCTTTCCACAAAAGTCGATAAGGGCTGAGACACTCAAGTGACGGACCTTACTCCAAGTGTCAATAATACAATCATTATCGGGCTATATCCATGAGCACGGTGGAAACAACATCCCCTTCTCACCGAGGCTGCAATCCCCCGCTAAACACTAGAGAACGGGGAATGCCTGATCGCTTTGAAGTTGAGTCCTGGACGAAAATAATGACCGTCCTCTCAATTAACCGAGCAACATTGGCGCACGCTTGCACCAGATCCGCAGACAGGTGGTCCACTGTGCGCACACCACAAGGTGTCCCCTCGGCCGCTGGTGTCGGTCAAACTTTGCACGCACATAAATCATCCATGTCGCTCCACTAGAAGAAGGTCAAAAAGCTGCTATTAGGGGGGGAAAAAAGGTAATTCGCAGAACCGCGAGTCGGAGCTCAGGATTCAGTGTTTAAACGACAGCGCACGATTCCAACGTGTCAATGTGTGGAGGCAGAGGCATCTCCAAAACACGTCTGACTGAGATCCCGGGCTGTTTGGTGGCGTCTTCAACACGGAACCGGGTTGAACTGCCGACGCTGCTGCTGTGACAAGTCACTAGTCAGGCGACTAAAGATTTCTCATTGCGCGCATCTCTGGGATGGGAGGGAGGGAGTGAGAGATGGAGAGGGGGGTGGGGAGACAATAAAGTATCCTACATTCAAGATTAAAAGGGAGACGGGAGAGAGAGGGAGAAAGAGGAGGTGAGACGGCGACTTGTTCAGGAGGACTTGCAGAGCGGGAGAGGCGGGAGGGGGGGGGGCGGGAGAAGGAGAAAGGAGCGCTTGTCATCCAAGGAGCAGAGAGTGCAATGTTATTCTCGTCACTCCCGCTCCGCGTCCTCTTGGTACTGCTGCTGCTCGCTGCTTCTTCCTCTCCCTCCGCACAGAAAGAGAGAGAGAGAGAGAGACTAACGACCTGCTACTCTCTGCTGACACCTTGCATGACGTCACTTTAAAGTCAAATCATTGGATGTGGTTCCCGAACACCGACAACAAAAAACTACCTGAGTCGCCCCTTTCAAGTGACACCTGTGGAAGACCTAATAACGTCTTGGCTTGATTATTCGATTTTTTTTTTCCTTTCAATTTGAAACAGTCCATCATCCCCTTTTTTATCTTCTTTCGGGATTGCGTGAGACTGTGACTGTAGCACCTCGAGGTCAGCAAGTGTCATGTGGTGGGTGATGAACGCATAGTTGCTGACGTCTCTCCGTCAGCTGCTTCACCTTTTCAGAAATACTGTGTAGCCTAAATGTGTAGTAAATTCTACTTTTGCCTCTTACCTAACTAACCCTAACCCTACCTTTTCATCATGGATGTGTAAGTGTAGTTTTCGACACATTTATTGCGCAAATTCACATAGATCCCCATGAGTTGTTGGGCCATAACTGCCGTAATGGTGAACACTGACAAAAATAAAATCGTAACCTATTGCTGAAATGTATTTCTGTGTGACACTATTCTCTGTGCTCTATTCTCGCCACACGGGATTGCTTTTGCCCTCCAGCCTGATGGAGAGTCTATGATCAGGCAACTTACCTTCTCATTGGTTCATGAACCAATCAGTAGTGTACAGTGAGTGTGTACGGAGCCAGTGATCCGGGTACCTCTGTCTGTGTAAACCGTTGGTGGCAGCGCACTGACAGATGGGGGCTGTCATTTCTCCCTCTGTCCATGGCTCTCACATTGTCTTCATTGTTTTCGCTCGCTCACTCTGTCTGTGTGTGTGTGTGTCTGTCTGTCTGTCTGTCTGTCTGTCTGTCTGTCTGTCTCTAGATTTCCCTCTTTGTTGTCCTGTCTCATTGTCTTGTTTCTGCTCAGTCAGAGAGGGGAATTCGAATAGGATTTAACTGACTAGAATGAGGCATGAATAATGAATTGATGAAATGCGAAGTTGCAATGTATTATTTAGGTACTTTGGAGAGCTCCACGTTATCTAGTTTAGCGTGTGTGCGTGTGTATGTGTGGGTGTTTGTATGTCTAAGTGTGTCACGATGGTGTGTGTCTGTGTCCCCATTGTGCTAGTTGTGTGCTTGTCTTGTTTACCAGACTCTGTAAGTGTGTGTGTGTGTGTAGGGGGGGGGGGGATGTGCATGTGTGTGTCTGAGTCTGTGTGTGGGGGTGTGTGTGCATCTGAGTCTGTGTGTTGGGGTGTGAGTCTGTACGTGTGTGTGTGTGTGTGTGTGTGTGTGTCTGAGTCTGTACGTGTGTGTGTCTGAGTGTATGTGTGTGTGTGTGTGTGTGTGTCTGAGTCTGTATGGGTGTGTGAGTCGTGTGTGTGTGTCTGAGTTGGTGTTTGTGTGTGTGGATGAGTGTGTGTGTGTGTGTGTGCTGCAGTGCTTAGTCTTAGATCAGCCAGCTGAGCCAGTCCCTCCACAGGTGTGGCGTCACAGGTTGCCCCGTGTTTCCAGCTCTCAGACACACACACACACACACACACCTTAACTCCCACCTCAGACATACTTTAACAGACACACACAGACACACACACATCTTACCCCCCCGCCTCACATACACCATAACAGCACCCCCATCCCTGTCGGTGCAGTACAGTAAGCTGAATATGATGAAGATGAAGAGATCTCACCTGCACTATGACTCCCAGTGCAACATGCACATGTAGTGTGACTCACCCTCCACACATCCTTCACATCCAGCCATTAGACAGATTACACAGAGGTGGATCTCCTGATACTCGATCTCAAACATCCCAAACATGACGCGTGTGTAAGACATCAATGTGTTTTCTGGTGGATCTTCTCCTGTCCGATACCATCTGCATTAGGGCGTTTGATCCTGGTTGTTCACGAATCACAGTACAACACAGTGTGGCTTTCTAGAGCTACAGAGGGTGCGTTTCTACCGGTAATCTCTGAATCTGAAACAAGACTTGACTAGGGAAATACGTTCTGACTTTGTTCCACAAATGCCGCTTTTCCACCGACAGTACCAGCTCGACTCGCCTCGACTTGGCCTGCCTTTTTTTGCGTTTCCATTGGCAAAAAAAGTACCTGGTACCTGGTACCGGGTACTTTTTCTAGTACCACCTCCGTCGAGGTTCCAAGCGAGCGGAGTAGATACTTTTGTGTGACGTAAACAGGCTGCTGGCCACTGATTGGCCAGAGAGTGGATGAGTCATGACAGCGCGACGTCCGAACATGAAACCCAACACCCGGCCGGCATCTTTAAACACCACTAGCATCTACGTTCAGTCCACAATAGCGATTGAATTTTGGAAATGGATGGAATAACGAAGAGTAGAAGAAGAAGCAAGTACACCAACATCTCCAAGTCCTCCATTATTGTTTTGTTTAGCCTAGCCAGCCCTGTGTTTTTATGTGTCGTGTGGATAAGTACGTCACTGCAGTTTCGCACATGCGTGCTATGTGACGACCCGCCCACGGTGAAGAGGTTCTTTTCTACGACCCGCCCACGTTGAAGAGGTACTTTTTTAGATGGAAATGCGACGTGCCTGGAACCAAACCGAGTCGTGCTGAGTTAAGTTGTGGCGAGTCGAGCTGGTACTGTCGGTGGAAAAGCGGCAATTATGTCTTCTCTCATGGAGTCCATGTGCAAGAAATGGATGTTCCTAATCGATCCTTTCTAACCGTAAGCACTGTGTTATAAGCAGCATTAATGGCATATTACTTAGCATGAACTAACGTTATGGAAAAGGTTTAAAGCAGTATGTCTCTTGTTAAATGTTGTTACATTGTACATGTTTTAATAAACTAACAAGGATACTAATGTGTGCCGTTACCATATCTTGTATTATAGAATTAGTTTGACCAATCAATGCAAAAATCCCTCCATCCATGACTAGAAGAGTTGCGTGGATCAGGGTATGAGTGAATTACAGCCAAAGATAATTCAATTCATTTTATTTGTATAGCCCTTAATCACATTTAGTCTCAAAGGGCTGAACAGGCCATATATCAATGACATCAATGAATAGGCTGGCAAATAGTTATATACACTGAAGCCATATACTTTTTGTGTCAGAATGAAGAATAATTTAGTCAAATAAATGTTGAATTTAAAATTGCAAGACTTCGATCCTCCCTTTTATTATTTCCATTTAACAACCCTTAGATATGCATTATATGCATCATACAGATCCATCCATTCCTTGATCCCAGATGCCCAGCCAACTCGTTATTGATGTTGAAGTGTTAATTAAGCGACCTGTGATGTAACAAAGGTAGACTAACAACTCGCTCATAGGCAGACAAGCTCCAACACCCTCTGATGCCAAAGAATACATAAACTCCAACAGTTTCCAAACTGTCATTTACAGGATGGGAGCATCACACATTGGTGTGAATCTGTTGATAAAATGTGAAATGATGTTGTGTCAGTATAGCATGCACGTGTTTCCCCTAAAAATAAACAAAATAATAAAACTGAAACTGTCAGACATATAGGAAGATATGAAATGAAAGAAAAGGGAAGATTTGTTCGCTACAGTCAGAAACTGAATCTCTTGTGCGTTGTACATATATGGGCCAATCAAAGACATCATGAAATGAAATATAGGCTATAAGATTTAGTCACGCACACTTACGCACGCACCTACACGCACACGCACACACACAAAAGGAAAAATACAATATAAAACCTTCCCTATAACCGACATGGAATAGGAAATATATTGGTTGTCGCGGAAATGAGAAACAGTGGGATAACAAATGTCCTAAATCCCGTCTATGACTATGCTTCACAAAGGCAGTGAATCTGTCGAGTGAGTTATCTGGGTCCCGTTCTCCGGAGCACTTTACTGGTACCGACTTGTAAGCTAGAAAGTTTGTTGGGAAAATTAAAAGTTCATTGTCCCCTGTTAGGCTTTTGGTGGTTTCTTTGTCACACATTTATTAAATGCTTAAGCATTTATTTGAATGCTTACCGTTTACATATATTGAATATATTTCATAGCAAAGTGCTGATGAAAAATAAATGCATACAAATTGTTTGCTTATAAAAGACTCTTCTTGGTGTGCCCCTAGGTTTAATTTCCCCTATTGTTTCATCCCGTCCGAAATGGCTGACTCACTTGGGCATTGTTGATTTATTTGGAGTTTCCTCCTCTCGGACATCTGGATTGGGCGGGGTGGTTTCTAACATTCATAACCTGTTGTGTGATCCATGGATCTCTCACACTTAATTATGGGGGAGAAAGACTGCGGCACAACAAAGGAAACATTAGCATAACAAGCTCTGAATGAACGTCTGTACCTGTAATGTATTCGTTCTTTGTATCAGAACAGACGTCGCCATTTTGGGGATTAGGTGGAGAAAACATTTCAGATTCATCCTCTGAAGCTGGAAGTTGTTGACAAAGCTCCTTTGAAGTCTACTTTGTGCCCTCTGGTTTGTGCAAAGGGAAGAGAATGTGTCACCGCTTGCCTCTTATTCTCATGATTAGCTCGCCGCTGAAAACGGTCTTTGTGTTGTTTTTGTTGAAGAATTTGTATATTTGAGTACATTCATATTCATTTCCTCTTCGTAAGATAAACCAAAAAATATTTTTTTCCGTTAATTTAGAATGGACCTGGAGTGTGTGTGTGTGTGTGTGTGTGTGTGTGTGTGTGTGTGTGTGTGTGTGTGTGTGTGTGTGTGTGTGTGTGTGTGTGTGTGTGTGTGTGTGTGTGTGTGTGTGTGTGTGTGCACTAACTTGTATGAGGTAGTTTGCATGGTGAGAGATCATGAGAGATCATGTGTCCATAAAGTTACAGAGTAAGTCGATGGAGTTAGTATGGAGGAGATTGTGAGATTGAGATTGTGAGATTGTATCCATTGAATTATTGTGTCAAGAATATTTAGAGAGACAATAAATACAGTGAGGAAGTAATTATAGAGAGTTTATTGCAAGAGACAAAGCAAGTTTGTATATAGTGTCTTTCAGTTATTTTGTGAAGCGAGTTGGTATGAAGTGAGTGACTTCGAGAGCTAGTAAAGAGAGAGGGCGTGTTTGTCTGTCTGCAGGGTTAGGATATAGAAACAATTGTGAGGATACAGAATGAGAAGGAGTGAGTTAGTCTATATTAGCACCTCTCGAGAATTAATGAAGGGAGTAGACGGAGTACATGAGGACGCGGGACAGAATAGCCGAGTCCTCCAACGTGTGACCAGACACTCCCCGCAGAGACTGCACTGCCGTCCACACACACAGCCACACACACACGTCCACACACGTCCATACCGCCTGCACTCCTCTCCTCCTCTCCCCGGCCTCGCACAGCAACACCGCCCACGCTCACAGATACTCACAGAAACAAACACAAACACTGATGCATAGGCATGCACTGTCACAAATGCAACACACACACACACACATCGGCACACACACACACACACACAAATGCATGCATGCACACAAATACTACATACTGATGCATGATTGTAGATCTCACCCGCATACACAAACAGAGACATGCACACAAGCATAGACATGTTATACATGCACACGCATACAGAGACTTGTCACACATACACAAACATACACACAAGGATTGACACAAGCACACTTGGGCACACACATGCACATACACATGCACACACAAATGCATCATTCACTAACACATACACAAATATAATACAATACAAACAGGTGGACACACACGGACACATTCATGCACTGAAACACATATATTTGCATATTGTAGACTTGCATGGATACACAAACGGACACATGCAAACAAGCTTTGACACACACATGCACACAAAGATGTATACTTGTAACACACATACACAAAGATACGCACAAGCGTTGACAACAAACAAATACACTGCCACACACATTACCATACACGCATATAGCATATAATATGCTATATAATATGCCCCCACACACACACACACACACACCGTACAGTGAGTGTGACACACATCAAATCTGATGCTGGCCCAGTCATTTCAGGGAAATGCCATATGTTGTAATGGTGGAGAACGTAATTAGCTGACTTCCATGTTATGTATCCCGTTTTTTGGCCCGAAGGTAATGTCTTCTCTTTTGCTGTGCTGTTTAAGTGTAAAGGATGAGCCATCTGTAACACACAGATACTACTGGCAACGACAACAAAATCATGTGCGTTATATACTGTGAAAACGGCAGAGCTTCCATGCAGGGCTTACTTGATACATGGGGAAGAGAAATATCCATAGCTACAGGGAGATGGGAGTAAAAGGATGGTACAGATGGGATAGGCTTTATTTTCCGCCTCAAGCATTCAAGCGTACAATGACTAAAAACGTTTTTGTTATGGTGGCCAGTCTTCAATACGTTTCGAAAAAACGAATTTGTCTGTTTTTGTTTCGAGTTGTATTTTCGTCTTGCGACTGTTTTTGTGGTGACAGAGAGAACGAGGTGACTTCAATGATTCACTGGGTGACCGGGCGATTCGTACCAACCTGGGGAACACTTGAAGGAGACGACTTGCCACCATGGAAACGTGATTTCCAGTAGGCCCGACATGACATCATCACAGAACGAACGAGCAAGTGTAACCGTATGAAAACTAAAATCACTCGTAATGTTAATTTGTAAATACGGGGCTGTAAATCTTCAACATTCAATTAGATTCGGATGCGCCATGACTGAATGCATCAAGAAATCTCCTCTTCCGACCGCAATCGATTTCGGTTTGACCTCGTCCTATCCATCAGTGAATGCACAAGTCATTTTTATTTTAGCACTGGTCTAATGAACAGCTGGGGCCCAGAGGGTGAGTGGACTCTGTGTGAGCACACTTTAGACAATCATACAGCAAGCTTCAACTTCTCAACACGTTTATCTTCAACGGTTGACGCGTTGATGTGTTTTTTAATGACTAACCGTCGTAAGGGACTGATGGCACTCTGTCTAGATGGAGTGGATACAGCCACGTCCCTTTGCTATTAATACACAAAAATGCACCATGGCTTTTCACAACGCTAGCTAGCTGGTCTTTTGTTTGTTTGTTGATCATTTGTCTCATTATCTGATTAGCCGTGTTAATCCTTTTCCTTTTGCTAATCATCATTAGCAATGCCTGACGGTAATTGACCGCTATACAGTGTAAACATCTACAAAACGATTCCTCAAGAACAAGGCTATTATCAAACGCAATTATAGTAATGATAAAACGTCTTGTGATTGTGAAATTATAACCCGCCACAAATCACGAAACGTATCCGTCACTGCTGAATTACATGTTAATAGAAGATATCAAACGCCGATGGTTAAAAGAAGATACCATACCATCGTCCTATTCTACACGTGTGCCAAGAGAATACAATGGAACACTCTGCAAATGTCTTTACTATTCAATGTTCAAAGTCATATTGTACTTGTAGTCTCGTACTGTGAGTATGGGGGAACTTATAGGTGTGTGTGTGTGTGTGTGTGTGTGTGTGTGTGTGTCATGCTTGACGTCATGGAATGTTATTGTCTTCTCGTGGTACCCGGTATTAGCCAAATGAATAACGATGAGAAGATATGCCCTTAAAGTGTGGTGTTGCTCATCCCAGGACATGACAAAATTATAAATAACTGCCTGGGGACGCTGACCACGTCTCTGCTACGCATTGGTTTATTAATCACAAAAATGTTCTGTTAGGACAGGAGAGGGTGGGGGCTAGTGTTGTGGGTGGGTAACTTGTTCTGGGTTCGATCCCCACAGCCAGACTCTGACCTGTCGGGATTGTTGATTAAGACGCCATTAACCCCTTACCTGCTCGTTAACCACTTGAATCTTAATTCACTGTAGTGTCTCAAACACATCTGCTAGTTGACGCAATAATAAAATAGTTTGATTGAATGTGACACGGGTCGTTTAGTAATCAGCATTGCATTATGAAACGTGTCAGGGGCGTGTCCGTTGGGGGCTTGCGTGATTGGCCACCGCTACTAAACCTGGCATGTGATTAAAATAAGTTAATGGTTAATAAAGTATACATACTCTGGGTATGGTGGTCTGGTATGGTGGTCCCCCCCCCCCCCCCTCCCTCACCCCTGTGTTATTCTCTGCCATCACTGCCCCCCCGCTGAAAGTAGTAAGAAACTTATGGCAACTGACGAGGAGGTAGATGGGGGGGCTTTTCCTTTGACAGGTATGACATGGCTGCAAGCTGATTGGACTCACCCACGCAGTGGGGTGCACTGGTATGTAGGGCACCTCAGAATCATGCACACAGAACCCTGTTTGAAGGTTTTGTCATTAAACAAGGAATTTATAACCAAGGGTAAAATAGAGGCTTTGTAATATCCTGATATTAAGTCTCTTGCATATCTGTGATGTATTTGTTACGTACGTATTGTATTACGTATTGTAATGTTATCACATGATTTATTAAATATCGATGTAGCGCAGTCCTTCCCTCAGGAAAGCTGGGGGAAGTGGGCTAGTGTATCTTACACCACCTCCGTAACCCCCAGTGTTTTTCTGAAGCCGTTTAAGATGAAAAATGCATCGGAGCATAACTCAAGGACACTTGCCGCCCGCCCTGACGACGAGGAATCCTCCGGTAAAACAGTGTCGTTGTGGCGATAGCTCCGCCAAGTAGTCTACCTGGAGGAGGTGAAGCCGCGTGGGAGCTCGGGAAAGTCATCGCTATGGAAACAAGCGTAACACTCGGCGCGGGGGAAAGAAAACACAGGCGTACATAACTTAGAGCGAGATGAAGAGAGAACGAAAGAGAACGAGGGAGACAGACAGACAGAGAGAGAGAGAGAGAGAGAGAGAGAGAGAAAGAGAGAGAATGAGAGAGAGAGAACGAGAGAGAGGACAGATTGTGATAATTGATTGTTCAGATTGTGCAGATAAGAACACGAGTAAGGAGAATCTTGTGCCATTTCTGTAGCTGTGTGTGTACTGTCAGTCTTTTTGTCAATCAGCCAGTACGTCTACCAGTCTGTTTCTCTATTCCTGTGTCCATCTTGACATCCTATCTACATGCTTATCATATCTATCTATACATCTCCCTACCCATCAGAACATCTCGAGGCGACAGACGTAGCAGGCTGTCTCGTTTCAACATGCTGTCTGGATGTTGGAAACAAGCTGTCGCCAGAGACATTAGACTATGCTGGTATGTTGCTCCTTTATCTCCTCCGTTGCATAACACTCGAGACTGAGAGAGAGAAGAAAAAAAAGCAGAAGATGTCAACTTTCATTGGCAAGTCGTCTTAAACTCCTTGCAATATCTTTTCTTATTTGATTAAAGGAGATGGCGGTATCTAGTTGGCGCGCCTCTAGATTGCCTGCGTTCCAAAGCATATTGCCGGAGCCAAATAAAAATCATTCTTATTCAAATGACTGGGGTTTATAATAGCATTAACCTCACCCTTGTTGGTGTTATGAGAACAGAGTGCCGGCACAACACTGAGAGCAGCTCCATAGCCTGCTTCAGCCTGCATTACCCTCATTTTCCGCTTGTTTTCCTTGACACCAGCCACATATCAAAAGACAAATGTGATCAAAACTGTGTCACTCGGAGGATCACCCCTCACTCTCGATATCGGAACGCCACTTTGCCCAAATAACCGGCCGGTCGTAGCTCACCGCAGTGAGGCCCTCGGTGGCTGGCTGCAGAAGGCGAACTGGGAGGTCTAACAGGGCCAATCCCACACATGATTGACTCTGGTCAGACTCCTGCTGGAGCAGGTATCAATGGTGATGGAGAGAGTAAAGTAGGCTGAGTGAGGGGCATGAAGTCGGCTTTCCGGGTCTAGCCGCAACACACTTTCCATTCTCTCACTTCCTATGTGCTGGGTACGCCAGTGACCGTTCCCCGGAGCAGGAAGAATAAGAACATGAAAAGAACATGACAAGAACAACAACAAAGACAGGGAGGGTGTTTTGACAAAGAATTGGACAAAGCAATGTCCAAAATACATTAAGGAGACTGACATCCGGACAAGTCCCGCCCTTTTCTCTCGCCAATCACGCACATTCAGAGCGTACGTTCCCGGCGTTCCGTCATGAGTTGAGAACTCCTAGGAAGGTGGTTAAAGGATACTGTTCGAGAAGGGGCAGGCCGGACGACAAATCTAGGTGCACAACCACAGAAATCCAGATGCCCAAAGTGAAAGATTTTGGGGAAGGGAGCAAATACTTAGAAGGATTAACTCGGCCCAGAGGACAAATGGTCACATCCAGAGAGATGAAGAGCTCAGCAACTATTGGGCTGCCTAAGGGCACCCTGCAGACGCGGTGCAATTTTTCTGTTTTGATTTTGACAATATTTCACGGTCGTAGACTCACTCGAACTCGCACAGCGGGGCAAAATGGCATAGGAAGACATCCGATAAATCCTACAAGACCAATAATATGCCACATTGTGAGAGGCCCCTTTGCTGTACTTCCTCTCGGCCATTCTGTCTTCTCCGGGTCATTCTCCGATAGCTCTGGCCCAGCAGGTGTGCGTGACGTATTTGTGTTCCTCTGGAGCGCCACTAATGGATTACCCTCCCGGATAGGTTTTTAGGTGATTTAAAATCACTTTGCCGCTAAGCAATAAATTAAATGTCACTGAGCGGGAGTTAAGATCATTTGCGGCTGAACTTTTCCTCTTCCTCCTAAGTAACGCTTAAGTTGGCATTTGGAAATAACACAACCCTTAAAGCTGAAGTTTTCCTCTTCCAAATTTCACGTCTGCCAGCCCATCGTCTCCGGCGGACCCGAAGCTCTAAAGGGTCCTTCAGTTGATTTATGTAACATTATCGACGTCCCACTTAGCTCTCTCTGTCTTTTTAACCAATGTGGGTTAATGGATGCTGTTGACTGCCACTGTGTTAATATTTTCTTTTCTGGTTTGATGCTCTCTTGATCGCTGTAATCCATCTTACATTCCTGCAAAGTTTGTTGCAACGACATATGGTATTATCATAGGTGTGATATTAATTTATTTAAAAAATAAATTATTATTTATTTTACTTTACTATACTTTACTACTGAGTATGTAGCATGTTTGGGTATTTTGCGTGCTAGGTTACTTAGGCAAGGCAAGGCAACTTTATTTATATAGCACTTTTCATACACAAGTGTGTATGTGCTTCACATATAAATATTGTCATACAATAAAAGAAAATAATAGATAAATAATAGATAATAAGTAAAAAAAAGTAAAATAAAGGCAAAGTTAAAAAAAAAAAAAATCATTTTAGAAAGAGCAATGTATTTAAGATCAACAGTCTCTGATACCCACGTCGGGACTCCGACCCGACCTAAAGGAACTTGGTCCTTACCCACGTCGGGACTCCGACCCGACCTAAAGGAACTTAGTCCTTACCCACGTCGGGACTCCGATGTGGACTACTTAGCATGTCATATTACTGAGCATGCTAGGGTACTTGGCATGTTTGGGTACTGATCAGCTAATGAAAAAGAGCCCCTAATGCTCAGTCATCCTTCCCAGCGTAAATAAAGGTACAAAATGATTTGCGTGTACCATAATTAGGTATTTCTGCTTTGTCGGAACCACTCTTCGATGAATGGAGCAATCACAGGAGGCGGCTGTTCTAAAAGCAACCAAAGACGTCAACTGACTCGTACATATACATAACACTCGTGATGCTACACCCATGATGCTACAGTGCTACACCCATCCTCCCTACCGGCCTACACCCAGCTACGCATCACCCGGGCGGGGACACCAGTGCTGAACAGCGGGGCCTGGTGACTACAGCAGGGACCAGGCCTATATTCTCTCTCTCTCTCTCCTCTCTTTCCCATCGCTCCGCATCACCTCAGTGGGAAGCTCCGGGAGTGCGACGACGGAGCGGGTCACAAACCCAATCAGATCCATCACAGACTCCGGTAATTAGATTACCCTAATCCGATTGGAGAGTGGAGGATAAAAACCAATCACGGCTTGTGCTGTAAAGGAATGCACCGGCGGTAGCCACGTTTGCTGTTAGCCACTTGAAAGATGTTTTTATCCAAAGTGACTCACAAGTGGGGACTGAGTACAAATTTTGAGAAGTCTGTAAGTGCTACATGAATATGTTTTCACACTCACTGAACAAGGTGAGGAAAATACATGCCTCACAATTCTAGGACATGTATTTTTACTGTCAGTCAGTGAACATCATGTATAAACTGCACTGAACAACAAAGCAAGTCAGAAGGGATGTTGGTCTTGATGATTTTTGAACACATGGAGGGATTCTGCAGATGGTGTGGTGCAGGATAGCTCGTTTCCACCATTGAGCCATCAAACACAACGACAGGGACACGATGAGGACAAGGAAGATTTGTTTGGTTAACGGTTGAGGTCAGATCCTATGTCAACAAAAATAGATGATGGACTGTAAAAAAAGCATTGGCATTTAACATTTGGTTTTTACTTCACTCTTTGCGGGGGTGTTTCGCAAACACTGCAGGCTGTTTTAGGAATGGGTAAATATACACAGAGACAGGCCACAGGGTGTTGTGGTGTTTGTGTTGACAAACCTCTGCCAATGAGTACAGAATACTCTATCGACTGCTGATACACATCCTGGAATATGAAGGCCACAGTTTATCTGTGCTTTCCAAAGAAATGACAATACATTCCTGAAGGACTCATTCTAAAAACGAATGCAAAGGCTTTCATTATTTGGCCATAGGGCATATTGATTAGCATGCTCTGGGTACTTTTTGTACTGATCAGCTCATGAAAAAGAGCCCCACATGCGCAGTCCGCTATTGCATTGTAGATAAAAGGAAAAAATAAGAATAGAAACTGATTTGCGTGCACCATAATTTGGTATTTCTTCTTTTTTTGAACAACTCTTCAAATAATAGGGTATACTTTAATTTCCATGAAAGCCTTTTATATTGTCAGTTTAAATAGTGACAGTAGTAACCACCTGAATGTGCATCAAAGTACCGCCTTTCTTCCCACAAATCCTGTCTTCAAGAATCCACCCCCCCCCCCCCCCCCTCCCAAGTGCAAGGGGGGGATACTTTTCTCGGTGTAAAAAGTATAGGCATAGAAATGTATGCTTTGGTGAGTAAGTTGGTCACAAAATCCTCTGTTTCGTTTAAGTTTTACTCGTAGAAAAAAAGGTTAGTAAGTGAAGAGGTGATCTCTCTTTATTTGTGTTGTTACTGTGTGTAATGCTGCTGCTACACTGCAATTTCCCAGCTTGGGATCAATAAAGTAAATCTATCTATCTATCTATCTCCCTTTTTGTTCTTTATCTCAGAACATCCTTTCCGGGTGAATCAGGACTTTCTGTTTACACACTGGCTTACGCTCACAGTAATAATTAAAGAGAAATACCTTGCCCACCTTCCAAACTTTTAGAAGGGGGTTAAAATGACCAAAGATCAGCCAGAGCCAAGGTCTCCCATAGCCCCAATTACAGCCATTTTACATATCCAACAAACATTAAATAATTCCATAAATGACAGGAAATGGTTGAATGGAAATGTCTTATGCATCTGAATGTAACAAACGTTTTCCAATTTAAAGGACATTTACGACCTGGTTTGGCCTCTAAGAATGATGGTTGAAGATCATCAGCAGATCTGTAACCCAGCACTCCATCTCTCTCTTTCAGGTCCCCAGGTTCACTCTCCCTACTGCCACCAAGTCCTCACTTCTCCGGTCCTCAGGAAACCATAAATCGCACAGAGGCTTCAAGGCAGGTGATTTGAATGATTGATCCCCCGTGCTCCCTTTTAACACGTTGTTTCCCTCTCGCTTGTTAAAGCGCAACACCGACCGTGGTGTTTTGCCTGCCACTTCACTGATTGGCCGATCACTTCTCCTGGACACATTTTGCTGTCAAACCGCATGCCGGTTGTTTTTCACAATTGCTTCAGGCTAACAGTTACATAAACATGGCGGCGAAAACGTAGAGGGCAGGCCGCTGAGGTACCATTAGGAAATCGCTTCAGATTTATCACAGAGAACCAAGAGAGAACAGAGAAATGAAGGAGGAAGGATGCCTGAGGCTATGAAATAACACTTGCGTTGAAGCTTGATGTGGGTCATGCTTTTGAAACAGGTGGTTTGACTCCCAGCCAAAAGGCACTGGGTTCAATACCCCATGTGCACTGCCTGTGGACAACCTATACGCATCCTTGTACAAGATTCCTCCCGAATTTCCCATTTGGATGACATGGATTTAAATTCACTGTCCGTCTCTTTTGATGAAAGTATTTGCTAAAACAGGGTAACAATCAAGTGAACTACCATCTCACCGGTGCTCCATGTCTGTATCAAACCCCGACTAGACTACACGTTTGCTCCGCCTTTTCGCTGCTGGTGCTTCTCCTTCATGTCTGCCCTGCAGCGGAAAGGCCTTGCCTTCTGCATGTGGCTCACATCGTCCTCTGCTTGTCGGAAGGGCAGGGAGCATACGCTTACTATGCCCAGACAGGGTTCGGTAAGTGGTCAGACATCTGCGGCGAGCGCCGAGGCAGATGGACTGATGTACCCTTTCGCTGCGCTGAATGTCATTGGCTGGCCTTCCTCGTCTCCGCCTCGCGTGTTGGAGCAGACAGCTGAATAGGGGCCCGGTGGTGGATGGGTGGAGGGCCCGTCACTCTGCCCTCTGCCCGCAAAGCAGATCACCGAGGTAGGAAGGAGGGGATTTTGACAGCTCTCCCTGTAGGCGCCCTCCAGTGACATGCCCTAGCCCCTACCGTCGATTGATTTTTTTAAGTGATGTAAAATGACTAACTATTTGATGTTTTTTGTTTTTTTATTATTTCTGGAAATTGTTTGAAATGAGGAATGCTTATGTAGAACAGCACCTGCGTGTGTGAGTGGGTGGGTGTGACTGATATTAATATTGTTGGTGATTGAAAAGCCCACTGTGAAGCCCACACAAAAGCTCAGTGTTTTTCATAAAACAGCCAGGTATCCATTCGGCCAGCCGGTTCTTGAATCCAAAGTAATACTCTTTTGTTGATCCAACTCCCCTCAATCTCCATCTACAAAATACTATTTATATTCTAATCCATACCTCGGTGCATCCGTTGCACCCCATCAAATCACCATTTATTTAAAAAAAAATACGGCCTTCACAAAATCGTAAATAGAGATCAGCGTGTGTTTATGTAAGCAAGATAATTATTATTCTGCCATTTTAAAATACGACAAAACTACAGCTTTCCAAGGGGCCAAGACAGGGGGAGGCAGAGAAGAAAGAAAATGTATTAATGACGACAAGTGACGGAGAAAACGATAAGGTCTAAGTGTTTTTTCCTGCCTACCCCTCCCGCCCGCCCTCCCTCCCTCCCTCCCGCCCTCCCTGCCTCCCCTCATTTGGAGGCTTCTGTCGGAGGTAAGGCAATAACGACAGATTAGCAGTCACAGGCTTTCCTCTGGGAGAGCGAGGAAATGCGGAGCAATGGGTTCCGGACCGTTCCTCTGCAAATGTTTTCCTTTCCAAAGGCCAGATCTCTCTCTCTTTATCTCTCTACCACTCCCCCTTCTCTCTATCTCTCTCTCTCTCTCTCTTTCTCTCTCTCTGCTTCATTGTCCTTCGCATTCTCCCTCCAATATCCCCCGGCGCGCCCCCTCCCCCATATCCCCCAATTCACCCTAAACACACGCAAACGCACTCGCACCACATACACACACACTCACCGCACGCACACTCTCACACCACATACACTTTCTCATCGCACACAGAGACTCACCACGTATGGACACACACTCCCCAAATACACTCTCATCTCACACACAGACTCGCTTCGCACGGACACACACTCACCACACACACACGCACAAAAAACACAGACGTACATTTTAACGGCTCTTCTGAGGCACAATTTGTGTGCTGGGGCCTGAGTTTTATTTGCGGGAGCCCAGCGAAGGGTAGGAGAGGACATCAAATGAAAGTCATTAATCACCTCGCAGGCTCCAAGAGATAATTGTGAGGAAAGAGAGAGAGGCTGGGGGGGGGAGAGAGAAAGAGAGCAGACACACATGAGGCTGAGGGCTTGGGAGAGAGAGAGACACAGAGAGAGGGCAAGGGAGAGTGAGAGATTTGGGATGGATAGCAGGAAGGAAAGAGAGACGAGTCCATAGAGAAAGGAAGAGAGAGAGGGGGGGGGGGGGGGGGGGGGCAAAAGAGATGGCAAGGGAGAGAGAGAGAAATTTGGGATGGATAGCAGGAAGGAAAGAGGAAGGAACGAGTCCATAGAGAGAGAAAGGAAGAGAGCGAGACAGAGAGACAAAATAAATCAGTGTGTGCGTGTGCTGGGGCCTTATAACAGTCTCTACCCTCAATTTTTCCTCCCCTTCTCCTTATTCCGTCCCTTCCCCAGAGCAATAAGAGAGCAATTGATGGAGCACAACAGAAAAGTGAAATTTCAAATTTGCAGGGAGGCCCATATATGGTACTTTTATGACCCCCCCCCCCCCTCACACACACATCCCCCCATGGGCTTTGCCTCACCTATGCCACCGTGTGTTTGAACATCGCGTGTGTGTATAATTTAGGGGCCCCAGTTCCTAAATAGTAGACGACTGACACTTCCAAGGGACCAGTAGGCTAAGAGGCGAGTGCCGTCGCTAGCACTGAGTCAACGCAACAGAGAACATGTCATCCCAAACAAACATGGTCTTTTCCCACAGTTAGCTCCTATCACTAGCGTATACTCCTCAAGGAGCTCAAATCCGGCACTACTCAACCAGCGACGCGCAGATTTATCTTCCCCTATTCATATCAAACGCTATGCACACAGGCAAGCGGGAAAAAATTAAATGCTTTTCTCCCGTTGTACCGCCGCGTTCCACAACACGGGAGGGAAAAATCACCGGCTTGACGGGGTAAAAATAACTCTTGCATGGAAACCTCTTTATTTTTCCCCCATGCCGAAGAATATATACTAGGCGTCATGAAAATGATATGCGGTATTCCATCTTCTCGATGGCTAATCCGACGCCGACACGATGGAATCATTGTTTTTTAGTGCTCCTCTCCCCCAAGTGGGAACCAGTGGATTTAGTGATTGCATAACACTAAATTGATTATTCTAGATTTCATCCGGAGGCGCTGCGTAGTGTCAGAATAAATCTCCTACTTAAGTTGCATTGGGACTCACCAAGCACCGAGGAAAATAGGGCCATTGATTTAGTTATGGTTTGCGAGAAAACTTGAACGCTGTCGGTGAAAATGCGGCACTGAACTCGCATAAAAATGTCGGTTGGAGGCCATTAACAAAGGACACACCCAAGTGTGATTTTAGAAGAATATTGACAATATTGAATATCTTTCTGGTTCCAATCCCAGAGTGGGGTTTCAGAAACACTTATTTTTTATAATCTCACTTAGCCCTACGGACAATAACCTCATGGGTCTATTGTGTTTAGCAAATAAACCTACAACATTTCATGGAAATGTTTTGCAAGGAATTAATATAAATTAATAAAGTTCTACAGCAGAATGTGGTCCACTTGCATACACTACTAGTACTATTTAACATAATCATCAATCATTCATAAGCTACAGTGTAAAGATATTCAACTGTCATTTTAAAAAGGGGCTAGCAGAACAGGTCAAATTAGCTGGAAATAGCTGGAAGCCATTGTATTGTCCCTTGTTTGCTATGCAGCTAACTTTGTAAGCTACTAAGGAAACTTTGTTAGCTGCATAGCAAACTCTTGCATTATATGCATAACGGTAGTTGTGAAACAACTGTGTAAGCTGTGTAAACTGTAATCTAAAGCAGTACCTCGTTTGGTGGTTTCTACCCCTAAAAGTTGGAAGTACAGTATTCCGCTAACCAAGATTCTCCCAAAATAAGTATTCTGGGTGGGAATATACTTTCATTAGAATCCAGAGCTTCAGAAAGGAAGTGAAATGAAATGCAATGTTTGTTTACACACATTGTGCATGGCCCATCTGACTTTTTATAGTATTTTTATTTTACTAAAAAGTCGTACTTAAAGTAAGTATGACTTTAAGTACTTAAAGTCGACTTAAAGTATACAGAAACCAAAAAACATGTGTGGTTACCGAACTGGTCTTGAACCGGAGCAAACGTTCAGTGCAGTGCAACATACTAGGAGATAACAATCAACAGGGATTTGAATTGAATTGAATTCAAATTGGCAGCACTCGACAATCTCATTTCATTGCATTGATTACTCGTCAGACACATAGCTGGAGTGAATAATTAACATCAACGGGGCGATGGATTTTGGCCCAAAAAGGATCCCATGTGATACAAGCACATATTGAGCGTACCACACCTTATTAGACCAGAGGAAGATAAAACAGCACACACTTGGGTCTCTTCACCTATAAGCGGAAAAACATCTACTAAATAAGTAAATAAATGCAAATAAATGCCACTTTTAACAGCACACCAGCTTCATACTATGAATATGGATGAATATGGATCAGACTAAAGATATGGAAACAACAATAAATAATACAGAATTATATGAGGCAATATGAGATGACTACCCGGAATCGAGGCAGTTTCAGTGAACATGATGTCTGTTTCACACAATTATGAGTCGATTATTTTTACACGTATCTGCAGATTTGTGTTTTTAATAAATGACAGTTATTTTTCATCATTTGATAACAATATTTTCCCTGACAGTTTTTTATCTAGTGTTGCTGAAACGTGTAATTTGTGTTTTTGTTAGCCATATGGACTGGATCAAACTGACTGGCAAATGTCTGTCTCCTCCTGAGGCGATGAAGGTTGAGAGAAAGAGAAAGCTTGTAGGTGGTGAGTGGAGGCGTGGAGAGCAGGAGGAGGAGGAGGAGGAGGAAGACAAGTGTGTCAGTGCCCTTTGGAGAGTGTGGAGCTGACTTCATTAACTTGCTGGGACATCAAAATGTCGCCATCATCTCCAGGTTTTTTTTTCCTTCCCCGAGACAGTATCTGCAAAGAAAAAGTCTGGAAAATAATTTGAAAGCACATTATATGCAGAGACATTAAACCAGGATGGATTGAACAGGTGGGAACATTATGGTGAACATTGATAGCAAAACCATTCTGGTTATAAACTCTGGGAGTTACTTCGTCTTTCCCTCCCTCTGATTGTTTTGCACTAAACGACTACACGGTAATGGTAATAGTTTAATTTCAGTGAAACTTTCAAAGCAACCTTGCTAAGAACAGGTCATTAAAGAGCAGATGGCGGGTAAGGGCGTTTTGCTGAAGGAGGAGTCTGCTGGATTCAAACCCAGAACCTTTGAACTAGAACCCCCCCCCATCCACGTCACTACACCACACTCTGCTGAAAGCCGTGAAAAGTGAGCTTCCAGACCGCTGCAAAGACAGGTAGCAGATAATTCTCTGAGGTGACCCTGACAGCCTGCGTCATTGGGATGTGACACCCCCGGGGTATTTATCCTGACAGGGGGGGGGTCATTTGTTTCTATCCTGTCACATTGCTTACCCCCCCACCCGCCCCCTGGGCAATCCCTCCTACGACTAGCAACACCCCTCCTGATACATTCTCACCCATCCGCCCATTGATAAACGGTATTTATATACACTGCAGTCAGCACCACTCCCCCCCCAACCCCCGTCCCTCCAGTCCTCTTCTCTTTAACCCCCCCGCCCCCGTCTCCTTCCCCTCACCTCCCCCCGTGACACAGGGGTGAAAGCTATCTGTTAGAAGTGTGCACTCCACAATACTGTTAGCGGCGCGCTTCGGGATTCAGTTCAATAATCCATCCTCCATGTTATCAGAGCCAGAGGTGGCCTCTCGCTGGTATTAGATGGTGTGAGGTGCTGGTTCTGCTGCTGCTGCTGCTGCTGCTGCTCTGTGTCTGATGGTCACAGTACAGACTGGTTTGTGGACTGGTTCGGGAGCGACCTGATCTGCATTAAGAGATTAACCACTTTTTTTATTTTTCCCATATTGCTGTACTTTTATATGGATTATATTTATATATATATATGGATTAAAAAAGCCAATAGATGGTTTGCAAAGTCCAGGGAAAATGTGTTTTATTGTGAAGGATCAACAGTGCTAGAGGAAGTACCAAGGCAATATTCACAATATAAATTAGAAAAATATGACATTGCTGTTCATTCCATGAAAAATACATATATATCCTCTTCTAGTGTATCGGCTAATCGGAATAGCTCATCTAAATGTTCAATCTCCTAAACTCAAAGAGTATAGAAAAGCTACCGTGACAACAGGCCAAGACCCACCTTAAACCTGAGCCAATCACAGGACGCCCAGTGAGCAGCACCTCTCCTCTCCCTCTTTTCCACCACGATCTTTCTATTCCATAACTCCTCTCTTAACTCTCCTAGTCCCCAAGTAATACGTTCACTCCTAAACTCTTCTCCTCCCTCCGGTTCCCAGTCGCATCATAGGCTGTGTGTGTTCAGGAGCGCTCCTAATCCCTGACCATTAATCCGTCGGCTGCCTGAATGAGGCGGTTATGGGAATGACGACGCTACAAATCCACAGCAGCCACGTTTCAAAGGGGATCAGGCGTCGCAGCCCTGCCCTGGAGAGTTGAGGCCAACTTTTGTTTGGTAGATATGGACGCGATATGGAAGGTTCACCGGTGCGGTTAGCCTTCAGCTCATCATATCAGGGGGTCTGGATCTTGTGAGACCAGCGCTGGAAGGCATCGTTGTCGAAATTCACGTCTTTTTTGGAATTATTTGATAATGGTTGTCAAAGGCGTTCCCTATCCGCCGTTGACAAAGCCCGATAGAATGGATATCTGAATTTGTGATCTGAGATATATTCTTATTATAATTGTACTGAGCCTCTTGGCTACATTCAAGCATTTGGCAGATGTTTTTGTAAAGGCAGTTAACTGCCTATCTTTAGGCATCATAAAAGCTTTATTTTTTTCTCCATGAATCTAAGACTGTAATGCAAACTCATCAAATTTCACCATCCGTGATTACGTATGCTATACGTTAAGACACTGAGCGCTATGTTCAACATAAGGAGCTATGATTCCATGCCTGGGATGCCCTCTGTCCTTTGCATGAACATCACACACAGAGCCGGAGCAGGGTCTGGCCCAGGAGTTACGGTGGAAAGACTGGTAACAATAAGAATGCTGAAGCACATCTGACCAAGCACATCGGTTTGTTCCATGAGCCTCAGTCACCTATTGGCCGACTTGGTTCACTGAATGACAAATTCAAATCAGCAAGCGTTAAGTACCAAGCTGGAAGAATAAGACCCCCTGTTATTCAAACCACAGGTGTAGTTCAGTAGGCTATGGGCGAGAAAATATGTTTTTAGTTGTTGTGAATTTCACTTCCTGGTACACTACACAAGAAGATTGAAAATGATCTGATCCTTCAGCTGTTTTGTGCTATCGTTCACGCTCATGTAATGGAAAAGGAAAACACAATTACACTTGTAGGAGTGTGTCCAATCTTTATAAAGAACAATTGTGCCTTGCTGTTCTTGGCCTGCATGCTGTCATGTCGGCACACCCAATAGTTGTCCTGGCTTGTTAATGTTCGGCTACTCTGTCCACAGCAATGACACTGACCTCCAGTTACATCAAGATAAATGACCTGGTACCCCGTCGATGCTGGTACAGAGAGTTCAGACTCTTTCCAATCATGTTCTTCGTCTCTTGCTCGCTCTCTCTCTTTATCCATCACCCTCTGTCTCTCCCTCTGTCACTCTTTCCCTCCTTCTCTCTCTTCCTCTCCCCCCGTCTAATCCTCCTCCCTTTTTCTTTGTTCCTCTCAAGCCCCCCCCCCCTCTCTCACTCTATCTCTATCTCTCTAGCTCACAGTTTCATCAAGTCTCTCGGCCGCGGCACAGACAACAAACCTCACCATGTGTACTCACCGTCTCCCTCACTCGCCGACCAAACATTAGGAGATACAGAAGGTCATCATAACGTCTCTCTCTCTCTCTCTCTCTCTCTCTCTCTCTCTCTCTCTCTCTCTCTCTCTCCCCCCCCCTCACCTTTACAAAGGCTGATGTTGTTCTCACTAACTTCTGGGCCGGCTGACAGGTCAAGAAATTAGCTTTGTGGAGAATCCTGTCGAGATGTTTGGATGGATGTTGTTTTGTTTCGTTGTCTCCGTTATCACAACCAAAGAAGAGAAACAAGACGGGTACTCGGTGATGGAAGCATGGGAGATGTATCGCCTCACAGGACAGAGCAAGAAATCTGTTCAAAATGAAATGCCATTTTCCAACAATCTTGCTATTTACGGGGTGGAGTGGAGGCACAGTTAATAGTTTTGCATATGAATCATAGGGTGCAGGAGGATGAATAAAAACAACAACAATCAGAGGGCAATATCTCCCATTTGTTGTCTAATTAATTGAGGGGAATTGCATTCTGTATCTCTTGTGCTCAGACAGCTTCTCAACTTCCAGGCCTCACCAGGATAGCATTCATACACGTGGAAGTTACATGAGCCGTTTTCACATATGACCTCCGTCTTTTTTCCGCATTTGTGGATCAGGAGGTTCGACCGTGAGGGTCATTCACACTTATTCACATGATGCCCGATATGCGGACATCGGTGTCGCTCAGTCATCAGTAGAATCTCCGGCTGGTTTAGGGGGGCGGGCTTGCAAGGGGTGGGATGTGACGTAGGGTCTCGGTTTGTTTTGGTTTGATCGCAGATAGAGCAGAGGCAGATCGGGCAGAACTCATCGCGATCATCTTAAATGTTGCTGCGTTGCATCCACAACATCTGCATCGATCGATGAAAGATTGGAGCATGGCGTTGCGAAGAGAGCGCTTTTTTGGCTTCATTTCACATCTAACAAACACGGGGACAAATGTAGTTGATTTCTGTGTTTAACTGAGAAAACAGGGAGTGGAAGGACGGGACCCTATAATGTTCAGCTAACTGTTGTCAATAATAATTGTTACGAGAGTAGCGGTGTGTGTATGTGTGTGTGTGTGTGTGTGTGTGTGTGTGTGTGTGTGTCTGTGTGAGTGAGTGAGTGAGTGAGTGAGTGAGTGAGTGAGGAGAGCAAGCGTTAGCACGTGTCAGTTTATTGAAGGAATAAAGAAGTCCGGTTGTGTCTGTGCAAAGGTGTACTGTAAAGTTAGTGAAACTAAGAATAAAGTACACAGCCTGTCAAGAATCGATGGCCGCTTCATTCCGACCATATTCAAACCTATAAGCAGACCCACTGCCATTACCACTCATGTATTGTCATTCATTGTATGATGTTGTACTTGAGGGTTACGATAAGACCTATCATTTAGCGTTCACCACAAATGACTCTGAAAAGCAGTGCCACATTAAAATATGTTTTAAACCATTCAGCGAACAAAAGGCAATAGGCTGATTATCGATTAGGGTGCGGGTGCCACTCAATGACATGCAAACGTAGACCGAAGCGCCATCAACACGCCCACTCAACTGGTGTGAAATGCAGACATCCTACTGCTCATTCACATATAAGGTAATTAGCATTTCCGCTGGCTAAAATACTACCTCAGGGGTAGTCTTTTTTCAGGAGGTCCAACGTCAGGATATGTCATTCACATATACGGCCCGTCGGTAGAATAGCGGGAGAATAGACGGATGCACGTCCATATGTGAAAGCAGCTATGCTGACTTCTACAGGCCACTGCTTAGCACAAATAGTTTGTTCCGTTTCCTTAGGAAGAAAATTGTGTTATAAGGCTTTTACATTGCTGTTCTTATGTTGTATTTGTATAACTGTTGAATAACCAATTTGTCATTGAGTAAGTATGACTATAAAATGTGGTTATGACATTAAATTGTTAAATAGTAAGACTAACCTGCTTGATGCTGGGCTCAATTCCACTGTGAAGATAATAACATAAAGCATTACTGAACATTGGGTCAAAGGGTTTTACAGCAGTAGGCATTTTCATTCAGAAAATCACAAAGTAAATGTTGAAAAAAAGTAAAAAACAATTACATCGTGCTTTTCAGCCCTGCGGCCAATAAAATAGCTTTACAATTATTGCCTCATATTCACCCAATCATAAACACATTCATACAATTACGGCAGTCTCAACCATGCAAGGCGACAGCCATTATAATATAATAAAATATAATTAAGATAATTATTTTTTTCACAATCCTAGACTTTGTTACCTAAACATGATAATGAAGAACCATGTTTTAGACACAATACCAAGGTTCAACAGCACAACAAAAGCCACAGTGATTATTCATCCAATTAAAACAGCCAGCGCAGGTTAGCCAAACCATAAACCTGATGGTTTGCTGCAGGAACATGCCTTCTCCACATCACAGTAATTACCCGGATATGAATAATAACATGATATAATATCTTATTTAAGCACATTAATTACCAAACGTAGCCTCCTGTACCCTAGTTAACATGGACTTAATCTTTCAGAGCACATCATGGTGTCTCTGTGTTGCTTATTAGGTCGTCTCTTGGATGTGTTATTTATTCCACTTGTATTTGCACACATTTGTTTCCTCATCAATGCTTCCACCGGCCACATTCAAAGAAGCGTCATTTCGCTGTTTTGCATAAAACCCTATTAAACCGACAGCTCCTAGAGTTGACAACGCTGATAGCACGCTACATGTTTCAGAGATGGGTGTTCACAGAGCCAGAAGAAACAGGACTGGCAAACACTAATCCCCTTATTAGCTGAAGATTATCTTCCAGAGAGTCAGGGTTTAAATGCACAACTTCCAGAGTTAGTCTTGTGTTCAAAACAATGATGGGACAACCAGAGGCCAGCTATTAAAGCACTTTTGCACCAGTTAACCCCAAACCAGAAGATAGCAAAGAGAAGGAAATGAAAGAAGTACAATCCCATTGGTGAAAAACATTCCTTGCTTTTATGTGCTGACGTATTCCTTATAATCAGAGCAGTATTTGGTAACAGAACTCCCACTGAGAACGTCTTTTAGATGGGTATTCTGGGATGTACAGTTTTGATTGAATGGAGGTGGGCGGGCTAAGGGTTCCCCGGGTGACACCTGTTTTAACCACCCCTAGCCACATATCATCCCTGGAACAAACTAGAATATAGAATAGAGCTGCTCCTCCGCTGTCTAGAGAGAAATCCAGAGGGGCTGAAAAGGCTGCATTTCTATTTATTCACATCCTCCTAGAATTCCTCCTATTATATGTATATTATGTAACGCTGAGTTAGAACACTTTTGCTTCAGTTATTTTGTTTTCATCCAAAGTGAATACAGGGCGTCTCGCTCAAGGATGCCTATTGCAGGTTAGACTGCAGTGGGCAATTAATGCCAGACAGTGGAGCTAGACAGGAATGCTTGGGTATTCTGCGAGGCCCTCTCCAACCCGTGCGTGGTACCTTACAACAAAAGTTGTCTGGAACACTTTTAAGTGCAGGCTCACATTTCTGACTCCAAGGTCCACGATCGATGACGACGATTATTGCGTCCATATAATCCTGTCACTTTAATCCCCACCCTTTGTCTGTTGGTTAATTGCCGGAGACACCCGATAAATGAGTTAAATTCAATTTTTTTAGCACACACAGTGACAGTCAAATTTTTAATAAATATAATCTGGCAGTTTAACACCGGCTGTAAAGCGCGCCGGAGCACAGAAAGGTATTGTGAATTGTAATTATTTCCGCACCTCGTGAACGCCTTGCACCCTGCTATCTCTCTTCAGACATGTCCTCGATGGCATTCTCGCTTTCGCTCTCGCTCTCTATCTTTCTCGCTCGCTAGCTCGCTCTCTCTCTCTTGCTCTCTCGCTCTCTCTCTCTTTCGCTCTCTCTCGCTCTCTCTCTCTTTCTCGCTCACTCTCTCTTGCGCGCTATGTCTCGCACTCTCTCGTCCTCTCTCTGTAAAGTACGACACCACAGAATCGACTTCTGTTCCTCATTAACGGGAGCACATCACATTATTGTTAAGGTTATCAATGTGGATGCCGACTATATCATGAAATATATCCCTTCAAGTCGCTCTGTGGTCAACATGAGGCTAGAGAGCTGGAAGGCTTGACGCCAAAGGTCCCATGTATTCAAACACCGCTCCATGCTTTTATTAGTTTGGGGTGGGGGGTCCCGCATAGTCGACCTGTAGCCATTGTGTGAGGGCATGCATTGAGCACTGTCTGTTTCATTGTGAACGGTAAATATCAAGATTGAAAATCCCTACCTGCTGCTCAACACTTTTGAATTCAGTGTGTGTCGCTGCCGAGGAAACCTGTCAGCTAAATTGGTATTTTTGTTACGACAATGGCTGTCAACAGCAAGCACTCGTTTCCTTCACTGGGGCTGGTCGTTGGTAGGTCATTCACAGGTGTCCCTCATTACACTAATTACAGGTCTGCTCCATTCATGTGAGAACAGTGGGCCTGTACACTTGTAACTAATGACGACGCCCCACTCCCTGATCACAGCGGCGCTCTGTCATACATAAACCAAGCGCACCTGATGTCATTTTCTGTCGATTCGCCACACCTGTGTTTAGCCAGCTATGATGCCTTTGTAAAGATGCGCTGCTACAGCATATGTATAGAAAGCATGGCAAGAAAATAGCAATGCATCATGTTTTACAGTATGTTGGGCGGTGGGGAGAGAGAGCCTTAGGCACAGTGACAACACTGCAATTTCTGGGGGTCGCTTCATAGAGGGAGGTGCGAAAGAAGGAAATAAATTAAATACAAAGTGAGACCACACCAGTTGATGATACCCTGGGGTTCTAACACACACACACACACACACACTTTTTTGTATGTACTCTAAGCTGCCTCCGATGTAGAATATTACAGTTTTGTCTCAAAATTATTTTCGATTGTTGACCTTGAAGAAACATTATCATTCAGTGCCGTAGTTACCTGAGTCCCGCTGTGCAGGACTAGGTAGGTGACCTGCTTGGGTGCTGTTGAAGCCGTGAGCGGGACTGAGGAAGTTGTTGTCTTTGTTGTATGATGTAATAGGTGTGAAATTCTTCTTCTCTTTTTCTCTTTTTTTTTAAGGAGCTCACTCTGCCGTGGTTTAATTGAGTTTGACAGACATTGTGTGTGTGTGAACACTATCCAACGCCTGACACTGATGTCACTCATTAATATATACAAACAAAGGAATGGGCTTTGCCTCCAGCAAGAAGCCACAGACACACACCGCACAACAGAAAATAGGACACGCAACGACCAAAAATACACAGCACATGTGTGGCTAATGAGCCAGAACAGATAGTGTGTCAACTGTTGTTTTGGGGACGTTGCAATATGGCTCTGCCAGGTATAGTTCCTGGAGAATAAGAGCCATATGTTCCCAATGCATTTCACATGTTTTGGGTTTGGCTGCGCATTTATTTTGAGCATTTCCCTAGCTGGGAAGGTCACATTGCCTGCCGTTATTTGGCTCTGCCCTTGAGCTGATGTAACTATTTTATTGACCATTGCTCATGACATGATTCCAGGTGTAACTCCAAACTGTTCTACACCTAGTTGGGCTTTCACTTGGACTTTCTCAATTCTCAAGTTTTGTATTGGCTAAGTATTAATAAATAAAATTAAAATAAATGGAGGAACCAGCACCGTTTTCAGTCTGTTTTAAAACAAAAATACACCGACATGATTAAATTATCAAGTTAAACTAACCCAAGGATTAAAAAAACTCAAGGTTGTATAAAACCAACCTGGAGTTGCGTTCCCAACCTTTTTCCTTTCAAGCAGAATATCTTCGTATTTATTACTTAACTTCTGGGGCCAAATTGGAATAATTGTGTTGCTTGAAACCCACGTGGCACCCATGATTAGCCGATTTGTCCAGCTTTTAACCAACCTAGAGTGAAAACAGATGCCTCCCATTTAGCAGGAGGTTAGCGTTAGGGTATCTTGCCTACAGGTAATCTATGGGCACTGGGGATGAAACCCGTAACCCTTCAGCTCAGAGTTGAACTCAACAACTATCCTGCCTGCAATTATTTAACATTCACACAGTCACTCATTATTTTTGGTAAACCAATTCCATCCAGTGGCGTGTGTGGTAACTTCATGCAACCTCTAAAACTATATCTGGAGCTGTATAGTGGAGGTAATGGGAATGTAAACATGGCCTTAAAAACCCTGTCATCACCCGTCTGCACATCTACAGTCATCCGTCTGGATTTGCGTGAATTGCTTTGAGCTTTGTGTTCTCAGGTTCAAACCCCCCCCCCCCTCCCTCCCCAGTCGCAGGGCAAAGCGACTTCTAAGAACACCCGATTCACCCACATCAGCGATTCGGCGTAGTCATCTTAGTTCAGTGGTTAACAGACTATCCAGTGAGCTGGCTCAGGTCCGTGCGGCTAAGGCCTTTTATCCTCGCTAAGGCAGATATAATGATTCCCTCCTCTTATCAACGGAAGCAAGGGACGGAGCGGCAAATAGGCCAGCAGATAAAAGGACTGACACCCTCCGAATAACATGATGTTGAAAGGCAAAGGCAAAATAAGACGCACGCATAGACATGCACACACACACACACACGGACGCAAACGCACGCACACATAGGTAGCTTCGCAGACGACCTCCGTTGGCCCACGTTGTGCGCTCGCAAGCTGAAAGCTTTATGAACAAGATGAGTAAATGAGGTTGATGGCTTGATCGTGACTCATCATTCTCATTCATTCTCGGCTCATTTCGTATTTGGATCCATCGTGCAGTGGAAGGAAGTCAAACCCAATTTTAGGGGAACGAAAGAGAAAGAGATCAAGATCCGACCAATGACCAGGAAGAGAAACGTTACCGAGGCGGGTCCAAGCGGAGGGAAGGCTGTGTTTTCTCGCTGGTAATTGGCCGTGTTCTTTACATCCTGCATTACATGCAACAGATGTTCACTGGGCCCCTAGCTATGGAGAAACCAACTGTGTGTTTGTATTTCTTCTGTCTCTCTTTCTGCTCTCTGCCAACACGTCCTCGTTTCCACCAGTGCTGGTCATGCCCCCTCTTTCTCTCTCTCTGTTTATCTCTCTCTCTGTTTATTTCTCTATTTCATTCCCTCCCTCTCTCGCTGTCTCTCTCCCTCAGTCTTTTTTTTCTATGTTACATAAGCTCTAATGCACACACTATGTTGCTCTTGGATTCAGCCCACCGGAGATGAACAATGATTTATTTAGTGTGTGTGTGTGTGAGTGTGAGTGTGTGTGTGTGTGTGTGTGTGTGTGTGTGTGTGTGTGTGTGTGTGTGTGTGTGTGTGTGTGTGTGTGATTACATGTACAATCCAATAAGTATACAGTTTCATATAGTGTCTGGAAGCTTCTTCACAGTCTATGTTAGCACTGGGCTGTTTTATATAGCAATCATATACTGGGTACTTGACATTTTGCATATATTACATGATATCTGATTGTACGCCTATTTTCTATGTGAAATACACCAACTTTGGTTACATTTTAAATTTTTTATTCATTTGAACGCGGCCAGATATTGGTTCTTGGCCCTAATGAACAGCTAATAATAGAGATGATATAATAAAGCGATAACATAATTATAATTAGACGATATAGAGTGCTAAATCGCCAGATTTGAGCAGAGTGCCATTTAATCAAAGAATGAACTGCTGTTTATTGAACAGAGAGGAACACATCCACCGGACCGCCCGACTCAGGACCCCGCTAGAGGAGAGCACATCAACCTTTACGGCTGAAGTGTATATTTAAATCACGGCCAATTATTTTGGCACCCACTGCAATACCACCTGCTTTGATAATTGTCAATTCTGTTTGATGCCCAGCTGTTAAAACCCAGTTTTTTTTTGCCAGTCTCCCCCTCCCCCAAACAAGTTGTCCCATGAGCACATGTCCTTGTGAAGCGACCCCTAGAGAGTATCCTCTATAAGGGTATAGTTACCCCCCATCCCAGTGGAGAGGTGGTGCAACAGACATCAATGAAGCCCGGGCTGAATCGAATGACGCAGCACTACGTTATGTAATATCATGTTGTATGCAAAAAATCAAACGCAACACTCCTGCTGTACAGCACATCCAAGAACTCGAGATATGAATTCATTATGAAATATTAAGGCAGGCAAGATGAACATGGAGGGAAAAGGATAGTATGCGAGTATGAAGACAAACCTTGTCTATCAGCAGACCAAGCACCTAAATATTTACAGTATATCTCAGATCGGGGTTAATTTATCCACGTGGGCAATTAAAAACCTTGCATTCTGGGAATCCCGGGCAGGTTCGGCCTGTGCAGCTAACGTTAGCTGTGTTAGCATGTTGGCGTACGCCCGCACTGAGACATATGTTTCCATTCCCTGCATCTCTTTAGAGTTCATCAGCGTCCTGGCAAGGCCCTTCACGTTGTATTCTCTTTATAATTGCTGGAAGATTGTACCAACCACTTATTAGAAACATAAATTGTCAAAATCTGAAGCAAACTGACTCATGGGAGCTTGTGAAGAACAGCTCCCCTGGGTTGGTTTGTTTCAGACGTTGCTTCAAATCGTCAAATTCTTATGATTTTCCTTGTTTTAAATTGGCACACCCTCAGTCTTAACTGCTCTTCTCATTAGTCCCATATGCACCGTTTTCCAGCCCTACTGCCCACATGAAGAATCCTAGGAATCTTTTTGCCCGCCGCAGAGGGGTTTGGTGTGTTCTGAACTCTGGGGACGCGGGTTGAAGTTAACCCGCAATAACGAAAACACAGACACAGAGTCAGATTTGTCTTCTCCATGAGCCCATGGCATTGGAAAGCTCCTCCAAGTCTTAACATCCACCAAGTCTTAACGTTCACTGTGCAAGACGGTGAAGGGAATGGGATGATCAAGATGTCTTCACGTTTGCAGAGCAAATCTTTTGATAATTTGATAAACTGTTCAATTTGAAATGCTATGGTATCCATATCCATCCATTGCCTATGACACGGCGCACATGAAAAAACATGCCAACGCACAACCAGCAAAGAGCAAATCTGCAATGAGCTAAAGTGCAGTATGGAGAAAATCATGTATTAAATCTTTTGGTGAAGGATGCCAACAGCGCTCTTGAAGGCGGACGTCCAACTTATTATACAGCATAATGTAGGTCTACAGCCCCGGGACCGGTACAGAGTGTGTGCCAGCGAGGGGAGAGCGCTTGATAAGGCTCAGCGCAACTGCCGCTTGCCAGCAGCCTGTTTATAGTTTCACACAATAAAAGCGGCCTCAACTCCTTTATTTCCACATTATCTCTCGGCCATCGCTCACAACATTGTCCCTCTGCCGTTGTCGACAAGCCACGTTTGAGTTGCACTGCAGCCGACGCGCGATTCATACATTGTCTTTTCAACATACAGCCATCCGTTTGTGACGATTGCATTACTGATCTACCGCAGACGTGCGGATGAGATCTGGAAAAGGAACGGGGAGGCTCTCCCTCCCTCCCTCTCTCCCCTCTCCCTCCCTCCCTCCCTCTCTCCCCTCTCCCTCCCTCCCTCCCTCTCTCCCCTCTCCCTCCCTCCCTCCCTCTCTCCCCTCTCCCTCCCTCCCTCCCTCTCTCCCCTCTCCCTCCCTCCCTCAGCGAGGTCGCGTTCCGGCGGGCCTCACAGAAGGGGACAGGATGACACTCAAGGAAATGCTCTTGGGTATCAGAATGTGTAACGTTTTAACACATGACCGGGGACCGGGGAGTGTGGTGCAGTGGTGGTGTTCCACGTCTGACCTTAAAGGAACTGGGTTTGATCCCTGAGATCTACGCCCTAGTTGTAAGCATCCCTGAGCATCTTGAGCTCCAGCTTATTATAGGCATATATATTTATTGACTCTTGCTTTGGATATATAAGTGTCTTCTAAATGACTAAATTGTAATGGCACTAAATGGTAATGTATTCAGAAGATGTCAATCACCAGTCAACGACATTGAATGATTGGACACTCTTTAATGTAAAATAGTTTATCATTCATTCACATCTGTATCTTAGCTCAGGTTCAGTGTTCAGAAAGAAAAATGTAATTAAATATTTGTGGCATGGTAGTCTATTGTAGTTTAAAGATTTTTCAGATCAATCAGACGTCCAGTATCAACAATATTGATTGTAAAGACACTTGCTCTCGTGCTAATCAAACACACTGCAGCTCAACATATATTATGTAATAAAGAGCATATGTGATCGAATAATACATCTCTGTGAATTGGCACCGCTCTGTATATTGATGTAAGACCAAATATGAGCGGATGTTGCATAAGATGGACTTTGGGACTTGGGGCGCAGTCCAATACTCACAACATAACAAAGCATTCATATTTCTAGTATCTTTGGTAACTACAATAAGGGTACATTTATTAACCATTAACTAACATGAATTATATAATAACATAAATAATATTAATATAATAGCATTAATGCAGTAACAAGCGTTATTATATAGCATTAGACTAGTGGATAGGATAAGGATTAGTGGTGGTTTAGGGTTAACCCTAACCCTATAAAATAATGTATAAATAATACCATAGTTAACATGAACACTTTGAGTCGATAATTACTAGACAATTAGGTCACAAGTTGTTGATAAAATTAATTGTAAGTTTATGCTTATTACTGCATTAACTAATACCAATTAATGGTTAGTAAATGTACCCTTATTGTAAAGTGTTTCTGTATCATTACAGATTGGAAATGAAGATGTACTATCTCTGTATCTGGAGATGTTCATAATTAACAAACATTGTGTGAGCCTCGTCTTCCTGAATCTGCCTACACTTTATCCAGTGGCTGGTTAGAAACGAGGTGGTTCAGCTCTTGAATCTCTTGGTCATTGCTCCCAGTTTCCATTGTATGTCGTGATTGTTCTTAACCTCGCTTGTTTCTTTGGATGAGGGTGTCTGCTGAGGCAGTGATTCTCAACTGGTGGGCGAATGCCTTGGCGACGCACTGATGGGTCGTGTGGGAATTCTGAGGGGGTTGCAGAGCATATGCCAAACCTTAATCTTTAGAAAGAAGCCCAGGAATTAACTTAATCCATCAATGCAGATCCAGAGTTCAATGGCTTTGCAGTTCAACCCAATTGTTGCAGCTTTTGGATCGCTCCACGTTATTAACGGTAAATGAAGGCATTGTTGATAACTGCAAAATTGATTTTTAAATATTGTAATTATTTTTGGGTCGTGAATCAATGACTAATGAGGCATGTCAGTCCCAAGGCCAGACCAGTTCCGAACTACTGTGTTAAAGGCCTGAAAGTGAATCCATATGTTGATCGCTGTCTTAAGGGGGCGTGCGCTCTGGCTCTGAGCTTCTGGAGCCTTCATTAACTACTGTCCACCGCGCCGGTGCCAGCAACGACCGCTTGGGCCCGCGTGATTGGCCCCCCACGTGATTCGCGAGACAATCGATTAGCACCTGGAAGGTCTCTCATTACCATTCAGGTGAGCTCAGGCGTCTGTGAGGTCCACGTCTTCAGAGTCCAACGTCTAATCAGGCAGACAGCGAGGTGTTGAGGTGTGCATGTGTGGGGCTGTGTTTCTTTTCCTTTTTTTTTAGTTCAGTCACTGAAGTCGAGCCAAAAAGCTCCCGGGGAAAAAAAGGAGGCACTCACAAGTCAGATCCACATGATTATTGTGTTTGCATTGGAGATAAGTTGTCCGCTTTGCATTGTTAGCTTTGGCTGTCTTGTCTCTTTCGATATGCAGACTCCTGTTGCTGTCGTGCTCCTAGAATCCTCAACATCCTTTTCCAACTTGTTCCAGTTTTTTTGCTAATTACATAAAAGCTTTCTTGTTTTTCGATTGTATGCATGGATTTTATGTTGTGAATCTGAGTTGACGGTAGCAGTTTCCTTGGATGCCCTGAAGAAAACACTTGGAAAGATATAGATTTAATACAAGTTTGGGCTCAAAATCGAAATCGACCTTGCGTGAATGCAACTGTGGAGTTTGGTTCATAACAGGAATAATTAAATATATATTTATTGATCTCACACTGCAACTGTACATCCAAACAAACAGCAAACAGCAATCCAAAGTTGGAATACACTATGAGAAGAGTGAATAGTGAATAGTGAATGAAACAAATGATTAAACAGTGAAACTATGTTAAAACTCAAGGAGGTAAAAATGAATATCGTTTTTTTTGTGTTCCATAACTTTTCTGCCTCGTCATGTTTCGCTTCCACAGGGAAGTTTACAGAAAATGTTTGATCATTAGTTTTATTTGCAATGCGCTCCATGGGCTACTCAAAGACGCTTTACTTGGATGAAAGTCACAATGGTATCATAAGACAAAAGGAACAAATTTCAATGGTTATAAATTTGCATTCAACCATGAATCAAGCATTTCGAGAAGTGTGAGAACGACAGCGGTGGGGAGAGTTAAACATGAAAAGCGTTTTTTCAAATAGGTACATTTGCAGTTGAGAGGGTTGGGTTGGGGGGTGGGGGGGTAGAAATGATCCTTTATTCTGTTTATTCTTTTGGAGACAGTCATGTATAAATATAAATATATATATATGAAACGTGTAAAGAGGTGCTAAATAAAAATAGAATCCACATTGTGCAGGACACTGCACAATGAAAAAAAACTCCCCTGGGTTTGAAGTGGGAACAATTAATCCATTAACGCCCCTAAATCATAGAAGTGTTTCTCGCGGTTCGAGGTTCTTGAGCATCCATTTGGGTGCGTGGACCGGTCCCCTTGACGCTGAGTGGGTGAGAGAACACCGGCGGAGCGCTAACGTTAACATCGGCTGAACCACCGGAAAAGGCTGTTTTGGTTTTAAGTGCGTGTGTGTGCGTGCGTGCGTGTATGTGTGTGTGTGCGCGTGCGTATCTGTATTTGCGTCACTCATCAAAAGAACGCCCTGAACAGTAAAAAGCAAGCAGGGGCTTTGCTCTATAGAGAGGGAGCAAAGCCCGCCCTCCCCACCCCTATCTCCCAGCCCCCACCCTCTTCTTCCTCCTCCTCCTCAAGTGACAAATGATGCCTGGCGAGCTCACATGGGCTTTACATATTAATAAAGGCACTCTGGAGGAGTGCAGGAACACGGTTTCTCCATCTACCACCCGGGGTCCACAGTGCAGGGGTCGTTTTAATGAGTGCTTCTCGTGTTTTTCTTACTTTACTTTAGCCCGCCTATCGATTTGCTCGCATCTTCCAAGGTGGCCCCCCCCCCCCCCCCCCCCGGGGTGTGAAGGCGGTGGCCAAGGCACCGCGATGCAGCCTCAGGGGAGCCAAGGCCGCGAACCACAAGGGCTGATGGTCCGTCTTGATGATTGCCATGCCAAAAAAAAAAAAAAACTGAAGACAAAAATCTATAACTACTGTCCTATTGATCTTTTAATGAAAATACTCTTTTTGCCTTGAGTGTGTGTGTTTGCGAGATCAGACAGAAAAACGATCGGTGGCAGTAGCACAGAAACACGACTACAAAGTCATAAGCAAGATGAATGCGTTCACTGAAAATCTCAGCTCTTCAAACACTTCTCCTTTTGTAGGGCATTAATGCCACTGGGACAATGATGACGACATTGCTCAATCCCCTCTTTTTCCTTTTTCAAAATTAAAGCGCAGCCACCAAACGCGGCGACATCAAACCGCAAGGACGTCAATGTACACGAGTTATGTTGTACCCGGCCTCTTTAAACGCCTCAACCTTGATCAAGACAAGTGGACACGGTCCAGCCAGCGTCTGAACGGAAAGCAGCTGCCCGGGCAGTTAATGTCCACCCGTTCTGCATGCTACAGTACGGGTTCGCCTCAGTTGGTTTGCTGTGGCGACAGACGAGCCATTCACACCGGGCCACAGGTGCTCTTCTTTACTCCATGGCGATTTGTGCTTGGAAACCCAATGTTTCAGTCGGTCCCCGGTAAGAGGAAACAATCACCCAGACTGAGTGAGCGTTCCCCTGTGGCCTCGGGCTTAGCCAGAGTGGCAAGCAGAAAACACACAGGAGCGGCTAGGGCCCAGGATGCGTCCATCAGACTCCTGTACTCTATATCCATACTTCACTCTCTTTGCTCGTCCTTTATCTATGGAGAGGGTCTTTGTGGGTAAACGTTGAAGCATGTATCACTTCTACTTAGCGTGTAAAGTGCCTACTTATCCACAAGACGGATAAGTAGACGCTTTGTAAATGTACACCGCCACTTTGTACATGGCAGAATCAGGGGTTGGTAGTGGAGAGGGTGTTTGGAGGGGTGGTGGTGGTGAGGATGAGTTTGGTGGTAGAGGTGTTGGTTCTGGGTGGTGAGGAGGATGTGTTTGGTAGTAGAGGGATGGTGGAGGTGGTGGTTGTAGTGGTGGGAGTGGGGTTGGTGGTGGAGGCAACAATAGAAAAGGTGTTGGGGGCAACAGTAGTGATTGCCAGGGAAGCGGTGATGTGGAGGTGCCAGGGTTGGGGTTGATGGTGGAGGTGGAAGCAACGATTATGACTATGTCGGTGGCAACAATAGTGATGGTGGTGGACGCTTTTTTTCAATGTACACTTACATGGCAGAAGCAGGTGGTGGTAGGGGAGATGGTGTTTGAAGGGGTGGAGGTGAGGATGATGGGGGGTAGTGACGATGTTGGAGGTGGTGGTGACGGTGCAGGTGGCCCGTTTGGGGCTAGTGGTGTCGTGGTATTTACAAACCGTTCACACAATGTCCTCATTTTGGGCGCCATCCTGTGGAAAAAAACGATTCCCCACAAGGCCACGCTGCACTCAACTAAAAAGCCGTTCATCTGTCGGGGGAGAAAAGCCCCTCTGGTTTATTTATCGCCGTCACACGCGGGAGCCATCAGTCCGAGTTCACTCCTCTCGGCCGCCTCCACCACTCAGGTTAATCAAACCGACAGCGTTCCAGTGAGCGAGGAACCTAAAACCATTAAGGCTAGATTGCCGCCAGCGCTTCTATAGCCCAGCTGCTGTACACCCACGCCGTGTCAGGGCGAAAAACTCGCCGGCGCCAACGTTTAGCGGTTAGCCGTCCATGTCGCCAGAGACGCTAAAGACGTGCGAGTGCTATTTAACGCAGAAGAGGTCCCTCGACAGACATGCACTCTTTTGCCTCGTGAGGGATTTCGCTCAGGGCTTCCCTGGAGAAGTGTGAGTAAGTGAGCTTGGTGGAATGGTACGCCCGTTTACATCGCCATCCCTTCCGCGACCTTTCGCTATCACTAGAGCGGCAGTCGCTTAACGGAAGTTCATCAGGCGTCACGCCTCGGCCCCTCGATGTGTTTCAAATGTGTGGGGGTCTCTCGCTCTCGCTCTCGGTCTCTTGCGCGTGCTCTCGCTCGCTCATTTGCTCTCTCTACCTCTCGCTCTCTCTCTCTCTCTCTCTCTTGCTCTTTTGCTCTCGCTCTCTCGCTCTATCTTACATGACTCTCACATGCCCAAAGCACAGAAGTAAAACTAAAGATTGTATATTTCTAAATTAAACAGAATAATGAAATACAATAGGGTAAAAAATATGCAAACAGAGCGAAACCATTTCTCTCCGTCTTGATTTGGTCTTCCAACCTAACAAGGCCGGTGTCATTATTTTATAACAATGCTGGCATTCTGGTCAACCATCAGAGAGTTCAGGCAGCGGCCTTTAATGCACACCGTCCACACAGGCTGCAGAATCACACAGTCCTCCTCCAGGGAGGTTAACACACACACGGGTCCTCTTTCATCCTCAATGTACACCTTCCCTTTGACGGACAGGGCAGCTCTGTCCCGGAAATGACCTCCCCGCTGGGAGTGTTGGTCTGCTTTCGACAGATTTAGATCCAGTAGCCCCTCCCCCCCCCCCCACCGCTCCACCAACCACCACCAATCAGATCGCCTCAGCTGCCTGTGACACAGCATTATTGAACCATGTTTAGGTCTGGTCCTTCTGGATTGTTTGTTTGTTGTGTGCATAGACATCGGCTTCAATGATCAATAATCAATTGGTTCATTGGGAAATTAAATTATAAGATCTACACCTCAAGTGATCGGCTACTGTATTTGTGTACTTTTTGGAGAGTAATTCACACGTTCAACTTCAATAATCCTTTTTTAAGTGAAAGTTCAATAATGCCACACTGCTGAATAAACCAAATGACCTGTTGCACATAAAAATGTAAATCTGCATCAAAGAGGATGTGACAAAGTGCCTTTCATTCGACAGTTTGTTTTGCTGGGTTTTTTCTCCCCTCTTACCCCTTCAGAAGCTCTTCCAGGAGGCTTGTAAGTTATGCTCTCGGCGGCAGGCAGTTTTAAAGGTAGTTGTGAAAGGAAAATGCTTTATTTATTAATTTAGCACCCATGTTCCCTTATTTTTTTAGGTTTCAAAGTGGGTCATCATCACTTCTCCTACCTCAACCGTAGCCGGCATAATTTCTCACTCTTTACAGTAACACATCAAACGCCGTTCCCTTAAAGGATGTCATCGTGAAAGATTTTCATGAACTCTGAATGCGATGCACATTACCATTTTCGCACATTAAACCTTGAACGTTCAGTAAACAACATTCTCGCTCTTCTTGCGTATTGTCCTTCTCGCATGGCTAGCACGCGGCACAATGTGGGCTCAATGGGAAATAACATGTGAGCCAGTGGTTTACATGCTGCTACTTTGTGTGTGTTCTGCTCCGTTCCTCCACGGCGACCTGTCACATGCACTCAGGCTGAGGTGAGACGCCGGCCTCCTGACCCAAGGTACCCCTTCTGCTCTGCTTGGACCAGTGTATCATGGGAATAGAACCAAAAACCACAGGCTTCCACTCCGTGAAACATTTCTCTCTCTCTCTCTCTCTCTCTCTCTCTCTCTCTCTCTCTCTACCTCTCTCTCTCTCTCTCTCTCTCTCTCTCTGCCTCGCTTCCTCCCTCTCTCTCTCTGCCTCGCTTCCTCCCTCTCTCTCTCTGCCTCTCCTCCTCCCTCTCTCTCTCTGCCTCTCCTCCTCCCTCTCTCTCTCTGCCTCTCCTCCTCCCTCTGTCTCTCTCTCTCTCTCTCTCTCTCTCTCTTTCTCTCTCCCACTCTCCGCCTCTACGCCTCTACAATCTAATAAAAAAACAAAGAAACAAAAAGGACTAGCAACGAGGTTCAGCTCTGCATCCAGAGAGAATGTGTGTTTATCATTCTGGTGGCGATGAATGTCTGGACTGTGCGATCTTTCGGGGGCCTCGGACTTAATCAATGTAGTGGAGCGTTAGTGGAGGACTGCCCGAGCATCTCTCCCCCTCAATGAGTGGGACGGAAGGGGGGAGGCCAGTGACAGCTGAAGGAAAGCGACTATCACATTGACCACAAGGGGGCTTTTGGACCCAGCCAGGAGCGTGTGTGTGTGTATATACATCTATGAGCAGTCTGCACGCTAGACGGCAGACACTGCTCTCGCTGTTTCTCAGACACCTGCACATCTGTCTGGGGCGGTATGCATAGAGACGTAATCACAGCAGTGACTCATCAATGCGAATAATGCATTGCATACAACACACACACACACTTTCAAACACGCACACACACTCACACACAAAGACACACTCACACTCAGTTAGCCAAACATCGCACAAAAGACCCGGTCACACCAGGTCCCCCCCCTATTCCATACAAAGTCCACACCCGTGTGCTGTGTTCCCAAGCACAAGAGGGTTGGAGTGTTTCTGAGGCCTCCCAAAGGTGGTGATATGGGGCTCAAACAGGCGGTCTCGGGGTCAGTGGGGGGGGGGGGGGTCGGTGGGGGGGAGGTGATGGTGGAGGCTCCGTCTCTTCCCGCCTAATGAGGGGTATTTAATTCAAATCAGTGTGAATGATTCACTCCCTGTTCTCCGGGGAGATCTATCACTCACTCTCTCTCTCTTGCTCACTCTCTGTCTCTGTCTCTCTCCCTCTCTCCTTCCCTTCCTCTCTCGTCTTCCTCTCTGTCTCTACCTCTCTCTCCCTCACCCTCCGTCTCTCTCTCTGTTGCTCTCTTTCAACTATTTTTACCTCTCTCTCTATCTCTCTTCCTAAATCTCTCTCCCACGCCCTCGGTCTCTCTCTCCCTCTCCCTCTCTCTCTGTTGCTCTCCTTCTACCTCTCTCTTTGTACATCTCTCTCTCTCTACCTCTCTCTATCTCTCCTTCTAACTCTCTCTTTGCACATCTCTCTTTCTCTACCTCTCTCTACCTCTCTCCCTCTCCAACCTGGCAAGGAGGATAATGTCGGCAGCACAGTGGGAGACCGGTTAATATTCTGTATCCGAGAGCGCTTTAATTCTCTGCACGCGTGATGGAAACCCAGACACGGCTCTTTTTGTTCTTACAAACAAAACCGCCTTCTTTATGTTTGTGTTTATCTTGTTGGTGTTGGTGTAAAATATTTTTTCTTCGTATTAGAGTGCACAAGTAAGCGCAAGCACTGTCAAACACTGAAACCATGATGGGTCATTTCATAGAAATCGTATACATTTCGTTGAAAAGAAGAACGGCATCTTTGTCTTTCAGCAGAGTGGCTGCTACACAAGCAGTTGTAAACACTGAACTAATACCCCCACCACCAGCTCTGTGCTGAGACTCGTTGCCTAGCAATGAAGTCTCTGATTTTTATGGTCTGTGTGGCTTACGTCCGTGAGAAAAGCACATCCACCAGGATTAGGTTTAGAGTACTGTAACATCCAGGCGTGTTGTGTCTGTCTGTCTGTCTGTCTGTCTGTCTGTCTGTCTGTCTGTTGTTTTTGTTTCTCTCTCTGTGTGTCTCTTTCTCCGAAGCAGAGACAGAGCACCAAAATGTATATTTATCTCTCTGCGTGTATTCCGTGGAGTAGAACATAACAAGGGGCGGATGAATATCGATATCAAACACAGGAAGGCAAACAAAGGCTTACGCAGTCTTACTTGATGGCTTAATCTATGGAGGGTGGGGGGGGGGAGTAGGTGAGGAGGGGTTTGTTGTGGGGATGGTCGGGCTCACTGCCTCATCAAGCTCAACATCATAACTGTGTGGGAGGAAACAAAATGTCACATTCCCATACTAAATGTCAGACTAATCAGAGAGTAAAAACCCTGGGGAAGGGGTTGTGTGTGTGTGTGTGTGTGTGTGTGTGTGTGTGTGTGTGTGTGTGTGTGTGTGTGTGTGTGTGTGTGTGTGTGTGTGTGTGTGTGTGTGTGTGTGTGTGTGTGTGTGTGCTTGAGACAGGGGGGGTGGATGTGGGGGACGGGGACGGGGACAGGTGGATGTGGGGGACGGAGGCGTTGCTTTCGTAGCATCTTGCTACTTCTAGCGTCGTGTCACAACATCAGGCGTATCTGAGGTCAGGTCACCGTGACATCACTCAGAGGCGGAGTTGGAACTGGACCTCCGACCAGTGATGATGATAACTAGCACTGGAGATCTGTCCCCCCCCCTCCACCATCCCCTCACCCCCCCATCTCTCCCCCATCCCCTCTCCTCTCCCCCATCCCTCCCCTCCCGTCCCCTGTCCCTCACTACCCGCCCCCCCCCCCCCCCACCCCCCTGATGCCTCTTGCTCCATCCACCCAGCGTAGGAACAAAACCATGAATCTCACCACTTCTTCATATATTATGACGGCGAGAGAGAGCAGGAGAGGGCCGAGGGAGGGAGAGAGAAAGAGAGAGAGGGCCGAGAGAGGGAGCGACAGAGAGATATTGGAAACGGTGTATGCTGCTGTTCTTCTGAATGTTGAAGAAAGATGAGACTCGATTAGAGTAGATGCATTCAGAATTCCGGATGTGATCATGTGACTGTATTACATATTATTAATATTAATACAGTGTATTATTATTACATATTATAAATTGCTATACTATGAATTATTTATTTACAGATCCTTTAACTATGAATGAGATGGAGTAGTAACGAGTCACGACAGTACTACATCTTGGACAAAGCCGATATCTCATCTAAAATAACATATTCATGATCTAGCCTAATATATCTCATATTCATACAGGGCTGGGCTAAGTCTTCTGTGCGATTGGGTCGGCAAGAAAATTTAAATCACAAGGTCTTCAAGGGGGGGCCTGTATCACATTAGTGGGAGAGAGAGATAGTCAGAACAGGGAGAGAGGGAGAGGGAATGGGAGAGAGAGGGAGAGGGAGAAACAGTGAGAAGAGAGCGAGAGGCAGAGAGACACCAGGACTGAGAAAAGAGAGCGAGGGAGTGATCATGGAAAGGGAGGGGAGGGAGACCGAGAGACCGAATAAAGGAGGGGAGAGCTAGAGGAGCACACACAGTATCTGAATTGGAGGGGAGAAGGGATCTCATTTCCTTCTGGCCAAAAGGCTCCGAGGGGTGAATTGACACGGTGGGCTTGAGGCCCTGCATGTCAAATGGAGCGTGAACGGTCACTCGGCCGAGATCAAAGCGTGTACAGCGCCGGGCGTACGATAGTCTCAGTGCATTAGAAGGACCACTCCTCTCTCTGCTCGCTCCCTGGCGTCTAAGTGGTCCTCATAGCCTCTCCGGTGCACCATGGAGTCATTCTGTATTTATGTAGGTTATAGATACATGACTACGTGGATATTTAGCATTGGGTTGTCTTTGAGTCATCCTGCGTCGTCCTGACCGGTAATGGTTTTATTTGATTATTTGATTTACATTTAGGCCCACCTCAAGGAACGTCCCCCGTCCCCCCCGACTGGATGACCGAGTGGAGCGGCCCGCTGGGGAAACGTCCTCTTAAGGTTGGGCGATCGATAATCAGTGTGAATGGGAAACTATGGAGTATTCACAGAGGCACTGTGGACATAAGCGTGGAGCTACTGCCCATGCTCAGATCGTACGCACAGCAGCAAACGTTAAAAGGCCTTTGCGCATCATTCAGAGGGGATGTATATGAGTTATCGTCATACATGATAAAAGAAGGCAGTGAGGTCACTGGAATGAAGTAAGGTTACATATTAGCTTTCTCTAAAACAACGTGAGGGGAATTGAAATCGATGATCCAGGAACATGCCAAGCAGTTCTGCTTTTCATAAAAATATACAAGGCATTCGAGAATATTTTAAGCTGGGCAGAGCATAAATGTTTTATTGCACTGGACTAAAATAAATCACATAACATATCTAAAGGGTGCAATTTTCTCCTTGGAATATGGGATATGCTGGAATAATGAAGTTAGGATTAGGGTTAGGGTTGCTTGATTTCTGCATAGTTTAGGTTTTTCATGTGAGATATGAGGGGGGTTCTGGCAGTGAAGTCTCATGAAAGGAAAAGCAGAATGGAAATGTGCCTTGCATATGGTCAGATGTTCAAGGCATCCTCATATATGGCTGCTCTGTCTTACAAACTACTGTAGTTTGATTATTTATTCCTTTTGGTAGTAAGTCGAGCACAGATTTTGATTTCTCACTATGCTAATGATTGTCCCTTTTAACATTTTTATCGGCGGGCAACGGCCCAAATACATCGATATGTTTTAAGAGGCATTTCAACGACAAGGGAAATGAGTAGCATAAATATGCCAGACTTTGTCGCCTTTCTTTGGAAGGATTCCAAAGAACTCTCCGGATGTTGTGACGGAGATTCAGTTTTCCATGTCGCGCGACATCTGAGAAACAACGGCACCACCCAATTGATTAACGGCAGATCATTTTACCCAGCATGCACCACAGCGGGGCTCTCCTGATGTATGTCTTCTAATTAGAAACAGCCATCTAAAGAGCCTTGTTTGGGCTCAGAGAACTAATAAGGGGGAATGTGCCACAGAGGTAAGACCATCTGGCAATTACCCAAGTTACCACACTAGCAGAATTTCCCAGGGCTGGGCCAAAGGGGCGGGGGTGTCAGGGGGGGGTGGCTGTTGCTTACGACGAAAAAAACGGACAAGTCTTCATTGTGATGAATGTGCCCCATCCCCCCCCAACCTCAATTGATGAAGACTGATCAGAGGTGGAAGTCTCCCACTGTGGGGGTGGGCTTGTTGTGGGCTTGTTATGGGTTTGTCGGGTCAGGGCAGACAGGGGCTAATGGGGAGATGTGACACATCTTTAACTGTGGAGCTAAGTGGAGTCCCACACAGGTTAACCACCACCTCCACCACCACCACCACCACCACCACCTACCTGTTCAGAAGACCGTACATTGCAGCTGTGTTTGCAGCTGAGCCTGCCAACTAACACCAGCCGTTACCATGGTGACTGCCTTTACAGCGCTCTCTATGGTGGAACAAAAAATATATTTATTTTTTTTCGGCCGTCGCTAAACACTGCTGCATCCGCGGCTCGTGGTTTGGAGTTCACACTATCAAACACCGCGGTGGTTGTGCTTCTCTGTGAATCCGTCAGACAAAGAGAATAGACGCAACAATTGGGCGTCACGTGGGCACTGTGGGGTGTTACACCCCCCACACATCTCTAACGGAGATTAGTGTTTTATTAATTACCTTATTGGCATCCAATTCACTTCCTCCACAAGATGCCGGGGCCAAAACGTCACTCCGAATGAGCAAGTACAGCACACTGCTGCTGCTCTGACGCTGGTCCAAGCCAGCCTCCTCCAAATGCCCTCCAACAGGCCAGCCTGCTTAGATGGAGCCTGAAGCATTTTCTACAGTGTGGATCCGTACACTGGAGTGTGTAAAGTGTTTCAAGTGTGTGTGTTGTGCACAATGTAAGAGACAGTTTTAAAGCATTGGGTGCTTTATGTTAGACAGGTCATTAAGGAGCAGGTCGGGGGTTAGACAGTGGATGCACAGACAGGTCATTGAGCAGCAGGTAGGGTTAAACAGTTGCTGCAGAGGCAGGTCATTAAGAAGCAGGTAGGGGTAAGACAGTCAATGAAGTCATTAAGAAGCAGGTATGGGTAAGTGAATAGAGACAGGTCATTGTGTGGGTGTCAGACATTTTGGTTGTTTGTAGGCCAAAGTGATTTTCATTTGTTTTGTTACTGTGTTCCCTTTAATCATTTGAATTCTCAGAAATAGCTTCAGTAAATTGATTTAATATTTTTGATTTAAAAAGGTCTAAGATCCATTTTTGTGTCTGGGATTAAATTCATGTCTCGAATTCAATGAAATCCTAACTCAAAAAGGATCCAACAATTTTGTACCTCTTTGCTTTGCCTCAAACAACACTGATACATTAGGCAAACAAACAATCCTCATAATTCTGGTCAGGAGTCTCTGGAAGTTTGTTTCTCACCACTCTCTCCATCCCTCCCCCATACTTTATATTCTCCCCCCTTACCTCTCGTGTTAATTGCTTTGGTAACAATTTCATTCAAAGCACAAGTGGGAGAAATAAATGTGGACGCACTTTTCAAACGGGGGCTTTGTCATGCACTATGCAAATGGTATTCAGTTATTTATATTTTTTGAGGGAGCGGGAGAGATAACGACACTGACGGGCAGACAGTTTTGTCAAATCGCAAATTTATCGTTGTCGCTTTAATTGGTTGCATCTTGTGCCGGCGTCAATTCCCTGCCTGTCCTCCACTGACCGAGTTCTGTCGGGCGGTGAGAGCTGCCACTCAGGACCTCTGTGTGCACAATTTGTCCTCTTATGAGGACCACACTTCTGAATACCATGCTTGTGTGTTTCCTGCTTGTGAGTTATATGCTTGTGAGTTCCATTGTTGTTGACTGCTTGTGGTTTTAGTGCTTGTGAGTTTCATGCTTGTTGGTCCCTTGTAGGGCCACGCCTGTGAGCACCATCCCTGTGAAGACCATGCTGATGAGGACCATGCTTGTGAGGACCAGACCATGCTTGTGAGGTGAGGACCATGCTTGTGGGTTCCAAACGTATGAGGACCATGCTTGTGGGTTCCAAACTTATGAGGACCATGCTTGTGGGTTCCAATCTTGTGAGGACCATGCTTGTGGGTTCCAATCTTGTGAGGACCATGCTTGTGGGTTCCAAACTTATGAGGACCATGCTTGAGGGTTCCAATCTTGTGAGGACCATGCATGTGAGGATATCACCAGGAAGTCCACTATCTTACCCAGGTTAGAGCAACACACATGTTTGACACAAAGACAAGATGACGACACTAGGGAGCCCTTGTGAGCCAGTGTGATTGGCTTTGCTTCGGTCTCCACAAGGTACTACCTTTCTAAAGTGTCCCTATGGTGAGATCTCATAGTGATAGTCTTCATCAGTATGAGAAGTACTATATATACTATTCCGCCACAGTATCGTGAATACTATATATATTGATCTTGTAAGTGTGCCTTCAACTGTTTGCTTTTTTAATGGTTCCCTTATGTCCTCCTCCCCATATCCATACAGATCTACGCATATATATGGTCACACTGCAATATATAAATGCAAATAGTAAGTTTGATTGGCTGTTTGCAACCAATGTAAACATACCACCAATCAATGATATAACTGCCAATACCATATAAATAAAGGGGTTGAACTGTGGCATTGTGTTTACAAGCCTTTTTTGACCCTTCTTGTGCAAAATGTTCATGGCTTTATTGGCACCGTGTGTGTGTGTGTGTGTGTGTGTGTGTGTGTGTGTGTGTGTGTGTGTGTGTGTGTGTATGTGTATGTGTATGTGTGTGTGTGTGTGTGTGTGTGTGTGTGTGTGTGTGTGTGCGCCTATGTTTGTGGGTGCATAACGTGCGTGTCGTGTGCCTCAATAGGCCCATCCCCTGACATGCAGACAGATGCGTGCTGTGCTCAGAGGCAGATTGGACTGTGTGCTAATGGCGCAGGAGGTCCCCAAGTGGTCGTGGATATAATCAATGCAGGCCTCCCAGATGTGAAAGAAGCCAGATAGTTCCTCTAATGGCTGGCCCAATGAGCTGTGATAGCCCGGCGCCCTGCCCCCCCCCCCCCCCCCCCCTTTCTAGAATACCAGAGTGTGCTCTCCCTGTCCCTGAGTTGAGGCGGCATTCTGTTAAGGAAAGTTTCTGTAGAGAAAGTAAATGTATTTGAGTTATTGAATGGGTTGATATTTTGTACCATATGTGTATTGTGTTTGGCTGTTGCCTCCCTGCTCCCCTTCCACGCTTGCACGCATGCTCACACAGGCACATGCACACACAAACACATCGACACATATTGTATTCGTAAATATCCACTCACACACAGACATAATATACTTACACCCAAAAGGTTCATAATGGAAATAAGACCATTTTTGGTTTGAGGCCTTTGACATTTGTCAATAAAGAATTTCAATCAATCAATCAATCAATCAATACTATAAAACATGTATGTAAGAAACAGAGGGCCCTATTTAGACGGTCTAAAACGCAAGTGTTTTAGCGCAAAACGAAGTAGTTTTGTGGGCGGTTCTATGGTGCTGTTGCTATTATAACGGCGGATAAATGACTCTTGCGCCCGACACAAATCTAAAATGGGTTGGTCTGAAACCCGTAGGTGTGTTTTGGGCGTAACATGCAATAAACCAATGAGAGTTCCATCTCCCATCCCCTTTAAGAGCCAATGCATTTGACGAGTTGATATTTTGACAGCGCGTCTGCAGTCTCCGCTGAGTCAGATTCATGACCACATGAATTTCAAACTTCAAATGGCTCAGTTTATGGCCAAATAATAGGCCTAATTCACACATGGAATAGCGTTTTCTTCTCCAACTTCAGAAACACTGAGTCGTCATGTAAATTGCGGCAAAGACAACTTAACACATATATTATATGCGGACGCGGTCCTGTGGCCGCAACTCTGGGTCTATTTAATGATATGCGGCAATACATTAACAAACATCGTTTGTTACCAGTATTGTATACATTATCGTTATCGACTTGTGTTCATAATATGCATGTGTCCCCCGTTAATATACATCGCCATGGACTGTATTATGCGTTACGTGTTTATTTTGCGTGTGTTCAAACAGATTGGGTGCGCACACACACGTGCCAAGCATCACTCGCATTCATTCATTCTTTTAAACACTCACTCGCGGTAAAACTATGTTTTCTCACGATCAAATACTCATCAATCCTAAAGGTTATGGGCTTGTACACGATGTCTGTGTCAAGAAAATATGTGTTTGCTGTACGGTGTTTGCAGATGCATTGATTTAAAACTACAATTTACCGCTGTATATAAAAAATGTTTCCACAATCCACCAGCACCTCCACCTCGCATTCACTAAAGTAATTTTTTCTTCCTTTCTCCATGTTCTCCTTTCTCCTAACGAGCGCACTACTGCAGGCCTATTTATACGAATTAGCATATTACATGAGGGAGGAGACTGGGTGGAGAGACGGGCTCGTGCATGTGCGCTCAATTTCACGTTAATTGGGATGTACAAAGAGAATCTGCGTGAAATCGTGCTTACGCAAGGATTGATACATCCGGATTTATTTGTGCGCAGCAGCTTCCCAGATTTTGGCGTCCGCAAAGTTTTAGTCAGAAATCCACGCAAGTCTTTGTACATGAGCGCCCAGGACTTTTTCGGTCAGTAGCACACTTGCATTGGCGCAATTTTTAGATTACTAAAATAGCACCAAGTATCATTTGCGCCGGAACACGCCTCTGCTTTTCGCCAACACGCCTCTCCAGGCGCAAGTGTAGTGGCACCTGTTTGCTGCGTGGGAAAATCAGCTTTGCGCCGGGGGCAAACTAGCAACGATACATGCGTCTGTGTAGAAAGTCAATTGCGCTGGGTGCGAGATAGGGCCCAGAGTGTCCGATGTTGCACACATCTTCGTGCGTGTGTGTATGTGTCTATGTGTGTGTGTGTCACGGTCTCTACACGATCACGCGGCTCTTTTCAACCAAACAACAATATCATTGAGTAAAGGTGAATTAAGGTCTGACTGTATTTCATTCCAGTGAAAAGCTCAGGCGCTCCTTTCATTTAGCCGATTAGGATTTATTTTTCTACTCTACTTTCCACCGTTTGGCTTGTTTCTCAGATCACAGAAGCACAGTTTTGGTTAAACCCAGTTACCTTTTTATTGTTATACTCTTAAAGGATTATGCAAATCGTATCCGTTACAAACCTTATCAGCTTTTAAGTCGCTGCTCTTTACAAAAACACACTTTAGACGCCTAAGCAGCACCTCGCTCAGACAGTGAACACATGCACAGTGGTCTATAAAGGGTTGTTGTGTTGGTGTTATGTGTATCAATCAATATAAGCATGCAGAATAAACGTGTGTGTGTGTGTGTGTGTGTGTGTGTGTGTGTGTGTGTGTGTGTGTGTGTGTGTGTGTGTGTGTGTGTGTGTGTGTGTGTGTGTGTGTGTGTGTGTGTGTGTGTGTGTGTGTGTGTGTGTGTGTGTGTGTGTGACCAGTCTTCCTCGGCTTTGGTTTACATAATGACATTATGTAGGACATGGGCTGCCAGAAGCAATTCTCTCTCTTTTCAGCTCTTCATAGAGTGAATGAAGTGTATCTATTTAAGGAAGTGGGTTAGTGGTGAGGGGCAACAGCTTGATTCACAGAATCAACACATATTCGTTAGGATGTTTGTTATTTCTCAATGTCCCCCATCCCCGCCTCCCGTCTCCCCCCCCCCCCCATCCAGAGTGGTAGATTCTCCACATTCTGCCGCGGGCCTGGGTGTATCATACCGGAGAGAGAACGGGGTTGCAGGCTCTGCTTTCCAGGTTGCATTTGTCCTTTGAAATTGCACAATGTTGTTTTTTGTTTTTGTGTGCGGTTTTGTGGTTTTATTTTTAGGCCGTGGGTAGGTAGCCCTGTCAATGTTTTTTGGGTGGATGTCTCCTTAGCCAAAGATGTGGGCTTCAAAATTTTGCAGGTTTTTCCGAAAGTACAATAATAGTAATTCTAAAAGCATGGATTGTTTTACTTGATAACACTGCTGACAGCCTGTACCAGCGATGATATGAACATGACTGGTAAGCCTCAGACATGCACCTGTTCAACCTAACCTAGTTACCTTCGGAATAAATGTTTCAGTGAAAAGAAAAGACAGCCACCGTGAATGATTTTAATTCACTTTAATTACTTCTCGACGAAAACCAGAGAATTCACAGCTGAATGAATTCTCTCCCAGTTATTCTCGACATGTCAGTAAATTATTATTGGACTTGTCCTTGAAACCCAGTTGCAGGGTTTTTATAAAGTCTTTTAATGTCTCCCCCGCAACGGAAGTCTGGAGATGATTTACATCTGATAGCAACCTCACCTGACACATTCACACACACACATAATGAACACCGAATCACAGAACAGATAAAAAACAACTCTACAAGCTCTAGTGTGTGTGTGTGTGTGTGTGAGAGCTTTCAAGCTCTGTGTGTGTGTGTGTGTTCATTGTGTGTGTCCGTGTGTTTGATCTGCATGTGCGTGCCGGTGTGTTCATGCGTGCCGGTTAGCCGGGGGCATGTACCTCTTCAACATGACAGGCAGCGTGTGTTGTTAGCCACTGTTAACCATCCGTCTCAGTCGCACCCGTGTGATTACGGCGCGGGCTCCAATCAGAACGTGTCGCTTTAAATCAGGATTGATAAGAGACTATTCAAAGTGGCGAACCGCGGCTCGCGTAGGCGCCACAGCGAGGGGGGGGGTGGGCGGGGAACAGGAGCCCTTCTGAAGGCAGGTTTTCCAGCATGTTCCAAGCACTTCCGGTGGTGCGCAGGGGGGCAGCCAGAGAGGTGGGCGGCTGGCCGCTTCTCTGCCAAAATGTGTCCACCATCATGGTGGTTTCTGTTACACAGCGTTTGAATGGCACTTGGCACTTGTAAATGTGATGGGAGTTTCCGAATGAAAACAACCACGAAGGATTGGTTTGAGACATGTTGTGTTTTTGTTTTGTTTTTTACCATTGAGGGTTTTTATTTAGCGTATACTTTGGACCAAAGCGTTGTACAGTTTGTATGTCATGTCGTTAATGAGCAGATATGGGGTCAGGGCATTTTGTTCAAGGGTGCCTCCAGGTAGGAGGCTTTTGGATTCGAACCAAGGACGTTTTTGGCGCTAACCACAGTCTGTCCTGCCCCAACTGAAAACCTTGATGAGGCCACAGATGATGTGTCTGACTTCATCTTGACTGACAGACAAAAGTGATAGACAGGTTGAACCCCTACATGTGCACCTCTCATCTAAACCCGCCTTGACTCTTTCCACCACGCTCTGTGGTGTCTCAGGTGAACACCATCTGGACGTTAATGAAAGGGTAGTCTCATTAGTGTGACGGCAGCCCAGCTCAAATCAAGGCGCTTCACTTTCTTTTGCTTCATATTTGTTTCGACCAATCATGTCACTGGAGGCGGGGATCTGTAAGTGCCTAATTGGCTAACGGCAAACAAGTGTCTGTAAAGGTTTAAAAAAAAACACTGTGCAAACGGGCCACTGTAGAAATACACTTATTAAAATCCCCCTCTGAAAGCCTCATCCACTCGTGAGAATTAATTTAATTTCTGCAGAAAGTCTATTTTGGCTCTGTGCCGTCTCCCCTCAGAAGTTCTGTGATAAGATTGGGGGATTGAAGGATTACTTGCTCCCAGATTAACGAGTTGGTTTATTCAGATCACCTGCCTTGGTTTCACATAACAGCCCCCTAATTAAGTGTATATAATATACTGTTGTTTTTTTCAATTGCTCAAAGGAGGTTAGTGATATTTCCCTCCTAAGGCTTGATTGCATTTTTCTGTTCATTCATTGATGTATTGGCTAAAACGCTGCTCCCAAATTGATACAACCAATCATCTGTAGTATTAGATAGTTGTCGCAGACGTCAGGTGGAATCGATGTCCGAGATTGATGGTCAGGGATTAGCAGAAGCTTCTAAACTAATGGAAACCCTCATGTCAGGTCCCTTGGCTCTGTAGCTGTAAGTTGAGTGAATCAATATTTTACTTAGTTGGGGGTTTTGAGGCTGACGTTTTTAACCAAAAACTTATTAACGCATTAAGTTATTAATGCGTCTCCCCTTGGAAGGCCATTACAGTCGGTTTGACTGTAATGTTGGTGTCCTTATGGGAAGTTGCATTGAGAAGCAGCAACTACTCTCTCAAGTTCTCTTTTTAATCCAATGATAGCATTAACAACAACACAACAGTAGTGTTAAAATAAAATAATAAAGCATTTGTATGTGACGATCTATTGGTACACTGTAATTCAATGTCGGTCGCTCTGGATGAACTAGTACTAATGTGATGTACCTCTATGTGAGTTGGTTCTGTGCGTGTGATTGGACCGTTTTCAACCGCCTCCTCTCGTCTCCGGGGCTGCGTTCCCCACCGGGGCTGCGTTCCCCAGCGAGACGTGCAAAAGAGTCCCACCACTACACTCATCTTTGTGGCGTGTAATCATGCATGGTTACCCCATCCCCCCCATAGCCCTTGACCCCCGGGCCAGACCAGGCTCTGGTGGCCTGCAGACCACCAGTCGGCCCGCCGGGGTCGTGCATCACGGACCTCCTGAGGGTCAGGTCAGACTGGGTCCGTTCGTCTCCTCCGATCATCCTGCATGACTGGCCCTCCGCTGTCGTCTCTCCCCCCCCCCCCCCCCCCCCACACACACACACACACCACACAACCGGCCCCTAACTGGGCTCTGGGCGGACCGCATGATACGTACGATTGATTCGGACTGGTGGCCATTCATCACATATTTGTATTTATTGATTTGATTTGATTTATTTGACTTACCGCTGGCCAGATGAATTGGTGGATAAGTGGACCATGAGGGGGTCAGTGGATACAGAGCAGCACTGGAGGCTGGAGGCTGTGCTTCCTACACCTGCCTGTTAGTCCAGAGTCAGAGCCCCACCCTCTGCCCCCTCACCCACCCCACCCCTCACCCTCTGCTCTCACCCACCCTCTGCTCCCCCCCCACCCTCTGCTCCCTCACCCCCCCACCCCTCACGCTCTGCTCCCTCACCCCACCCACCCTCTGCTCCTTCACCCCCCCACCCCTCACCCTCTGCTCTCACCCCCCCCCCACCCACCCTCTGCTCTCACCCCCCCCCCCCCCCACCCACCCTCTGCTCCCCCCCCACCCTCTGCTCCCTCACCCCCCCCACCCCTCACCCACTGCTCCCTCACCCCCCCACCCCCGGCTCCCTCACCCCCCTCACCCTCTGCTCCCTCACCCCCCTCACCCTCTGCTCCCTCACCACCCCACCCTCTGCTCCCCCCCACCCTCTGCTCCCTCACCCCCCCACCCTCTGCTCCCTCACCCCCCCACCCTCGGCTCCCTCACCCCCTCACCCTCTGCTCCCTCACCTCCAGCCTGTTAGTCCAGAGTCAGACACCCCTCACCCTCTGCCTGTGCGGGTCTCTGTGGGATTATTGAGCGGTCAAAGTTTTACATCTAGCTTCCATGTTGCGTTTTGGGGAGGAACAGCTTGGTTAAGAGGGAAACCAGGTGTGTGTGTGTGTGTGTGTGTGTGTGTGTGTGTGTGTGTGTGTGTGTGTGTGTGTGTGTGTG
>NC_140285.1:3234558-3254914 GCF_964030765.1 Micromesistius poutassou | reverse complement strand
GTGTGTGTGTGTGTGTGTGTGTGTGTGTGTGTGTGTGTGTGTGTGTGTGTGTGTGTGTGTGAATAGAGAGAGATTGGGAGATGGAGTAAGAGAGAGATTGGGAGATGGAGTGAGATGGGGAGAGACCTTAAGGGAGAGAGAGAGAGGCAATCTAGAAACAACGTCCAGTGTCAGGCCAGTAATGTATTTTTGCCTTGTGAGTTACACAGCACCTTGATTTCATTTCCGTGTACCTCTCCACCCTTGTCTTGTTTTCTTCCTCTTTCGACCCCCTTGTTAACTCTCTCTCCCTCGCTCTCTTGCTCTCTCTGTCTCGCTGTGTCTCTCTGTCTGTCTCTCTGTCTCTCTCTCTCTCTGTCTCTCTCTCTCTGTCTCTCTCTTCCCCCGACCTCTCTGTGGCTTCTGTCCACCTTTTCCTCTTCGTTCAACCCGTATCCGAAGGAAAATTACCAACAACATCCCATTAGACACTGTAATCTGCCCAAGGCCAAATAATAAATGAGTTTGATGGCCGAAACGGAGATAGAGAATGAAAAGAACAACACATTTTAAAGATAGATTGAATCAATTATAAATTAAATTAAATATGTGTCCTTGTATCTGGAAAAAAAACATGAAATTTGTATTTCCCATATGTGCTCCATTTTGTTTATATCCTATTTATGAAGGCAGCATGTTAAATAGAATTGCATGGCCTTGTGGGGCACCAATAGAAAATATCTGTGAGTGAGTCTGTGTGTGGTAGGCAGTATTATATATTCCAGGGCCCCGTTTCCAGATAACGATGGATCCGCGCTCGTACGATCATTCTTATGAAGGATCTTTCGATGCTTCATAAAATCTTTTCGAGCGTTTCCTGAAACTCCTCTTAACATGAACGCACATGCACTGCTCTTACGACGTTCGTAGGCTTGGGGCGCAATTGCGGTCTGGCGGTGTTGTTGACGGGGGGGGGGGGGAGGGGCGCACGATTGCGGTCTGGCGGAGTTGTTGACGGGGGGGGGGGGGGGGGGGGGGGCGCGCGATTGCGGTCTGGTGGAGTTGTTGACGGGGGTGGGGGGGGCGGAATTGTTGACGGGGGTGGGGGGGGCGGAATTGTTGACGGGGGGGGGTATGATCGATAATACAAAATGCGCAGATCTTTTTTTTTCGTGTGCTCGTGCCGCCCCCCCCCTGTAATGCCGCCCTGGGCGGCTGCCCGCATCGCCCGTACCTAAAACCACAACTGGGTCTAGGCCGACATATGCTATATCAGTCCTAATCCTGAACGCACTGTGCGTACATTTTTTCACAGCATTTTCCCCCCTGAAATTATTCCATATTACAAAAATAAAAAATAGCATGTGTCTGTGTGACAACTGTAGCATTTATCTAAATGTGCTGATTTCTGAAACATGCTTTGCTCCACAAAGAGGGCAGACTTTCTCTGATTCCGCAGAAGGTTTCATTCATTCATTCAGTGATTGGCGCGCCGCACACTCTCTAGTCTAGAAACTTTGGTGTCAACATTAAAAATGCAACGTTCCATTCATTCATTATCATTCAAACGCAGAGGCATTGACACGGATATTGCTATATTGGGGATTATCCCATATTGTTGGGCAGGGGTATGGGGATGGGGATGGTGCGGGCAATGTAAGCGGGAAAGGCACGCATCACAGCACAGTTTCCCGCAGCAGTCTACATTCACTGCAGAAACCACGCTCTCAACTTAGCGATTGTGCACTCCACTAAGGTCAGGGATGTTCGTAACTGTCTAGACACGGTCCAATAAATAGTGAACTTCATCACAGCCTCACGACACGCCTACAGTGCTTTATGGCAAACAATCGCAACAAAAAAACGCCTGCAGAAATTCTCCAACACCCGCTGGACTCAGCATGATTAATGTACAGTATGTCTTCTGTCATTGATCAATACGAGGACATTTTAACCACGATGGTTGAATTAAAATCAGAGGGAGTGCAGCTCGAAAGCGACCTCCCACACAACAGCAATGGAATTTGATTTTATTATATGCCTTGTGACGTGGCGTTTGATCGGTAGCCTACATTTCGGCTCTGCATGTATTTTTGAAATTTTAAATTGCTGCAATAAATGATGTTGTTGACTTATGTTGCTGACTTCTAACTTAAATCTAACAGTAGTCTATGAGTAATATATCGGCGGTAACAACTGTTTTTGGGGTATATTGCAAAATTGCGCCAGCTGGACATTCCGTGGTATTGTGGGATGTGTTTTAATAAAACACACAGAATGTCCAGCTGGTGACTCTACTGAGGCTATAGTAACGATGCTCTTAGTGCTCTACGAGTGCCCCTGGAGCCCTCGTTAGCTATGAGGGTTTTAACGATGTTCGGTACGCAACGATACTTTCAGGAAACTGTGTGAAAACTCTACGATGCTCGTAAACGGGGGGAAACGGGGCCCAGCTCGTATATAAGTACTGTTATTGTGTACGCAATGGTTCCCTTTCAGCCTGATCCTCAACGTTGGACCAGTCTCAAGTCTGTGCGAGCATGGTCTTTAGGATGTGTATAAGGTTGAGGAATCTCTCATCGTCAGATGTTTAGAAACCTATAGAAAATTCAATCTAACCCTAACCCTTTTTAATCTTGAGTTGAAAATTGTAGGCCAAATCCTAATAATGGATTTAAGCCTTTACGGTCTTCAATTAAATGTTTGATATTCCCTTGTATAACACTCCCTAGAAGAGATTGATGCTAAAGACAGCATGGAGGAAGATCCTTGTACGCCTATAACATCCTATAACATTTCTGGCTGTGTCTCATTAAACATCGGATTGGATAATTTTTTTGTGCAATGTCCAATTTATTCTGTACCTTTTGAATTTGTTTTAGTAGCCAAATAAGACCCCAGCTGTTCAATTATCTGTGCAGGTGGGCAATAAGGAGCGTATAAAATGTGCAGTTTAAAAGGGAAACACGAAAAACCGGGGCGAGATTGGAACCAAGCTTAGCATTTTGTCAATAACACAGCTGAGGTTGACTAAAGTCCACCTTGCATGGGATTTTACCGGATCACACATAGAAATATGGAAATAAGCACACAATATAGTCCCTGCTGCCCTATTTAAGCCTGTCTTGCTAGCGAGCTAAATGAATACATCGTCTCACCTGAACGGTATTTATTATCACCACTCTAAAATAGCTGTAGGCTTGTTTGTTGCTGCTGACCCAGACAAATACACAATTTACCGAGGGCCAATAAAACGTGGTGTTCTCCTCACCTTTGTCTGAGCACATATGAAGGATAACTGGGAGGAAATGGGGTCTATTTAAGTGAGCTGTAGCTAAAGTTTGTCATTATAAAGCGATCACTGACCTCGCTGGCTGTGAGACGGAGCTCTCGCTCTGCGACAACAGAGTCTCCGTCAAAACCATTTAGAGAGAGTAGCTTCGCACAAAGCAAAAATGTGGCTGAAGGAAGAAGCAAGAATACACATGGAAAAACAACCATACACACATATATGAACATACCTTTACAAACACACACATACAGACAGGCACACACTCACAGCCCTAAACAAACATCCACTCACACACAACCATATTTTGATCTTGAGTTTTACCCACCCGAATTGACATGTAGACTCACATATACGCACATGCATAAACTGACACTCAAACAAGCACACACTCTAACCCTCACATACAGACAGACTCACACATACACACACACACATACACAAATACAGCTTTAAGATCTTGTATACACTCCCGTACACACACACACACACACAACACATTGATAGATTATGTAGCTGCAGATGTAGCAGAGAGCAGTTCGACCGCTCTCACACACTCACACACACACACACACACACACACACACCGCCAACATACGTGTGCAGTGAGGGTCTATGAGGGGCTGTGTCTCGGCAGAAGCCTTGGTATTGGGAGATGATCTCCCTGAGATGTAGCTCTATAATAGCCTATAAATATGAAGGCCCTGGAGGTGCGACCGGCGCCCGGCGCCCCCCCTGATACATGTTATTAAATTAAAGGTTCCGCTGTGCTGCCTCGCCTCCCCCTTCAGGCGCTGTGCGGAACTTATTACGTCGGGGGATAGACCTAACCTAATCAATAAGTTACACCTCACTACCTCCCTCCCTACCCTTTTTATACCGCCTTATTGATTTTGCAATCTGGATGTAACATGCTGGGTTTTGTTGTTGCTGAGTCTACCCATATATTAATGAAGGGATACACAAAAGGAACAGAAATAATAGGTTGTAAGGTTGTAATACATTCCATTATGACACATTGATTTACTGTTAATAGTGTTGCTTGCAAACTGTTCCAAGAAACACCCACACCTGGCCACAGTGTGGAACTGGTTGTTGGCTGTATGGTGGGATGTAGTTTATTTTTGTTGAATTGGTGTTCGCCAATTTCAGCCAACGGCTTTGGTGTTGGTTAGAGCAGTGTTATTGGTGAAGAGTTCAGGAATCTTAAGGTGTCGACTTAACTATAGAGTTTGGAATGTTCTCACGATGCTGTGAGAAGGTTGGAATAGAGAACTTCCTGCCCAATAAATGTGCTGGCGTATCTTCTCGGACCCCTCCGTGTTTCATTGACGTTGTTGCGATGTTATCTGTGACACACTGCGTCCACCTTGGGGATTGTGAAACACCCGGAATTGATTTCAAATGAAGGTTTTTTCGCTTTACTAGGGGTTTTCATGGATTCAGATTTACATTTCGACAGTCACATCAAATCAGTTACAAAATCTGCATATTATCACCTTAAAAACGTAGCAAGACTTAGAGGGCTCATGTCTACCGAAGACTTACAAAAACTTGTACATGCCTTTATCACTAGCAACCTTGATTACTGCAATGGTCTCCTTACAGGTCTCCCAAAAAAAACTCTAAGGCAACTACAGCTTGTTCAGAATGCTGCTGCTAGAGTTCTAACAAAGACCAAAAAATTTGAACATATTACACCAATTCTTAAATCGTTACATTGGCTCCCTGTATGTCAGAGAATTGATTTTAAAATCATGTTGCTAACCTAGAAATCCCTACATGGTTTAGGGCCAAAATATTTAACTGATATGCTTCCACTACATAAGCCTTCTAGGCCACTAAGATCCTCTGAGACCAATCTGTTAATTATACCCAGAGTCAACACGAAACATGGGGAAGCAGGATTTAGTTACTATGCAACAAATGGAATAAACTCCCTGAGGATTTAAGACTTGCCCCAACTCTGACAACTTTTAAAACAAGACTGAAGACTTTTATGTTTGCTTTAGCTTTCTGCTAAATCTTAAATCTACAATGCTTCTATCTATTTTTTATTTTATCACTAACTTTGCCTTTATTTTCTCACTTTCTAAAATGCATTTTTTTATTTTTTTTATCTTTGCCTTTATTTTCTATCTATTTTACTTTTTACATTTCTATTTTCTTTTATTGTATGACAATGTTTATATGTGAAGCCCTTTGAGTCTGCCCTGTGTATGAAAAGTGCTATATAAATAAAGTTGCCTTGCCTTGCCTTTACATGAAATTCATATAAACCGTGAGGAGATTAGCGAAACCTCTCATAGGTAGGCTAGCGTCTGTAAACATGTGGCAGTCCAACAGAGAAAGGAGTGTGTTACGGGGGGGCGGTTTCTTTTGTGTGTGTTACCTTAAATCCTCCATCCCTAAGCCGACACAGGAGATGTGTAGCCTTGCCCCACGCTTTATAGAGTGGGGGCGAGTGAGTGTTTTTCTAAACAGGTGGCTGCATGTGTGTGGAAATTATGCAAGAGAGATGTGGAGGAGGGTGGGGGGGTTCCCTTCCTCGCATGGCACACATACACCCATAGACGCACATCTACATGGTACATACGTACTATATATAGTATGTATGTACTATGTTTATATACGGACGCACACGAGAAAGAATAAAGAAACAGGACACATAGCTGCTTTTACATATGGACGTGCATCCTGTCTATTCTCCGTAGATTCTACGGACATGCCATATATGTGAATGACATATATTGACGTTGGACCTCCTGAAAAAATACTACCCCCAAGGTAGTATGTTCTCCGGAGGAAATGCTAATTACCTTATATGTGAATGAGCAGTAGAATGTCGGCATTTCACACTTCACGTTAGTGGGCGTGTTGATGACGCTACGGCAGGAACACGTCCTATGGCGGGAACAAAAAAACACGCCAGGAGCAGCCTGCATATATAGGAGAGGCAAGGAGACATACAACTCAAAACGAGCCTGGAAAGACAAAGAGGTTTTTCAGCTGCTTACTTTGAGGGCCGACAGTGCGGTGATCGCACATATGAAGGGCACTGCGAAAGACGCAGTAATGTACGACCGTATGGTGAAGAAGCTTGCTGGGAATTGTGAAGGGAAGGACACAACTCATCACAAAATTAAAATCCCTCAAAAAGCAGTTCACCACTGTGGTAGACAACAAAAAAAGTGGGAATGACCGCAAAACCTGCCAGTACCTAGCCTGGTGCTACCAGACCATCGTACTTCATTTCATTTGTACAGAAGGTCTGGAACTGCTGTAAATGGCAAACGTTCACTCACTTGGAGGCGGGTGTCTGTTGAAGTTTAAAACTATTGGATCTGCCCAGTGCCACTCTGGATCTGCCATAACCAATCGCAATAGCGTTTGGTCGTGACGTATGTCATGCGCCGGGACCGGCCGGAAACTACGTTGCGCGCATGTGCAGGCTGTGTACACAAACAAAACAAGATGAAGCGTGAAGATGTCTGTCAACGATAGCTGCAGGTTTTGTTAATCTAATTTTAGAGTTCAAGGAACAATTACAAATTCTACATTAATATTCTATAGTAAGGACAGAGGTTATGTTTGCAGTCAACTGTCGAGGCTGGGTCTTGTCATTGACAATACGTCGCTACTTCGACGTCATCGTTCTCAGCCACTTCCTCTGTTCGCTGATTGGTCACACAGAAATTTGTTCGGGCAAAATCCCACTAACAAGCCCCAGCCCCAGACTGACTACTGAAGGGAAAATGAAATTTGGGCGGAAGTAGGTGGGCGGGCGGAGCCAGGCTAGCCAGTACCAGGATTTGTGTGAGACGATCTGGGGGGGCTGGCACTCCACAAGGCCGCTACAAGTGACTGGCAGCATGCAAGTGGCAGCCCTCTCAGATTCCCCGTCGGAGAGCATGGAGACATCACCCTCCAGCTCAGAGACATCTTCTGTCCCGGACACTCGACACGCTGAACCCGGTGATATATATAAGAAATAACTGTGACAAATCGCCGGTTCAGAGGCAGCTGTTCTCGTGGCATTGTAATTTAATTAAACAACGCTCATTATCCATTGTCCATCCCCGTGCGGTCTCTTACCATTAAAGACGTTAAATGAAAATATAGGCTAGGCCTACTATACGGGACGTAGACCGACTCATTTCACGGATTCCTGTACGACCAGGTTGCCTTAAACATCTGTCGCATATGTCAGGTGAAATCTAAATGTCAAGGGAAAGAGGCGGTGGTTGAAAAAAGTATTTTGATTGCTTATTAAGTTCACTCGCTGCTTATAATGGTTTATTTGTTTCCCAGTATTATTTCCTTAATTTAGAAGATGTTAGTTTTCTAAAGTTTTTTTAAGTTTTGTTTATTTTTGAATTGTAAAATAAATAATATATTTTCTTTGTTTTTTATTGGAAGCGAGTCGAGCTGACCTTGCCTGCTGTACCCACAGCCCAAAATAAAGAACAGCCGAGACAATATCCTCAATTCAAACATGCCGTTTAATTTGGTCTCAATTGGCTACGGACGTGAACTTGGAATGAACATGCGCAACAGGGATTTCTAAAGGTTCCTGTACAGAGGCGGAGACTGCAGGAGCTGAATCATCACTACGGTAGAGCTAAGAAGGTTCTACGAGCGCTTCAGACTAACCTTACCAATGTGAGATGTTAAGGTATAACTTAAAAAAGAGGTTACGAATACCTGTGCTTTTGCCCATGGTAAGGCTTATTAATTATCTCTTTCTCCGGTAACGCAGTTGTTCGCAACGCCTTTCTTATTCATTGTTCCTTCTATTGGTTTCTAGCTCATGCTCCAATCTTTCATCGACGCCTCGGATGTTGTGGATGCAACAAAATATCTGATGTATCGCTGCAACAACAGTTAAGAAGATTGCAGTGAGTTCTGCCCCTTCTGCCTCCATGCTGTCTGCGGTCAAACAACAACAAACCAACGTGACAGCGGCCGCAATTACACTACGTCATGTCCCGCCTCTTGAGAATTTAGACCCTACGTCATACCATTCCCCTTGCAAGCCCGGCCCCCCTAAACCATCTGGAGATTCTACTGATGTCTGAGCGACAGCGATGTCCGCATTTTGGGCATCAAGTGTGAATAAGTGTGAATGATCCTCACGGTCGAACCTCCTGCTCCACAAATGCGGAGAAAAGACGGAGGTCATATGTGAAAGCAGCTCAGAAACAAATAGACACGCGCCCCAGTCACCCGTGCACACATACATATGCATACATTACACACACAAACACATACGCGTACAAATATATGGATTTCCCTTATTCCTTCATTTCCTTGGTATCTTGTTCAAGGAAATGAACAAGATCCCCCCCCCACCCCACCCTTCCATGACGAGAGCAGCTTAGGCTTTAATTATTCATTCTGAAATATCAAAAGGATGTAACTGGGTTTTTTGCCAACAGCACTTTCATGTTCCCAACCTGTGCTTAAAATGTAAGAGAGCACGCTACTGACGAAGTGACCTAGTGCTGCTCTAAAGCTGGAACCGGTCCACAACCAAACTCGTAGTCAGCAGGCCAACATTTGAGCGGTGAAGTCTCCACGTTTCTCTGTTTGTCTCAGCCTGGCCCCCTCGGTCCTGAAGGCCCCCCCTGGCGAGTAGCATCCACTGAGCCGCACACTGTGGTGTGGGAACAGCACTGTGGGGTGGCAGGTCGGGTTTTTTCGGCTTTTTTCAACGTTTTGCAACGTTGAAAACGTAACGTAACAGTTGCGTCACAGTCGACGTTGTTCAACTTCATTTGACCGAAGTCAGAAGAAGAAGATATTTAGCGTCTTTATATAGTATTAGCTAATTAGCATATGTTTTTGGTTAGGGTAACCCTAACCCCCAACCCTAACCCTATATACATATATATATATATATATATATATATATATTTTTTTTTTTTTTTTTTCAATTAGATTCATTATTATTAATTATTTTATTGAAATTGAACAAGAAAAATTTACGTTGAAAAACATATTTTTTTTAATTAGATAAATTATAAATTATTATTTTATTGAAATTGGACAAGAAAAATTTACGTTGAAAACTTGACTGGGGCACCTAGGGGGCGAATGTTACGCAAAACGTCAACCTGCCACTAATCGCCGCTAATACGTTCCTAACACTGAGGATTCATGTGCTTCATCACACAGAGCACTGACCTTTAAGTACCATGTGTTGTTTAAAATGAGACCGTACAGCGCATTATGGACCATTTAATCCCAACGCCACGTGCTCTGTGATTACATTTCATGATAATTAGCTTTGTCTGTGTCATTATCACTGCATTATGACCTGCGTGTGTCATGTAGGCTCCAAATGAGGTAAAGAAAACCCTGGTATTGTTGTCAATCCTCTAATGAAGTCTCGCGTCAGTGGGCTCAGAGCCAATTCTGCCATTTTAATGTCTCATTAGCAGATACTACATTCTCATGGATCAATGTTAACGCCGTGAAGCAATTATACATGGTAATAAATCCATGGGTCTATATGTACGTTGAGGACTAGGGAGACAGTTGATAAAGCCAAACGCTACGTAGGAATAGAGGCAGCTTCAGAATAGAGGCAGGGTAGTGTATTGGCAAGGGTGTTGAATATCCCCATGTCCATTTAGTATGTAGACATACTGCTATAACCCTTATCTAGTGATAAGCTCTAACCAAATCCGCTCCTGATGGCATTCATTTGAATACACTATAGGCTGGATACAAGACTAAATTGTATAGTCAAAGATCCAATAATGACGTATAAAGAAAATCCTAATTCCCTCGGATATATATATATATTTGTTCCTGTGTATGCATATTATCTATGAGCCAGGTATCACAATGAAATATGGTATTGTCTCAGATATTCGTTCATCGCAGATCAGATGTGGCAGAGTTTGCTTACTTATTCTTCCCTGAGGGCTGGTGCTACACGGCATGCTAAGGCATATGCTAACATATTAGCCTGGATTTATAAACAAACAATGCAAGGCTGCCAACTTTTGGGGTTTGGCCGGAGTGAGACTCTGTAGAATCTTATAATGTTTACCTTATAACTGGGTCCGCGGGTGTAATTGTTGACGGGGGGGGGGGGTTGGATTGCGGGCGGTCCGCGGGATTGTTGACCGAGGGGGGGAGGGAGGGGGGAGTGTTGGATTGCGGGCGGATGGGACGGGGTGTACGGGATTACAGGCTGGCCGGAGCTGTTGAGGGGAGGGGGGGAGGGGGGTCTCGAGGTAGTTTCTCCTGCTGTCTCACTCTACCGTCGGGGAGTTTGGAAAGGAACATACGCGTCTCTGCTTTTTTTTTTTTTGCCGTGAGAAATTGGACGTGTGGCGTGTGCGCGTGTGTAAACAGGCAAAAGCGTGTGTCACACGGTGAAACCGTGAGAGTTGGCAGCTCTGCAATGTCTCTGGAACAACTGTTGGGACGAAGACAATGGCGCAGAACGATATTTTGTTTTTGTTTGGAAGATATTATAACCCTGCCTGAAGACATCTGCTCACTCCATTAGCATTTATTATTATTCTTCATCAGCTCGAAGCAGTTCATACAAAGTCCTCCGAGGTTGGAGTAAAGACAGTGAGTAACTGTTAGACCAGTGAAAAGCGTACGTAGCGGTTATTGGCGCATGGGTGGTGATGGCGTGCCCTGTGTGTCACCAGACATGTTGCGGACATGTTAATCTAACCGTCCCTCCCTCTGGGGCTTCCTATTGGTAGAGCTGTCCTCTCTGACCCTTGACCTCAGACCTGTGGTCCAATATCCATGGGGTGGGGTGGGACCGTATAACGTGTGTATGTGACGTGCCTGTATGTGTACATCTGCATGCATATGTGTGTTCAAAACGTGTGTGTGTGTGTGTGTGTGTGTGTTAGGGGCGACAAGCTTAAGACCACTTTTATGTTTCCAAATGGCCTGCCACTCCCATGCTAATCACGTATGCATGATCATGCTGTCCCTGGTATTTAGTGTCATCAGTCAGGAGGTAGGAGGTAGTTAGAGTGCAGTCCCACTCCTCCTATACTGGGTAGCCCCGCCCATTCTGCCGGCGATTTGAGTTCGCCCTGCAGAAGGGTCTGGAGAAGAGCAATACATTTCTTTCTAGTTTCGATACGTTTTTGCGGGAGCCAATCATCAAGCTGGCTTTTCCCCCTGGCACGCTATTGGCTGGTTTAACACAATGACGACAGGGAAGCGACGGAAAGCAGCCAATTGCGTACATAGTAAATTTTACTCCGCCCGTTGATCATGCTTCTTGTGCTGAAGAAAATGACAGCAGCTTCCCCAGACCAACGTGCAATCTACGATTGAGCTTGGTCTGGCAATAGCCAGGCTACACTCCTCCATCTAGCAGGCCTGATTCACCAAGCAGCCATCTTGGTTCCAAACGCTAGCTGGCTGGTGGAACTGAAAGTGGAGTTCTATATTTATGACAGCTCAAACGAAGATGGACTGACAGGCAGGCTGACACTCAGACACACAGACACAGACGAACAGATAGACAAATAAATAGACAATCCAGCAGACTGCAAGGCGGATGGGCAGAGCCATTAAACAGACAGACAGAGAGACACAGTTATCAGACAGTTATCTACATACGTGTTGAACTTATCCGTCCCAGTCCAGGGTTCATGTGAAGTAGTTCTGGAGTGCAGTCGTAAAATGAATGATTTCATTACGTGTCCATCTGCCCAGTGGAAGCTGGTAATGAACAGAAGCATCTCTGGGATTTTATAGCGATGGTGGGAGAGTGCATAAAATAATGCATGAGGGCCTTTTCCTCGTGTTTTACCAAATTAAAAGTACACCACTAAGATGGCTGAGAGCATCTTTCAGTTTGAGAGTTTGAGATCCTGTGTGTGTAAGTGCTGGGAACACAGAGTGGCTTTAGTGATGCTGGATTCTGTTATCTTGGAATGCGTTTGAGCAGAATACATGGTATCACATCCATAGATCTGTTTGGCCCCTTGTCCAAAAAACACTTTTATTGTGTTAATATCACTGCAGAGTGAAATAAACTCGCCCGAATATAAAGAGGAAATAATGACGATTTGAGGGTTGAACTCTCAGCCCGTTTCTTTTTTGAATCCATATCCAGTCCAAAGAAGACGAGAAGAAGAATCGCTGGAGCGCCGCTCGTGACTCGGAGCGTCGGGACGCCCTTTGGGATGCACGGGCTCGCCTTTCCACTGAAAAGACGCACAAAAAATAATGTCGGACCTAAGTGATCCGTTTGATGTTGCGTTTCCTCACTTTAGCTTGCCGTTTCGTTCCCAGGTCTCCTGGAACGCACGCATTTGGCAGGCGTACGGCGGGAGTTACATCACACCATTAATTCTTTGAATCCCATAGCACTCGAGAACAAGACAACACATCTCCCTCCACCGAGTGAGGCTCATTATTTCACCGACAGTGGCGTTGGATGAGAGCGAGGAAACAGGATCCCCTGCCAACTGTCAGAAGTGCTGGGATTCACTTTAAGTTGGCCGCCATCTTTCTTTTTATGTTCTTCCTCCGACTTCTTCTACTCTCCTGTCTTTTCCTTCCTTTTCTCGCTCTGTCTGTCTGTCTGTCTATGTGTGTCTGTGTGTCTGTCTCTCTCGCTCCTTGTTCTTCTTTATCTTTCTCTACCACGGCTGTCACCATGTTTAGCTTAACTAAGCCGGGACGACAGGCTAGACAGTTTCAGCACATGCCAGTGAGAAGTTCCCCACCTGCTCTACACAGCCATGTGTCTATGTTCCTCTCACACTCTTGCCTCTCCTCTCTACTCACCTTCTCTGTTTAGGAATATCTCCCTCTCTCTTCCTTTATCTCTCTCTCACACACACACACACACACACACACACACACTCCCTCTCTCTTCAACCTCTCTAATTCCTCCCAATATCTCTCTCCCCTCCCTCGCACTCTCCCTCTATCTCTTTCTCCTCTCTTGCATAGGGTACATCTCTACCTTGCTCCATTACACTCTCGTTATATGTCTGTGTATATATATATATATATATATATATAGGTTGTCTCTTTCTCCCCCCTGTATCTCTAATTATGTCCCTCTCTCTCTCTTTCTCTATCCCTCCATATAAACAGTATACAGTTGATATTTCCCTCTCTCCCTCCCCCCTCCTCTCTTCCTCCCTCCCTACCCTCTACGTCATCGTGAGAGAGATGATTTACAGTGGATGGGGGTTTCGTGGGGTTGATTTTGCCTCGGTGCGGGTGAGTCTCGCCTCCCTCCCTCTCTCCTTCCTCTCTCTCTCTCTCTCTCTCTCTCTCCCCTTCCCACCGTCTATGTAGGGCAGGCCCTGGGTTTAATGAGCCGCGAGCAGCTGACGCTCTGCGCTCCGACGTAGCCCACACAATCTTGTTAAAGCATGCAGCTAATCGGAGGAGGAAGCACTATTTGCAGGCAAGTAGGTCTTTCATCCTCTCCCCTCCTTTTATCCTCCTTTTGCGAGAGCACGCACACCCGTGCAAAATGGCAGAGGCTTCTCTTCTCCACACACACACAATCTCTCACACACGCACACACACACACACACACACACACACAATCAGAGGGTAGTTAATAAACCCGTGTTCTGGGTTCCCAGCAACGGGGTTGTCTTTTTGCCGTTTGCCTTGGAACGTGTGCGTGGGAACCGAGAAGGTATTCTCTCGCATCGACGGAACAAATGAAATCTCAATGGATTTTTCAATTAGCCGCAGTTCCTCTGCCGTGCCGGGGGCTCAGCATGGGCCGGCGGGGCCGCTGCCAGCGTGGCGCTGCGGAGCGGAAGGAGAAGCCAACAGCAGCGGCGGCAGCAAACTTTGATTTATCAGCGGTGCCTTCATTCTCTTCCAGAGCCCTCCCCTCAGATCCAGCGAGAGCACACACGCGCGCACGCACACACGCACACACACACAAACATACAGACGTGTGTGGCTTCAAAAGCCACACACTCATGGAGGCATATAGACGTACCCACATGCACTACAATGCCTTGTACAGGTAGGAATCAGATGATGATGACGCCCCCACAAATAGACTAGGTGTGTGTATGGGTGGGTGGGTGGGTGGGCTTGTGTTACAATGGACGTGTGTGACGTGTGTGTGTGTGTGTGTGGGGGGGGGGGGGGGGTCACACTGGCCGTGTGGGTGGGTGGGCTTGTTTTACAATGGATGTGTGTGTGTGTGTGTGTGTGTGTGTGTGTGTGTGTGTGTGTGTGTGCTGTATACACGGAGAGGGCCGGGTCCCTGTATCCATGCCATCCATCTTGTGTTGAACACATCTGAACCTCCTCCATGTTCTCTGTTACGACACAGAGCTGCTGTCAGCATTTCATCATTCATCATGAAAACACACAAAACACAAATCTGGATCAAATCTCTGTGAAGCCGAGAGATACACTCCCACGGTGTGCTAGTTTTCCTTTGTCAGACATAGATAACATACAGTACAGCTACTGATATGCTTACATGCAACAACAGTGCACAGGAACCAAACAACATGGAAAAGAACACAGAACAACATGGATAAACCTTTCCAATACCTGTCTACTTATAGAGCTCAACAGCAAGGCTGGTCACGTGATTCGGGGTATGGATTAAACCGCTGACGGCACGTGTCATGCTACAGGTTTTCCTTAAGAATCGTCTCAGATTCTTCCGGAGACGCTGTTGTTTTCGACTTTCTCTGCCTAAAAAACAGGACGTGTGGGAGGACGTATCTTGAGTTAGGCAGGAAGCGGTCCTTAAATGCAGATTCGTCTGTGTTTGCTGTTTGAAGACGGCTGTGCTGTGATCCTGTCATATTGGAGGCGCGCGCTGTGTGCACGGCCTTCCATGTGCATCGTCCATGAGCTAAATATGTGCGCGTGCTTCGGGTTTTGGTTGATTTGGCAACACTGCCATCTCATGGCAGTGGAACAAAAAGCAACAATTAATGTTTCTGTAATGTAAAACATATCTTCATTGTCTTAATTATAACAGCTGATCATAAAATCTTCTTTTAGACCAATGGTCTAATTTGAATATTTTTGTGAACGGTACAATTTTCTTAGCATCGAAATCCTAAGACACACAGCACACAATAATGATGGTTACATGGCGATGCACATAACCCGTAGACAAATATCCACATGTGTAAGCACAGACCTTATGTCTGTCTCTATGTATTCCTATTGAATCATTTGCGTGAATGTTTCAATATTTTATTTCATTCGGGACCTCCGTATCTCGTCCCACTGTCTATTTCTGGCAGGCTCCTAAGGGAGCCCTACCTCTACTGAGGCTCTTCGCTGAACTGTGAAGAGATAAAGTGCAAAGTGGCGCTCAACTTTCCTCCAAGTGATGAAACACCCCTTCTTCTGTGTGTGTATGTCTGTGTGCATGTGCGTGCATGCGTGCGCCTGTGAACAGAAAAAAAATCTCCTGACTCACAAGAATGTAAGCCCCTCTCTATCCCCGCGACGACCTCGGCTCTCCCCTGATCCCCTCCCCTCCCCTCCTCCCTCCCTCTCTCCCTTACTTCTCTCCCTGCCTCAGTCTGACAGCTCCACGCTCCTCCACTCCCCGTCTCCTCTTCCTCTGACACTTTCCCCTGCTGCTCCTCCGCCTCCTTCGCCTCCTCGGCGTTCCCGTGCCGATCACCCACGCCGGAGAACCAGAGCCAGACCGCTGCTCTCTCTCCGAGCCTGGGGCCCCCCTCTCCGCATCACCCCCAGCCGGTCAATCTCCAGCAGAATCACCAGCCGGTTCTTGCAGGTGAAGCCGATCACGCGCTGGTCCAGCCATCTCAGGCGGATGAGCAGACAGAGGCAGTATGCGAGAAAGGGGCCGTCCTGGAGCACCGCGGTCAGCAGCAGCAGGGCCCAGGACTCGCTGGTGCAGCACGAGGCCGGCTTCGTCGCCAGGCTTCATGCCCCCCCCCCCCCCCACCCCTCCCCCCGTACGGAGGCTGCCTCCGTCCAGGGAGAGCCTGACGACTCGGCTTCGGGGGGCCTGGGTCTGGGTGAGCACCAGGGGGAACTGTGTCAGGGCCCAGGAGACAACCCGCCCAGGCCCCCGATGAGGACGGGGCAGTTGTCCCCGAGTTTGTTGATGGTGTCGGAGAGATCCAGGACGACCTCCACCATGAGCAGCTGAGCGAGATGGACCCGGGACATGTCTCCCTTGGGGCATCAACCAGTGGCCCAGAACCAGTACGATCAGCATGGTCTGCACCAGGCCCAGAACCAAGGCCTTGGCCAGGGTGGGAAGGAGGTAATCAAACATTTGATTGGTTCAAAATGGTGTCAGTCGATGAAATCACTTGGCGTTCATTTAAGCCGATCAGAAACAGAGATTGAGGTGACTTTATTATAGTAGATACGTCCTGGTGAGATTGAGGTGACTTTATTATAGTAGATACGTCCTGGTGTTATTTAGCAGTTAGGCAGACACTTTTATCCGAAGTGAATTCAGATACGTTTCGTTAAGGAGCAGGCAAAGGTAAGGGTGTCTTGCTTAAGGATGCCTACAAGTAGGCTGCGGACATAAGGGGAATCAAACCCAGTACCTTTCAAGTCAAACAGCCTAGGACTGCTGGTCTGATGTTTCTTTCAAATGGTAGGTTTGTTTTATTACATATATTTTCTTGAGGCAAAGCCTAATGGACGTAAATTATGCATTCACTTGTGGCTAATGTATATTAACATTTTAGGCAAGCTTTTAGGGAAATGTTCAGTAGGGAGGAAATTCCAAATGATGAATAACACACTACAATGATAAATACACAATATGAGCCGATGTGTTCGCTTGTGGTTTTGTTCCTTGTGAATGAACACTCCACTCGGCTCCGTCTGTATTGACACGGCACTCTTATCTACTATCGCACAATAGTTAATTTGGTAATGTCCCAAAAAGCCTCGTCGTCGAGATGAAATGCCTCATGCTCTGCCAGAAAGAAAACAAGATAGTCTGAATCTTCCCAAAGTGAATGGTGATAAAGACATAAGGTGGTCACAATGGAACATCTACAGTAACTTGTCGGAGCATTTGAGAGCCCTGCATATCACTTTATTTGACATTTTATGCTTCAATATATCCACTTGTGTCTACAAACCTATAACCTCACCAACCATAGTACAATCTACCTACAGTTAATCAACTAAACTACCTCCCTCCTACCTACCCTTTCCTCCCTCCCTGCTACCCTTCTCTCTTTCCCTCCAACCCTACTCTTCCTCTCTTCCTATACTCTCTCTCCCTCCCTCCCTCCTACCCTACTTTTCCTCCCTCCCTCTTTCCTATACCCTACTCTTCCTTTCTCCCTCCCTAATACCCTACCTCACCCTACTAAGTATGAAATGAAGGCTGGCATGTTGTATATTTTGCTTTGAACATATTCACCGTTTTGTTTTCATTCTTTCTTTTATGGCAGTCGGCAAAGAAGAACAGAGCTCATACCCTGTCTCCCCAAACCCAGAACCAACACCACCTCCAGCACAAGCACCACCACCACCACGACCAACACCAATACCACCACCGCCACCAACCCCACTCATAACACCACCACCACGGCCAACACCAGCTCCACCTCCAACACCACCGCAACGGCCAACACTAATACTGCCACCGCCACCGCCCCCACTCATAACACAATCACCACCAATAACACCTACCCCACCAATTCCCACCACAAACACGACAAATACTACCAACACACGCCCAACAACACCACAAAAAAAACACTACCAAGCCCACCACCAACACCACTACAAACACTACCATCATCACCACAAACACCACTTACACCACTGCCAACACCTCAAAACCTCAGCCCACCCCTCTCTCCCCCATAAAAAGAAGAAGCATCCTATTTCAGACGGCCAATTATTCTCATCACATATGCAAATCCCACATGACAGTGCAAAGCCTTCTCCATGAGGGGAGAACTTCAAAGTCTCTGAGACTCGGGGAGATGGGAGGGGGGGGGGGGGGGGGGGGATAGACATGGAGAGTGGAAAATGTGAGACAGAGAGAGAGAGAGAGAGGGGAGAGGGATAAGGGGGAAAGAGCGAGAAACAGTGAGTAAGTGAAAGAGAGAGTGAGAGAGCGAGAGAGAGAGAGAGAAAGCAAGAGGTGCAGGGAGAGAGAGGCTACCACTGTATGGCTGAGTTTGGGTAATGCTCGCTGCATGAGTGTGAGAGTGTGTGAGGAAGAGGATGCTGCTGAGCGCACCATGCTGTGCTGTTGAGCTAGCCTTGTCTCACCGACTGTGACGTCGGCTTATGTTTACTCAGCAAGTGCCATAATGGATTAGTGGGTGCAGCGGGTATGTGAATGAGTGACTGAATGAGTAACTGACTGACTGAGGGAGGGAGGGAGTTATAAGCACATAGTAAGTGAATGAGTGAGTAAGAAAGCAGAGAGTGAGTGAGGGAATGGGTGAGTGAGTAAGAAAGCAGAGAGTGAAGGGGGGAGCCAAGGGGGGAGTGAATGTGAGCGAGCATTGAGTGAGTGAGTGAGTTAGATGTTATAGGGTTTGGAATTTAAAACATAAGCCTGCTGAAAAAAACACAGTCGCATTTCAGAGGAAGAGATTGGTTTTGGCAGAGATAAGCAGAGAGAAACGTAGTTCTGGTCTTAAAGACAGCCTTACAGTTGAGTGGTCCAATTTTCTGATATTATACTATTCTAGTGGGATAATGTAAGTGCTAACGTTATGTGCAGTGAATACAAAAGCCAGCCTCTTTATATACCCATATAGGCCTGTTATTATCTTACTGCAGAAGCCGCACCATCTTTCATGAAATGTGTTATTGAGATTGATTATTTTTTAGAGTTGGTTCAAATTAAAGTCAAGGATATCACTTGGCCGTAAATAATAATTGGCACTAATGGGAACCAATCGGAAAAGGGCAATTACATTGGCAGTGTTCAGTGCCCTCCATGTGGTTCCATGGCTGGTGTTGCTGAAGGGACTACCACTGGCCCAAGACATGACGCAGCCAGCGGTGAGTTGCTTTATTTATTACAACACGACCACGAAATGGAACTGCCCTGCATGCTAACTGATTAAATGAACTCATCAGGGGCCTAATTGTTCTATGACTCCTGCTTGCCCCGCTTTTTTGACTCATTAGCTGGGGATGGAGAGAAGGAGAGGATGATGACATTCCCGCCACAGAACACAGTGAGTCAGGAACCCCACGTTGTGATGTGCATCACGACCGCACATTGCAATGACCCGGCCTCCATTTTGGAAGCATAGGAGCATTGCAATGCGAGTTATTATATTGGTAATCAGGTTTTCTTTTACATTGATAATCAATTAATGGTGAAATGATTCGTCATTATGGGAAGATGTTGTGTTTGAGCGTCCACTGAGTTTTTCATGTGAGACGTGGCCAAACAAAGTTTTTGCAACTGCCACTGCGTTTTTTTTTACTTACACACACACTCACAACCGATATTTTCTAATATAAGAGATTATGCTTTGCCAACATTACCTTCTTTACCGTGAAACATTATGAAGTTGAGTGATTATGTTATTTTTCCAAATCCTGAACCAATGATGTGAATGGTCCAAATTTTCCACACATTTTTCTCAGAACCAGAGTGGATGTTTCAGACTACATTTTATTTTTGATGCATTACTTTCTTATGCAAGAACACATAAGAAGCTTGACTGTTGCCCTTTCATGAGTTCCCCTAGGTAAGCTAGACCAGGCTGTGTTTTATTACTCTCTTAAGTAATCCCATGAGCTCGCCGAATCGCCGAATACTGCAGACATTGACTGTAGTTAGACTAACTAATCTTACGAAGATCTCATATCTTTAGTTATTATTGTATTTTTGTTACTTAATTGGCAGGGTCTTTTCCCTCGATTTTTGTTTATTGCTAAATGTTTTGTACTCCGGGAACTGTGATAAGCCTAAAGACATTCCTTAAATTATCCACAATGAATTATTATTAAAATTATTTCTTCTATATTTCATGATTGCCTGAAGTGTATACTGGAAATTGGACGGCCTTAAGAAATGAACCAACCAAACTAATTAATAACTGGGGACAGGTAATTAGGGAAAGTCGGTAATTAGGGAAAGTC
>NC_140285.1:3195560-3234358 GCF_964030765.1 Micromesistius poutassou | reverse complement strand
CCACCCACCATCTCCGTCCACCAGCACCCACCTCCATCCACCACCGCCACCACCCTTCCTCTTTCCCCTGAATTCTGTCCCCCGGTTGGACCCAGATAAGGAGCTTGGCCAGGCTTGGCGTCTGCTCACAGATAAAACACACACACAGGGGCTGAGGAGGGGGAGGGCATGTCCCAGAGGATGGGGGGGGGCACAGAGTGACCAGGCTGCCACTAATCTCCTAGAGCAACCAATTCTCAACTTCTGTTCAACAGGGACAATATCCGCCTGTCCATCGTGGCTCTCAACCACAGGCACTCACTCAGAGAACTCAAGAAGAACACAAAAAGATCACTGATTTGGGTGTGCTCAGAGTTTTTGTGGAGTGTTCTGTGCATTTCCAAAGCCACGACCCACCTAAAAGATCACAACCCATTTTCGGTCCCATAGTTTTAAGAAATGCTGTCCTGCCTTTTTTCTGGCTTTTCACGTCCATTGCTGCTCGATTTTTCGTTAAAAACAATGATTCTGTTCATTTTTTGGGGTTGTGCTAAAAATACAAAGCGGAATTCACTCTGTGTGTGCTTCGGGCGTTTTAGAGTACATATTTAGTCATGTTTGGATGTCTAACGCCTACCTCTGTCTTAGAATGAAATATGCACATAGTATTTATCAAACCTTTTACCCAAAGTGACTATTATAACACATGAGGCATGCTGCCGATGTCGGGGATCGAACCAGGTACCTTTAGGCTGGTAGTAGAATACCAAAGCTTCTATGCTTTGGTATTTTACTAGGTAATTATCTGTAGCTACTGCTGTGTAAGAAAGGAAAACAGAAATAGTTCTTGTTAAGGTTTTAAATGTATATTTGTAAGTACAAATAAATGAAAAGGTTATTGTTAAGCAGTCCAGGCCCGACGGGTTTTGCTTGCAGTTATTGATATCCAATAATTTTAACATTAGCTGTGTCCTTTAATCGAAGAAACCTATAACATTTACATGTTTCTAAATGCCTAATAGTGTTTCAGAATCCTATAGCAATCCTGCAGGCATTTATGTAAGCTTTGGGGTTTAGCACATTTTCTTAATGTGCAGTTGTTCCAATATTGATTTGAGCAACCTCATTTGGAAGTCGCTTTGGATAAAACCATCTAGCAAACGTACTAAAAGTAAATCCTGGACTCCAGAGAGAGACAGAGAGAGAGTAAGCGAGAGAGAAAGAGAGAGAGAAACACACACACACACACACACACACACAAGATAGTGGTAGAAGTATTTTAATGGTCAGCAAACAGGCAGAACTGGCCAAGGGAAGACACTGTTCTGCATCCAAAACGAAGAACAGAAAACTGTAAAAATTTGATAGAATAAAGAATGATAGGGCGAGGGGCGGGGGGGGGGGGGGCACAGGCATGCAGAGTTGTAACCTCATTGTGCCACTTTTATTTTTGAAGGGACGAGGGAAGTGTGTATGAGGCCAAGGGTAGTGAGAGTGGGGCTGGCCGCCATGATGCTTCTGAAAGCCACGATTGAAAGGAAGTCGAGCCAAACTGGAGACTAATGAAGCTAAAGACTTTTTTTTTTTCAAAAAAGTTGTGTGACTCACGGGCTGGTTGGTGTGCGTGTACCACAAATACACACACCGGTCTTGCATATACGTGTATATATATATATATATGTGCATATATATGAGGAGCTGAAGCAGAGTGTGTCTCTCTCAGAGTCCGTGTTGGGTTAGTAGTGTTCGATGTAGCGGTGGGCCACCGGTGTGGCGTTCAGCAGTTAAACGTTAGGCCAGTGGGCCGCGGTTGCCGTGCACGTCGTAGCTAAGGAACACAACGATGACTTCCAGGAGAAGTCTGGACAGTCCCAAGTTCAACAGGTCTGGAGCCCAGTCGGTCAGAATACCCACCGGGGGGGGCTGGGCAGGACAACCCCACCCGAACCCACGGCACCCTACTACCCCCTTTCTATTGCACGGTATCATCCATCGTGTGTATCAGTGTTGGAGTGCGTCTGCGGGGTGACCCGGCACCTGACTTATCATAGTGTGGATGATCAGAGGTTGGAACCAGCCTCGCTGTCTGTCCACTTCATCCCGAGACCTGGACCTCTGTCCTTGTGTCTACGCAGCCTCCCCTCTTCCACTGCTCCCTCTCTCTCTCTCTCTCTCTCTCTCCCTCCCTCCATCCCTCCCTCCCTCTGTGTGCAGCCACTGATGGAGCCATGGAGAATCTCACTCTCTTTCTCTCTCCCCCTCTCTCTCTCTCGCCACCTCACATGGTGTAGGCCACCCAGTAGATCACGTTGACCACGGCGAAGGTGAAGGGGAAGACAGCGCGGGCGTAGATGTCGATGGTGTCCGCGTCGATGGGCTTGCAGATGCACTTGCCGCAGCACTTCCTGTCCTCCTCGCACTCCTCGGGCTGCCGGGAGCGTCTCCTCCTTTGGGGCTCGGCGTCCTCCCCGCCCCCGTCCGTGGGGGTGTCTGTGCCCGGGCGCTGGCTGCGGCCGTGGCGGTTGGAGATCAGGACCCCCTGGTTCATGCCGGTGACGGACAGGGAGAACAGGACCATGGCCTGCTTGCCGTTCTTCACGATGGACTAAGGGGGAGGGAGGGAGGGAGGGAGGGACAAGCAGAGGGAGGGAGGGAGGGAGGGACAAACAGAGGGAGGGAGGGAGGGAGGGAGGGAGGGAGGGACAAACAGGGAGGGAGGGAGGGAGGGAGGTAGAGAAGTAGGGAGGGACAAACAGAGATGGAGGGAGAGAATGAGGGAGAGAGAAACGGAGACAGAAGGAAGGAGGGAGTGAGTGACAGAGGGAGGGAGGGAGGGAGGGACAAACAGAGAAAGAGAGGGAGGGAGGGAGGGACAAACAGAAAGGGAGGGACATACAGAGACAGAGAGGTTAAAGTCAGGTCAATTTCACTGTGTCCAGCTCTTAATCACAGTTGCAGTCAAAGGGCTTCACGGGTCCTCATTATACAACGCCATCGCCTGAGGGGCCAAGGAAAAACTCAGGGGAAGAAGCCTTGAGAATTAAAACAGCAGAAAAATCTCTCCTTTCAGAGATGTTTAGGAGTACTCTGCTTCACTGGTTATCACATTTGATCAAGTAAAACACAACTATGTGCAGTATACAGACTGGGCCAGTGATATGTTACTGGCATGGTAGGTATCTGGACACCCAAGTTATATTCCTATTATAAAGAAAATAGATAATAGACAAGATACACACGTATGCAAGTGAAGCCGTCACTCTAAATCTGAGTTTCAGTGCCATGCCAATGGGAATATCAGCAGGGGATAATTCTTTACAAAACAATCTTTGTCTAGTCCAAATGCATGTGTGACTGTTCCCTTGTTGCTCTGCTTGCTCGTGTTCCCCCCTCACCTCAGAGCCCAGCTTGTTGGCCTTGGTCTTGGCCTTCTCCTTGAGTCTGTAGTCGGCGTTGTAGTGCGCGAAGGCGTACTCGATGAGCGCGGCAAACACAAACACGTAGCAGATCCAGAAGTACACGTCCAGCGCCTTGATGGCCGACGCCCGTGGCAGCGAGGAGCGTGCGCTCACCATCAGCGTTGTCATGGTGAGCACCGTGGTGATCCCTGCGAAATGTGAACATGTCCGCCCGATAGTGAGAATAGTGCGCTTACGGTAATCATGCTACTGTTTCTCATCAGCCTAATGCTTATGTGCGATAGTGCTAAGTGGGTGAAGGCTAATGCTATTGCTAATTATGGCTGTGCTAATGAAAGAATTGTGCTAATTGGGAGCGAATGCTATCTGTACCCAGGATAGTTAGCATTAGCGTTATCATTAGCTCATTGATTCATCAGATTCCACCAAGCCACAATGGAATAAAACAGAGCTGTTACCGACCTAGTGACACCCTCGCAGGGACAGCTGTCTGACTAATCCAGAAGGAGACCCAGGACATGGCCACCAGCAGTATAGACGGCATGTACGACTGGATAATGTAGACCCCTCGGTTGCGTCTGAGTTCAAAGCGAAGGCTGAGCCGTGGAAATCGCCCCGCTATAAAACAACAATAATTAACACAACAAATATTACAACATTTGTCAGACACTTAACATAGTATTATACCGTTAATATCCTTGAAGCTCTTCATGTGTTCTAAATCCAAACAAGCTAATTAATTCGGATTTATCCATAAATAGAAGATAAAACCAGAATCAAACGAATATCTAGATAATTCATGTGTCTAAATAACCGTGCCGTTTTCTTCATGGTTTTGTATTAATGCTAATTGTAAAAACAATTAATATTAAATTCAGGAAGAATTCCTGAATTTGTTAGTGAAACTGAAAGCTTGCTGCTTATATTGTATATCTTACTTTGAAACCTAAAAAAAAACACATATACAATATAAACATAACCACCATTATGTAGTTAGATAATTATCAAAAAATATTTGCAGACAAAGCAAAATTGTTTTACTGAAAAAAAAATTATGCCAACTGTATTTCCCGGAAATGAGATGGTGAGAAAATCAGTTAGACAGAGCGCTGTACATCCCTTCACAACATCTTAGCCTGATCCAGCCCGCCCCCTGCAGTAAGCCTCAAACATATTATGCATTCTGTCTACGCAAAGGATACGATATAGACCAAGGGAAGAGACTTCTAAAGAGCAATGATCCCTCCAAAGGATTTTGCACTCATTCAAAAGTCTTGCTCAGAACACCAAACAAAAAATAGAAAAGAAGGAACTAAAAAGTAGAAAATAGGGGGAGGGAACATATTTTGTGAAATACATTCTGTGATAAGATTGCCAATTTTTGGTTACGTTTAAGGGATCTTTTGGGGAGCTCACCGGATTTGAAGTTAAGCATTTCGGTGACAAAGCGGTAGTCCGTGATGGTGAACTGGGACAGTTCCAGTTTGTCCAGGCCGTGGATGTGTCTCTGGCTCTCTGACCAGTGGTAGACGATGTCCTCCGAGGAGTAGCCGTCTTGAGAGACACACACACACACACATACACATCATAGTTATAACAGTTATACCCCAGAACACAGAGGCACAGATGGTATAGACGTACACACACACACACACACACACACACACACACACACACACACACACACACATACACATACACACACACCAAGTCAGGCAGCAGGACAGAAAACAACACTTCTAATTGGGCAGATGTGACAAATGGCTGTGCCCAGGGTATTGATCACGACACAGCGGTGTCTTTGGAGTCTAAAAACACTTTTAACCAGACTCCTCTGGCTCCTCTCTTTCTCACTGAGGTGCCTCGCTTTGATGTGACCCCGCATTGATCCGTTCAGACGTCGTACATCCTGAACCAGTTAAACGTGCAAAATACACGTGAAGCGATAGGGTTAGGATTCACATATGAAAGGTGTTCTATTCTCGTTTGTCCTCCGAGCTTTGACTAATCAGTGTGTAGTGTCAAGAAGCCAGATAGGGCGAGAAAGATAAAGCCATGAAGAGCCTGGTAAAAGACTTTGATGTAGCAAACCCTGATTGTGTTTCTTGTTTTTGCCTTCTTTGGTACTACTCTCGTATGCAAAGCCACTTCGTCTTAGTCTTGCGTCTGCATTGTGTGCCGGGCCAACTGATTAATGGATGTTTATTGTTTCTGTGGGCGAGATTTAATGGATGTGAGGAAACATCCAAAACATCGAAACTTCCTGCTTATTGTCGTACAAGTGACTATGAACCAACAGAATATATTAGAAAGATAGTACAGGAAGAGAAAGATGTAGCCATGAATAGTGAAACATTCATGTGACATTAGTGTGGTACTTCAGTGACTATGAACTAATAGCATTGGACGGACAGACGGAGGAGGCGGACTCACAGCTCTCGAGGTCCAGCATGCACTCCTGTTCGTCCATGGGGTACTTGGTCAGGTCCATGTCACAGGCAACCGTCGAGGTGATGCTGGGGAGAGAACCGTACGGTCACGCTAACTGTGATGTGTGGTCCTGTTTATCTTAAAGGTGCTGTAGGTAAGAGAAAAGAGCGGATGATTTGAGTGTAATTTGTACGACATGTCTCCCAGTTGAAAGCTCCTGGGTTTGATGCTCAATGAGGAGGATTTGCTGTGTGCGTCTTTTTAATGTGGTGGTTTGATGATTGAGCTCCACTTTGGAAATAAGCGTTTTGAGTGCTGACCTTCGGGAGGAAGTTTAATGTTTTGTAACCCGAAGTCAAATTAAATCACATCAATGTCTGCAGCCTACCTTTACACACACGGGACTCCCTAACCCCGGCCGACCTGGTCCTAAATCACATGACTGTCGAAAGAAATACTACTGTACTGCTATCAGAACTGAGGAACTACAACGTCAACAGAGTACGATTCAACCTCAATAAATAACCATGTACACCATGTACTCTCTCTCTCTCTCTCTCTCCCTGTATTTCTTCCTCTCTCTCTCTCTTCCTCTCCACCCCTTGCCCCCACCGGCTGCTGTAGAGGATGACCCCGTCGGGCTGCAGGCGGATCAGCTTGTTCTCCACGGTGACGTCGTGGAACCAGGCCGACTTGGCGTTGACGATGAAGGTGTCCGGGAGCCACAGCTTGTCCACGAAGCGGCTGTCCAGCCCCAGCGTCTTGTTGGTGTGGTTGTAGGCCAGCCGGTCGTCCCGCCAGCTCTGCCGCAGGAACACCGTCATGGTGTAGTCCTGCCGGAGGGGGGTGGGGGGAGAGGGTGAGGGGTAGGTGGGAGTGTTTGGACACACACACATGCACGCATGCACACGCACATGCACGCACACACACACACACACACACATAGACGCTCTCAAGGTCACAACATGCAGGACGTTGGGAATGGTGAAACCTTTGTGGTGTTTTTGGTTAAGATCTTACCGGCCCAAAATAATCGTAATAATGGTTTAATACTGTGCTGATAGATTGAAGGTCTTAGATAGGATACCATTATACCTCTAAAAATAATCACCATCAAATCATCATCTTGATGCTGTAAACATCGCAGCAAACGTTCAAACGACACTGTACGGAAACACCGACACGGGGTACTTTACCATGTTGGCCTCTGAGATGTGGTCAATGCTAGCCACCTCAATGGCCATGGCCACATTCACCGGTGGGCCTGCAGAGAGAGGAGTGAGACAAACAGCACCATCTCCTTTCCCCTCCCCCCCCCACCCCCCCCCAAAAGCATGGGATGTTCTCCTGATGTAGGACTCTAACTTACAACCCCAAGGTGCTCAAGAGCCCCTTACGAGATTGTAATCAACTAAGTTGACCATGCTAATCTAGTGAGAAGCACTGGGGGTGTGAGGGGTGTGGCGGCATTACAATCACAGATATAAACAGGAGCTCTAGCATCTAATGGACTGGCCACAGTGCATTCCAACACTATGAGTATTGTTCTAAAGACGTGCACTCGGCCGTGTGATTAGCATGGGTCGGCCTCAAATGCTGGATGTTGGAGCATGACTGACGTGGCGCAGAAAGGCTATTTCTACATGGACATTAAAGAATCACACACCGTTCGACCGTTTATCCCATAACCACTCCTACTCCAAAGAGGGCTTTTATAAGTGCCAGCTAATTTATGATGGCAGATTGATTCGGAGTCAAGGTCGATGGCACGGACTGGAGAACGTGTCAAGGCACCATAACTCATGGTTCTCTCTCTCTCTCTCTCTCTCTCTCTCTCTCATTCTGCCGGCAGGCTACTGCTACATTGGCGGAGAACCATTTTTCAAAATAAAAGTTATAGAGGAGACATTTAATTCAATTGGAGGAATAATTCACAAACAATTAGTGATCATTCAGGTGAAACAATTATGGGATATAAGTTGAAAGGGGGAACTGCCCAAACATTTCAGTGTGATTCTCTATTGGCCAACAATACCCCCTGTCGGGGCGCTATCTTTTATATTTTCATTGACACTGATGTTGCTACCTTACCACAGCTACATTAATAATGCGGGAACACAAAAAGAAAAACACACAATGCAACGCGAGGTGATGGGGTGTGTGTGACGGCGTGTTTCACGGCGAGATGGTTTGCGAGTGACGATGGTGGGGTCAGCCTTTTCAACCTGGTGCTCAGCTGAGTTAAGCTGTGAGATTGAGAAATCTAACACTGTGGACATTGGATGTCTCCCATTTGGCTGCCATTCTTAGCAAAGTCTCCAGCAGGTCCCCGTGAGAGTCTTCACCCCACTTACGTCCCCGTACGGGTACTCTCCACACCTTTATCCCTCTCTCTCTCTCTCTCTCTCTCTCTCTCTCTCTCTCTCTCTCTCTCTCTCTCTCTCTCTCTCTCTCTCTCTCTCTCTCTCTCTCTCTCACTCTCTCTCTCTCTCTCTTTCAAGTCTTTTTACGTTAGGTGTTTGAACAATGTCCATTAGAAAAAAAAATTTAAGCTTGTGTTGTCAACACGGTTTACGAGACAAGACTCTCAAACTGGACTTTAGTTTTTCCAGGGGCCTGCGGAGTATTTGAGTTATGTTAAGGATGGCCGTAAATGCGATGGCGTTGAAATGCAATCCAGTGCCACGAGCCGTAGATCTCATACTCACCTCCTATCCCAGGGCGAAAATTTCTCGCATAGCCCTTCATTAATTCATCCAGGTTAGGCAACCAGGATATTTCAATGCCTGAACCTACATAGTCCCCAATGTCATTCAGCATGGCCCTATAGGGGGGAACACACACACACACACACAGGCACCTTGAGCTGTCTGCCAACCACAGGAAGAGACTGAAGAAGGTGAGTAAGAATACACAGTGATTCATTCATGTAGACAGTATAATAGTGGCATTCAACTTGGTTTTCAACAACACAATTGCATCATGACATGTAACATGTACGTTTCAAGTTCTAATGTATGAAGAAATTAAATTTTTTGGGGGGGATCTGTGAAATATGCAGACCACATATATATTGTGATTGAAAAATTGTAAACAATGCTTTAACCTATATAAACATCATGAACCCATATGAACCTTAAACGTGCCTATGAAGAAATTCCTCTGACCACTAGGGGGCAGAAGTTCACCCTGAAATGATACGCCAGACAAAGATGAGCACATAAGAGTTTAATGGAATACAGTCGGGAGGAGAAGTAAATCCTGCAGCAGTTTCTTGGATAGAATAGCTTCTAAACCTGTAAGGAATGTCTTGTTATAATGATGAATATGCTTGTGTTAACTTATAATTGGGTTTTTGTACATACATCTCATAACAACCACAAAAAGGCATAAGTTAACAATGACAATGACAGGTAGAAACAGAACAATCGTTTAGGTATTTCGTTTTTTTAACATCTACACGTCTTATATCTATGGCTAACAGTGCTACTACTTAGAACAGAAACTTCATATTCTAAATGTATAGTTCTTATAAATGTACGACTGCAAATTACTACTACCATTAGTACCATTAGTAGCCTTCTACTCAACAACAACAACTTCTATTACAACTGTTATTATATACAATTGCTTATACGCACTACTATATTGCTAATAATAATTATATAATTTCCCAATTAAAATAAGCTGTTTATGGCAAAGCTTATTTTTAGTCAGTTAAGTGTTATGATTTTATACTGAATTCCTAGTGGCATGTTGGAGCTTTCTGGAATTTTGGAAGTAACATGAATAATTTAATTCATTTTAATTGTGTATGTAAATTGCGGTTTTCCCCTTCTCTGTTTTAGTTTTCAAAATAAGAGCAGATTTTTATTGAAATTAGCTTATTATGCATTCACTACACACTGCCAAAAACTGGCTTAATGAAATACATGTTGTTAAACACAACCAAATGGGTTCTGATAATGGAGGTTTCTACTCCTGCATCCTGATTAAAGTGGCTACCTTCCTGTTTCCTAACCCTGTCTAAGTCACACTTCTGCTCCTTTGGATCATTCATCTTCATTAGTTCCATCTCTGGAGATCCACATTTGCGTAATTTGCATAATGCCACATGTTTATCAGCCAGTTTAAACAAGCAGGCCGCAAACTAGAGCAGGAGCTCATTGGCGTTTTACTTTGGAATCAATTTGTATTTGTGTTATACAGTATGCACTTCCTGTTGTCTCTCCTCCTGAGGAAGTTCTTTAAATGTCAGAGCACACACACACAAACATACACACACTTATACATACATACACACACACACACACACACACACACATTAACATTAACATTAAGATGGACATTTAAAACTGTCAGGGAAACGGTTATTCATGCCACTGGGGCAATATAAATAATATCATTATTATAAATATTATTCTTCAATTGTATTAATTTTCTCTTATTTGTATTTATATCTTCTGTCTTCTCCTGTTTTTGTTGTTGTTGCTACCTATCTTAAAACAGTCAAATTAGACTGTCAGCACCTTAGAAACACTTTTTCTTCCCTGGCATATAGGACCACAAATATGTAGCTCTGGAGAAGATACTCATCTTCCATGAGTCACTTCCACAAGGTCCTCTGGTAGAATCTCAAAACTGTCTCTGTGAACCAGTCTTGTTACTTTTGAAACAGTAGAACATTAAAACTGTCTTTGTGGGGACTTATGAAAGAGTCTGTGTGAGGACAGCTGAAATGGTCTATGACGGGACTATTCAAACTCTCTCTGTGGGGACCACTGAAGCTGTCTCTGTGGGGACCTTTGAAATGGTCTTGTAGAGACTTTTCCAAACAGTCTGTGTCGGGACCTCTGAAGCCGTCTTTGTAATGCCTTTTGAAACCAGTCTTTGAAGGGACATTCCAAACAGTCTCTGTAAAGCCTTTTAAAACAGTCTGTGTGGGGACTTTTAAAACAGTCTTTATAATGCCTTTTGAAAAAGTCTGTGCTGGGACTTTTCAAACTAATGCACTAATGCATTTTGAAACAGTCTTGGCTGCTGCCTGCACAGTCAGCCAGAAGGCTTTGTCTCTCCAGTCACAGTGAGAGTGGATAAATATCAGGTGGCGTTCAGGTGTGCGATCCCTTGGTGGAATAAACCACTGACTCAGCCACTCACGCATAAGAGCAGGGTGCTGTGTATTGCTTGGAGCAGCGTTTCAGGGACAAATGTGTAACCAGATACAAAATGTCTAAGAAAATCTTGGATCAAACCAGCAAATAGACAGATCCTAAATCAGAGATTTCTAAGTATGCACAGCTTATAATACATAGACCTAATGGTTGACCTTTTCCAAATGACAGGAAAAGTAAAATAGGTATGAAAGATATCTATCTTCATGAGAACAAACCCATTTATTATTATCTTATGTTTCAGATGTGATATTGTGAAACAGTTCAGGGCTTATTTTGTCTTCATAACACATATTTACTTTGAAATTACATATCACAGTATGAATACATTTAATTAATTTTGCCACTGGATATCACAATATCAAGCCGGTAATACATTTGCAGTGTTTGCAACAAACTTTGCGGAAAGTAGACTAGCCATGCTTAATGTGTTTCTAACTGACCTTGACAATGACACGACTATGTGGGATGAGTTCCTATTGAAGTAAATGGTACATAGCAACAAGGGTAGCACTTTGGGCCCCACTGAAAGGGTCCATCGCTAAGCCCCTTTCATGTAACAGATAAGGCTGGGCTGAATGGGAAAGTGTGGTAATTATATTCTCATGTGGGGGGGAAAGTAAACTCACAAGCAAAGTACAAAAAGAGACAGTTGCAGTGCGTGTGTGCGTGTGTGTGTGTGTGTGTGTGTGTGTGTGTGTGTGTGTGTGTGTGTGTGTGTGTGTGTGTGTGTGTGTGTGTGTGTGTGTGTGTGTGTGTATGTTTGAGTGTGTGTGTGTGTAGAGGTATTTTTTTGAAGAATGATTAAAAATAAACTCTGGTAAAAGTAGCTGATGCCTCCCTCCACAGAGAACCCATATCCTCGCTACACCATCCTGATCTGGTGAGTTCACATTCTGTTTCTCTCTGCAGAACAGTCTGTCCTGAATGCTGTTGAAAGCATTTTCCAAAAAACTTTGATCTGAAATGCACAGAATTTCGATGATAAAAGATGTACCAGAACCTGCACAGAAGGCTTTCCTTGAATATGTTTTTGTTTTACTTCCAACCGGATTACGCAAGAGCGAAGAGAGCGTCATTCTGATTTGTTGTTTTGAACAATTTCAGGCTGCAGGTCTCACAAGGCGGTCTCACAAGGCTACTGAGAACCGTCCGTAATGACACGGCTCGCCTGACTCCATTACATGGCCCAAGATGTATCACTGAGAACAGCCCACTGTGTTTTGACAAAAATATTGATGCCATGTTGATATTTTGTTACTGGATGAGATGATATTTGTTTTCGGTCTGATATTTATATTAGAAAACTGTCATAACACTTATACTCAACAGACACACTCATAACATGAACATGCTGATGAAACAAACTGTCATTTTAGTCAAATTAGTCATGCAGCCTTGTCATATCACAATAAGGTATTGCCCGTATTGTGATATGACAGATCCAAGTCAAAATCATGGTATTATTTCAGGTCACGTTATAATAATGTGATATGCAATGTGAAATCAATACGTTGAAATGCTCTATTCAATCAAACCATGATTATGATATAAATCTCAAATATATGAATATAATGATGAACTCATGCCCATGGGCAGTAACACAACTTTTGTGTAGTGAAAAATGTCTTCATCTCATAGGTCAGAAGTAAGTCTCTAATGCACCTCAGAGAGCTGGCGGTGAGGCATGATGGTGAACAGCATCAACGCTGACCCAAGTCAACAAGGTGAGTCGGTCCCATCAGTTGGGTACACTTTGTGGCACTGGGGGTTCAGTGATGACTGAAGAGGGCATGGAAATGTTTTCATGAAGCACTATAATACAACTGTAGCTGTGTGCATGCAAAATAGTCATCTGCATTATGCATGTGTTTGTGTGTGCGTGTCCGCGTGCGTGTGTGTGTGTGTGTGTATTCAACAACGTGCGGGATTATGCGTGTGTGTGCGAGATGTTTTGTAAATGAGCCAATCAGAGATGGCTGCTACATATAGCATTCATGAGTTGAACTGGGACATCTGGAATGAGGTGTCGACTTAATATCCCAATGACACTTTACTTCAACCCACTTTTACGCACGCACGGCACACACACAAACACCAACACTCTCCCTCCATCTCTCAACACACACACACACACACACACACACACACACACACACACACACACACATATTGCAACAACCAGCTCGGCTTACTTGAAAATTATTTTTGATTCACAACATAAACTGATAATATATGTAGGGGTCCTATCTTGATTGTGTTTGGGGGGTGGGACTGTCACAAGCAAGAAAATATGAATGAGATAATTTAGTGACCTAATGCTAAACTGAGACATGCGAATTGTTTCATTTGGATCTAACCTATCCAGATTCATCTTATTTAGTGACGTAACCCACCAGGGACGATAGGCACACTACCACGCTAATACCTCTGTTATAATTCTAAATCTGTATCCATTGTGATTGTTTAAATAGATCTGTTTAGTGTCAAATGTTATCGGTCCTGTAAGGGGAGGTTAGTCACCACACGGGGAAACAAGCTCCGAAGTCACCTTACTCTAACGAGGCTTTGGAGAGAATAACATTTGTTAACGACGTAGGCTATGTGGGCCAACACAAAAGCATTTCAACAACCCCTCACAGCTCACTTAATGCTATACACGAATAGTTGATCAGTAAGTGAAGCTTCACCTGTAAAGAAAGCACACGCGGTTATCACGTCTCACCTGGTGAAGATGTTTCCAGCAAACACGACCAGGGCGAGGCTCGACAGCAGAAAAGTTAGGGTCCCCATTCCCCCCGCACCTACTGCTCGCCAAAAGTTTCCCCCGGTATCGATATTGGCTCTCAGACGCACATCGACGGAGGAGAGACGCACGCACGCGCGTTCATCTGCGCTCCCGGTAAACCGTAGCGCGAAGGAGCGGAAAGTCAACTGGAGCGACGACTCCTCTGACCCATGTTCCGTTAGCGCTCTGCGCTCCGCGCGCAACGACGCGCCTCGCTACACACCCCGGGTCCAGGCGCACCGCGAGGACGCGCGGACGGTGGAAGGAAGAGAGGGAAGTTGCTCCGACGGAACAATAGTTGTCTTCTTAACGCAACTCACACTCGTTTGGATTCCCAGCAGAGAGAGAGAGAGAGAGAGAGAGAGAGAGAGCGAGAGAGAGAGAGAGAGAGAGAGAGAGAGAGGGGGGGGGGGGGAGGGGGGATGGTGGGGGAGAAAGAAAGAGAAGACAGAATGAGTGTGTGTGTGTGTGTGTGTGTGTGTGTGTGTGTGTGTGTGTGTGTGTGTGTGTGTGTGTGTGTGTGTGTGTGTGTGTGTGTGTGTGTGTGTGTGTGTGTGTGTGTGTGTATGTGTGAGAGAGAAGAGGGGAGTGTGATAGTTGTGAGATAGAGGAGAGGGAGGGCGGAAGGGAGAGAGAGAGACAGAGAGAGACTCTAATCTGCCTATCTCCGGGTTGCCTGCCTTTGAGCAAATGTCAGACTTAATCGCGTGCACGCAGGGAGGACTTGTGTCCGTGCGACACCGCGGCTGGAGGACAATTGTATTATTATGTAAGGTTTTACACGTTGCGATCCTCGCCATTAACTTAGAAGCCCAAGTGCCGCGGTGTATCTGCGCGTCATTTAATGACGTGGACCAAAACAGGCTTCGGTCCAACGACTTCAGAACATAAAAACATTTATCTGTGGTCTCCGACAGCTGCTTTTTTTTATTGCTAGGTCTACTCATTGAAGTGCTATAAAGTTAGTTGTGGATGTTGCAAATTTATGAACTAGGCCTCATTAAAGGAAGTGTTCTAATTTAACTATCTAACTATTAATAAGTGCGCCCCCGTCGTTGAAACCCCCCCAACCTCAACGGCGGTGTGTGTGTGTGTGTGTGTGTGTGTGTGTGTGTGTGTGTGTGTGTGTGTGTGTGTGTGTGTGTGTGTGTGTGTGTGTGTGTGTGTGTGTGTGTGTGTGCGCGTGCGCGCGTGCGTGTGTGTGATGTTCTATACAGCAGTCAGTGGACCTGCCTTTTCCCGCGGGAGGGAGGGAGAGAGGGCGGAAGTGACTCAGATCCAAACCCACCGTCTCTACCTCCCCCGGGACGTTCCGCTTGGATTTCGCGGTCCTTCGCAGTCCTTTGATATTAAGATTGAAGTATAAAAACCCACACGCCACCACGTAGGCCCACTGAATGGAAGATATGGCTTCCTCTACCCCCCTCCCCTCCACACAACTCCCATGTTTTATTCAACACCACCCCGTGCGTGTCCTACCATCTATTTGCTATTTTCTCCTCCCATGGTGCCTTTCGCCTGTCCCATGCACAACGTCTTATATCACCGCTTCTTTCGTGCGTCGCGCGCTCTCCCACGACTATCCATCACTATTTACGCGTAATCCCCGGTGCCCACATACCGCACGCACGCACGTACACGCACAGCGCATGCACCCGTGCGCGTACAGCAGCTACAAAACACATGCATAGACACACACACATGCGCACAGGCAAACAAACACACACACACACACACACACACACACACACACACACACACACACACACACACACACACACACACACACACACACACACACACACACACACACACACACACATAGGCAATAGTGCATGCATCCCACAACCTCCACTACCAACTACCCACACACATACACACTCAAGTACGCAGGCAGTCCCCTATAACCCCCCCCCCACACACACACACACACACACACACACACACACACACACACACACGAGCATAAACACACAAATCACCCATCCACACGCACATGAACACGCACACGCCACAACAGCCTATAGCCATTGCAAATTATAATAGAGGCAAATAGTAATAGCACACTAATTCCTTGTGATTAAAATAGAACAGAATATAATCTATTTTAAAAATGTAATGAAGCAGTTATTTTTATGACGAGTGTTACAAATGTTGGCACTTAACACACCAGCCATGGAACTCTTTAAACCTGCAGTGGGTTTTCTTGTTGTTGGATTACACAATGATTCCTTTAAATGCAGGTCATTCAAGTTCTCAACTAGTGACGGAGAAAAGGAAAGCGACCTAATTACCAGTCGTCTTTCTATTGTACATTAGGCAATAGCATGATTCCATTGTCCATGATTTTGCGAAACTCTCACAGATGTAATCTTTCTTTGAACGGCAGGAACCTGCTGAGTCTGGCTTGATCTCTATCACTAAGATGATGTAATCACTGTGTTTAACGCGGTGAACAATGTACCTGTTAGGGCCATTACCTTCATCCTGACTGGAATGGATGAATTGCGCAGCTTCTGTACAGAAAAACTCAACTCAATCAGAAGGTGTTTATAGAGCCTACAGCCAATTCCTCCGACTTGGATAACAAACAATATGTATGAATTAATAATTAAACTATGATTATATAGGCCCCTAATGCACGTGTTACTTGAGTGTATGATAGAATATGTATGTAGTATTGCATTTATTTATTCATAGCCAATGATGGTTTTATAATGTTCTCTCTCTCTCTCTCTCTCTCTCTCTCTCTCTCTCTCTCTCTCTCTCTCTCTCTCTCTCTCTCTCTCTCTCTCTCTCTCTCTTCTTTTTTTTAACAGAAATCACTGCTATAGCATTATTACACACATTATCAATTAAATAAGAAACACAAAGTATATAAATGTTGGTTATTTCATGATTTCAGTTCTCATTTGAAGCCCAATGGTTTAGTTTGCCTCCGGGGGTCACGTGGGGTGAAACCCGTCTCCATGGAAACACAAACACAAATGGCGGATTAGCGATTTAACTGTCAAACTCAAGGAGAGGAGCCAACCTGCATCTTTAATATATTGTAAAATTGTACTGTGAATTCATTTTATATTTAATATATATTTATATTCACGACGTACCGTTAACTTGGCTAGCGGGACATCAGCCTGCCACCCGGTCAGTAGACAAAGTCATTATGACCAGGGCATTAACATAACGATTAACAACACGTCCAGGAAACGTCGATATTGTGTTTTTACAACATAAATGTTAATGTGATATTACACAAAAGGAAGAACGAATATGTACTCCACACCTGGCAACCCTTTCCCGTGGAGCGACCAGGATACTGGGGGTAACCGACCACCAATCTTAACATTTTGTTTATGTTTTTTAAATCACAATGTAACTTACTTCCTACAAAGTGATATAGGAAGACTCACTGTAAGTGAATGAGAAAGAAAATTACAGATTTTCTGTTTAATATTACACTTATATTACAGCATCTTGTGTTTTTGCGCGGTGCACCACCAGAGAATGTGTGCTGTGCATGCTGACCTCTAACGCTCAGGGCTTTTATTTTGAAGAGGAGGAGAAAGGTGAGGAGACCTTCAGGGACCATGAGCCTTCTGATGAGTTTCTGTGGCCGCCGGAGGATATGTCCGAGTGAGTGTCTTTCAACTTTATTTCAACAATTGCATAACTCTCTCCATCTTTCTATCGCTCTACCTCTCCCCATCCCTTATAAAAAGTTAAACAGTAGTCGTAAAAACTACAGTATTTCTGATTTATGACCCTTGTTTGGACCTTAAAAAATCCTCCAATTCCTGTGTACAATTTCTATGTATATAACATAATAGACCTAATATAAAGCTCAGTTCAGTTTGGATGCAAACATCGCCCCAAGAAGTGAAACATAAATATGCATAAATTATCTAAAAATAATCCTGACTTTTCTCATGCAGCTGTCACGACCTTTCCACAAATGTGAAATGCCTTTGCATATGCCCTTATAGGGAGGAGAGTGGGCGTGACATAATGGGCGGGGCTTCGTACGACGGTGGCGGGAAGGGAAGCTTGGCAGAAACAGCATGGATGTTCAAGCTGAGACGAAACCTGGACCAGCTGGACAGCATCCATGGACAGACGGTGCAGGGTGTGCTCCAAGCCAGGTCTGGCCCGCTCTCACACTGTTAGACCTCTAGGCATATACAGTATATTTGGTGCTGTAGTGGTGTAGTGCTTCTACCCAAAGCGACCTTAATGATCTTGTTATTGGGGAGCAGGTATGGGGAAGGCATCTTGCTCAAGGATGCTCCACAGGGCGCTTATGGGCATTTGGGGGATCAAACCTGGTACCTTCTGTTTGACAGGGACACCCTAACTACTACACTAACTTCACCCCTCACTCTCACACACACACACACACACACACACACACACACAGACACACACACAAACACATATGTTGTATATATGCCAGAAAATATATTACATTTTTATGGATAGGATATATAAAAAGATATATAACAAAACATATTTTACTCACAGAAAACTGAAGAAATTTTGGATATGATGTAGATATTGCTATGCAGTGCAGCTGAATCAAGCAAAGCAATTTTTTCCAAGGTTTTTATTCACATTGGCCTAAAGTCCAAGCAATGTAAACTAATTGGTTGGCTTTCATGCTTTCATTTTTCTATTCCATCCATTAAGGTAATCATTTCGGCAGTGGACCAGGTGGATTGTCCATAATTTCCCCAGAAGCCTCTGTCCTATTTCCTATCCCCTCTCCCCAGGCCATTAGGTGCCCAACGGACCGCGAGAGCAGACCTCCACGCTAATACAACGCCACTTCCCTCCCAAACAAACACAACGTAACACAGACCATGGCCGTTGGGGCGTTAGTGTTTGCCAATATGAACCCACGGCCGCTCCAAAGCACTTGGCCTTTAACCAGTATGTAGCTTTTAATGGGAGACAATTTCCTTTTTCTGAACAGCTTTGATTCCGTCCAGCCGGTTTGTTGTTTGTGGTCTGGCACTCAATAAGACTGCAAAGAGAACATTGAACATTGATATATATTGAGCTATGAAAGTTAGTTCTTTGTGTGTGTGTGTGTGTGTGTGTGTGTGTGTGTGTGTGTGTGTGTGTGTGTGTGCCCTAACCACTAGCAAACACACATACTTTAGTTTACTTTTCGTCCACTCTGTCCCTAACTATCCAGACATTTCCGTCGTTTGAAACTTGTTGTCATTATTGCTGTCTCCAAAACTGTTTTTTTTCCGCTACAGCTCTGACCCGACATGGGGCAGGCTCAGCAATCTGCTCTAAACCCTTTTATTTATATTGCTGTTGTTGAGTGTTCCCCTGTGTGTGTGTGTGTCTCCTCATCTAGAGAACAGCTCAAACTCTGCCGGCAAAATATCGCTGACATGGAGAAACAGCGGGGGAAGCTGGAGCAGGAAATGGATCAGTCACCGGAGCCGGGGAGCAGGTGAGACCGGCTCTCTGGGGGAAGTGGATTAATTAATAGCAGAGAGAAAACAATAAAGTTTATTTATATTGCATACTGTTGTAGCCCCATAACCCCTCACACACAGACGTGTTGTGTCGCTCTGCAGTGTGGCGATGGCGTTCCGACTGCAAGCGAGGTTCAAGGGCGTGTGTCGGGAGCTGCACCAGGAGGAGCTGCTTGAAGCCCACATCAGCACGGCCCTAAGGGCCAAGGAGTGAGTCCCCCGGCTTCTTCGACCGGACCTAGGGCCCCGTTGGTTGGATGTGTCTCAGTAATAACTATCTCTCGGATCAGACTCAGAATGGTTTTATTTGGCAATGTATATTTGCTCCCAGAAGGAAAGTGACATGTGGAGGAAGGGGCATAGAAGACGTAAAGCAATACGATGGAAGCAAAATATTGAATAAATATTGAACCTGAAGAATTAAAAAATATAGATATTTGAATACATAATATAATATAATATTTATAATATTTATTTGTCTATAGTTTGAGCAATCAGAAAAAAACTTTTCTTTTAAGAGAATATTCTATTTATTTATATAAATATTCTATCATATTTTTGTGATTATATATTATATATTTGTATTATATATTTTTTCACATGTGCTGTACATGGAAGACTAAAGCATGTGTACATACAGACACACACATACACACACACACACACAAACAACCACACCACTGTTGTGGTGAGAAGGGGGTTGGATTCTATCATGCAGGTGTGGTCCCAGAGTCCAGGAAAATCTGTCTCCACATGGGGCCGGTGTCACCCCTGGGTCCACCAGTGAAGGATGCAGTGGTCTCAAATCGTCTCCACATAGTCCAATGTGGAGCTGAAGTCTCATTTAGCGCTTACACCCGCCCCCTGCTTCACCAGAGGTGGTCCGCGAGCCCACGCCCTTATGGCTTCTTGGACCTCAGCGCTGCTGCGTGTCTTTGGCAGGCTGGAGCTAAACCAGCTGGAGGTGGAGCTGGGCAGGCTGTCCCACCGCCGGCGGGAGCTGCAGGACAGGGAGCAGGTCTTCTTGGCTCGGAAGGAGCAGAAGACCCAGGCTCGCATGCAGCGGGCGACCCAGGCCGCCAACACACTGAGGAGACGGAGGAGGTGAGGAGGAGCCAGCACTCTCTCACACTACACACACACACACACACACACCACACACACACACACACACACACACACACACACACACACACACACACACACACACTGATGAGGCTACCAATTTTTCTTGGCTGCAATAGAGTTATGGTACTTCCACTTTGGTGGCGTAGCATTATTAGATACTTGTTTGGGATAAACTTGATAAACTTGAGTCTATAAAGCAGCACCACTGAGTAAAGCCTAAACAGCATGTAGTTGGATGACGATAGTGTAACAGTTTTTTTCTCTTTGGCTTTATTTGGCTGTTGTTTTGTTGTAGTTGTTGTTGCCGTGGGTGCTCCTCTGTTTTCCCCGGATACATGTGGGGGACTTTCACACGTGGAACAACACAACAACACTTTCCTGAAACCACATCCCATGTTCGTTTTGGCTATGAGCACCATTCCTAATTACCAATCACATCTCTCCAATGCTATCAGGCTGTTTGTTGGGGTTTGAGTAGCAGTAACGGTTGGTCATCAGTCAGTGGCTCGAAGTTGCAGTCAGGTTCCAGGTTTGATTCCCAGTTTGGAAACCTAATGGGTCACTTTAAGATGAATGCTCAGGGTATATATGCTCACCTTTACGATTACCGATGATTGAATTTGGCTTGGAATGACACACAATGGGAGCTGGGTGGTGGTTCTTTGAATATAGTTATATGAGCCTATGATGCAGACCAATGGGGGAGAACCAGTCCTCCTCACCCCTCCTTGTTCCTCTCAGAGCCCAGGCGGCGGTGCAGCAGAAAGAAGAGGCCCAGCGTCAGCAGCTGGCAGACCAGAGCCCAGCCAGCCACCAGGCGGCTGCTAAGTGCCTGAAGGAGTCCAGCAAAAGGTCTCAGTCAAACGCTTTCTAGACCTAGAGCTGGAGCCTAGGGAAGCATTGGAACTCTATGTATTCCTATGTATTCCCATGAAAAGATGAAATATGAAATACCGTTATCTACAACCATGAATACACTACAATCAAATAATATTTTTCCATATTTGATGTCATGGATTGTAAATAACAAAAAAGGAGCTTTGAACTAGCTTTCTGTGGGTTTTTTCCTGAGCAGGTGTCTCCACCTACCATCACTCTAGTAGGAGGGAATTACCTTCCCTGAACCGTTTGCAAATACCAGTGGAATGATCACAGCTGCGTTTATAGTTAGTTTATTTACACACAATAATCATCCCTCACACTTACTCACAGTGCGCACGTTTTAACATTAACACCATGTTTGTTTCATTGTCCTTGTTCTTTATTGTGTTTGGAATATGTGTGCCAGGTACGTGTGTTGATATTGTGCGGGTGTCGGTGTGTGTCTTTGCTCTCATGTGCATGTATATGTGCGTATGTGTGTGTGTGTGTGTGTGTGTGTGTGCCTGCCTGCCTGTGTGTGTGTGTGTGTGTGTGTGAGCAGGGTGCAGCAGGAGCGGGCTGAGAAGGAGCAGCAGAGACAGGAGCACCTGCAGAGGAGGACCAAGGCGGTGACATCACTGAAGGAGAGCATCTCCACCACGCACGTAAGCCAGAGCACGCCGTATCACAAACCCTGGGGGGGAGGGTGGGGGGGTACCAGGTATGGACCGTATCCTGCATTACACTCCACGTTTATAAATGGCTCCATTAGGGCTGCCTGGTGACGTCATAGGCCTCTGAGTGGTTTGGATTGCCAACGTAGCGGCAAGTGATATCGCCTGACACCAATTTCAGCCAATCAGAAACATCCAAAAACGACTTGCTTCCTTTTTCTCCGGAGACCCTGCTGCTGCACCACCACTGTGGTTATTTTTAAAACATTGGCTTTGCTCTTCAAAACGGTGCTCACCGCAGAAGTAGGTGTTGTGTAAAGGACCCACCGTTCTTTGAACAAGCCAGGGCTTCCAATCTCAATGTCCCGGGGTGTGAATGCATCGCTGCGTCCACAGGAGATGCTGCGGGCCCAGCAGCGCAGGGCAAAGGCCGTGGCCCTGAGGAAGGAACAGGAAGAGGCGGGGCTGAGAGAATCCCTGCAGGCCCAGGGTGTCAACAGCACCAAGCGGCTGCTCCAACACAAGCAGCTGGAAGGGTTCCAGCAGAGAAAAGAGTTGGTGTTTTCTCTCTCGCTTTCTATTTTTTCCCTTTTGATCTCTTGTGACTTGTTCTCTCCTCTCCTCTACTCCACAAGTGCACACACATGTGCGTACAGACACACACACACACACACATACACACACACACACACACACACACACACACACACACACACAAATATCTCCTCTCCCACTGCCTACAGCAGATGCGTGGGTTTCCTCACGCCTCGTGTGTGGATATAAACCATGACCCCCCCCCCCCCCCCCCCCCATCTCTCTCTCGCCACACCACCATCACAAGACACTGCACTCTGATTGGCTCCTACCAGGGAAGTCGAGAGGAGGCAGGAGTCAAAGCGGGCGGAGATCGTGTCCCGGCTCCTGCGGGAGGAGGAGCAACTGGCCAAGACCCGGGCGGCGCCGTCCCGACCCGCGCCCAGTGAGGGGGCCCCTGTGCTGGGCCGGGCCAGGGAGAAGGTCCTGCGCTACCTGGATGAACTCTACCTCCGGCCGGCCGAGCAGCAGGAGAGGGTCCCCAGAGTGAGTGGTGGGGTCTGTTAACGCAGAGAGCTGGAAAGTAAAGGAGAAGAGTGAGAATGAAAACATTTAAGAAACCGTGTACCTTGAAGTCTAGAATAAGAATTGACTCCATCACACACTATTGCCACGATTGGTTCCAAAGGCAAACCTAGTTAGCTTGTGAGAATATAGTGTAACGAGCATCAGTCCCTAATTTGCTTAGCATTATCCAGTGTGTTTCTGCTATGCAGCACGATACCCGCATTCCTTTTATTCTGTAGTTGTGTGTGAACTTCTGATTTGGTGTTTGTTATGGAGAATTTGTTATGGAGGCCATGCCAACTCCTCCAGATTTACTCAAGGTTTCAACTGACATGGAAGTGTGGAGACAAAAGTTCCTTTAACGCAACGTGATTTGTTTATGGTAGTGTATCTCTTACTGATTTGATATTGCATGATATGGAGGAGTCACCACATGTGTGTATGTGTGTGTTTGTGTCTTTGTATTTGTGTGTGTGTGTCCCTTTCATTTTTTTGTGTGTTTGTGTGTGTGTGTGTGTGTGTGTATGTGTGTGTCTGTATTTGTGTGTGTGTGTGTGTATGTGTGTGTGTGTGTGTGTGTGTGTGTCTATCTGCATCTCCCCCCCCCCCCCCCCACCAGAGAAGAGAGTCCAGTGCTGAGAGCAGCTCCAGTTCAGAGGGTTCTGACCAGGATTTGGAGGTGGATGAGCAGGGCCCGGGGCTCCAACAGCCCCAGGTGGAGCCCGAGTTCTCTGGGCTCTGGGACCACACCTGCAAGGTAGAGCCAAACCACCGTCCTGCTCCAATAGCCTCTCAGACCCAATATTCTTCCTGTGAAGTGATAGAAAATATAAAGTACAGCAGGTAAGGTATCTACAGGGAGAAGGACACTATATGATTTGAAACCTACACTGACTTGGCCTAGAGAGTCCTCTAGGTGCAAGCGATAAGAAAATGTCGGAGAACTTAACTACAGCAGTATTATCGTTTTTTCTGCTGATGTCGATAGAATATCAGGTTGTCATGCCATCGGTCACAGCAGACCCGCTGAGCTTTGAGCAGTGTGTTGCACTTACAAAAAGCTGAAAGCAAAATGGCAAGCTTTAGCTGGATCAAGAGGAATCCTTTACCGGGAATGCCCGGTAGTTCTATTGCTCTCTATCTCCCTCTCCCTGTCTCTCTCTCTCCTTCTCCCGTCTCTCTCTCTCACTCTTGTCTCTATCTCTCTCTCTCTCTCTCTCTCTCTTCCTATCTCTCTCGCTCTCGTCTCTCTCTCCTCCCGTTTCTCTCTCGTCCTATCTCTCTCCCTCTCTCGTCTTCCTCTCTATCTCCCTCTCTCTCTCTCTGTGTTTGTTGTAAATGTACAGAGACAGGCATCTCCTCTCGTTGCGCCGGTTCCCCATGAAGCCTCGTACTGCACGAGCGGCAGCAAACCTCCCAGAACTCTGTGGTAGCAGTAGAAGTACACGCAGGAAGTCAAGTGGAAAGTACACCCCTTCCTCACACGAGTCACAGCGACGCCCTGGTTCTCAGAGAGGCACTCATCGCGGCACGCAGCGGTGCATGGGAGGGCTGCTGGCCTAGTTCTCCACCTCGCTGTGCATCACGGCGTCAGAGGCAGCAGAGCGCGCGCTGCGACGCACAACGCTTTCTGTTGTTGGGACAAAGTTAGAAAGCGAGCGGTGGTGAGAAGTGACGAGTGGGAAAGGGATGATCAATGAATTGTTGTTTCGCGTCTTTCCAAGTTAAGTTAAGAGAAACGAAAGGTGCAAACAATGATGAGGTCTACTCTTTGGTGTTGAGCCGGGGACAGCTGCCACAGCTGTGATGCTTAACACAGACACGTGTAATAATGTCACGTTCCACCACCGTCTCCCGTGAACAAGCTGTTGCGTTTGATAAGCTGTTTAAGGTGTTTGTGCCACATCAGTAGGATTCTTGACTGTGCTCGAACTTTGATGTGCAGCACACGGTGTGTGTGTGTACGCATCCTCGCTGGAGGGGAGCGTTGACGTGTCCTCCTTTTTTTAAACGGAGATGAAGAAGAAGAAATTAGCTGCGCCGGCCCCCTTTGCAGCGTGATCCAGTTCCCCCCTCCCGCCGTTGCTTCCTGTCTTCCCCAGCGATGCGTGCCAGCCTACCCAGAAGGCACTGCAGCCCTCCCAGAAGGGTAGCTTTTTTAGAGCTGCGCGGGCCAAAGCTCTACAAACGCAGCGCTCTGCAAAAGCAGTCCTCTTCTTGATTCGATGCCCATCAACCTGGGATTCTGCAGGCCTGTGTGTGTGTGTGTGTAGCTGTGTGTGCACAGGCATGTTTGTGTGTGTGTGTGTTTGTGTGTGGGCTGGAGGGGGGGTTGGAGTAGAAGCCCAGACCTGTCTTAGTCCTTGGTGAGGTTGTCACGATACTGTAACTGCCAAGCAGCAAAAGTACAAGCAAGCACACAAACGTGTGCACAAGCACACAAACGTGCGCAAGTACAACAAACGTGCACACACAGGCAAAGGCACACAAGGTTGATTGATGCTGGAGAGCCCAAAGGCTGATGCTGTCATCATTTCGAAACTCATCATCATTTCAACTATTATCCATACTGTGCTAATGCTGATTGACATTGTCGTTTATAATCAGCTTTGAATTGAACAGGCAGTGGCGACAGGCGAGGTCTTTCACACTGCTTGTGTGAGGCTCCGCCCCCTGGTGACAGTGGGATGGGGAGCTGGGCGAGATGGAGATTTGCTTGGAGCAGCTGCTGGCTAATTAAAAAGCCAGGGGCCCGGGGCCAGGATACACAGGCTCATGAGGGGCACTGCTAGACCGCTGCATGGACACTGGGCAGCTCATGACCTACCGTGTGTGTTGCTATGTGATGCAAACTGTTGACAGCGACAGTCCAAGCACGTTGATCTGTCGTGTTGACCAACAATATGGTGAAAATTTGAAATTGATTGCTGTTATTTTAACAACAATGTATCTACGCTTTATACATGATACAGGAGCTATTGGTCATTGATTGTTTGACGGATTTGACCGCTAATTAGGCTGGAAGCTTCTGGTCAGGTGTTTTCGCTTCTATGCCCTGCAGTGCTCTTCAGACACTGGACTGACACACTGATACGTATCTATATATCACATATGCCCCAGCTCAAAACCAGGTTGTGTAAAGACATCTTGATAAATTTCAAGATGTGCATATCCCACTGCACCCATCCGATGACTCTGGAGAGCGTTAGTGTGGTACTTTAGAGAGGACACCAATCCTATGGATCTCCCACACGGTGACAGAAGGCCGCCGGGGGAGGGTCTGTGGTCCAGTGGCAGCCGGGGGACGCCAGGTCAGCGGTACCGGGACAGCCTGCTCTGAAGCCCAACCGGCCCACCAGCGCGCCCAGCACCCGGCCCGGCAGAAGGGCGGTGTGTGGGAGAGAGCCCAAGGGGCCGCCCTTCATCGGCAGACCGGAGCCCATCCATTTTAAGGTACGCCACCGCTAGCTACTACGCTCACAAAACAGAACAGCGTCTCTTCACTCCGCTGGTATCGTCGCCTTCGCTGATACACCAGTCAGATTTAATGTGTACATTCCTTAATCCCAATAACAATCTCAAAGGGCTTCACAGGCCCACATCACACGCCCCCCCGCTAACGCTGTCAGCCCCCTGAAGGGAAGAATGCCATAACGAATGTCCAGAGTGATAACTGGCGGATTAGCACTCGTTGACAGCAGCATTATCATCTATTGGTACTGATCACCAAATGCCTTGTTGCAGGACTTTGAGGTGGGCAGGACGTACAGGAAGAAGGTGGTGCTGACCAACGTCGGCTACGCCACTAACCACTGCAGGCTCCTGGGAGTGTCCGCTCCCCTCGCAGAGTTCCTCTCCATCAGGTGAGCTCTGAGTGGCGCGTTGGGTGGAACACGTTGGGCTGGAGCCGCAGGTCTGGCGCTCTGATGGTACCGATTGTATTGGACGGATGTATAACATATACAGTATGTCAATAGGGGTGTGTGTGCTGGCCTGCATGTGTCTAAGATTACAGTGTTTATCAGTCTGACTCCCGTCAGAGTCATGTCAAAAGAAGATGAGGTGAAGGTAAACACAAGGAAGCCTACATACTGTATATACCAGCTGCAATCACGGAGATCTCTCCTCTCTCCATGCACACTCAGGAGAATGAGTCACCCACTGTTGGCTTTCTCTCTCTCGGGCTCTCTCTGTCTGTCTGTCTGTCTCTCTCTCTCTCTCCCTGTCTCTCTCTTTCAGTCGTGCTCTCTTTTTCACTTTCTCCTTTCTCTGTCTCTCTCAAACTTTCCCTCTTTTACGTTTTCTGACTTTCTCTGTTTCTCTTTCTTTTGTGTTTTATTTGGGACCTAAATAGATTCACAACACACATGTCTGCTCACAAATGCAAACCCCATGTGAAGCCTATCATTTAGGTCCACTCCAGTTAATAGTTAAAGGTTGGATATCAATGCATTTTTTCTGTCTTCTAAAAACAATTTCTAATGAATACGAGAAAACCATATAATCCTATTATTAGCACTGTCGGATTAGCATGTGCCTTTATTGACAATAAGACACCAAGGAGAGACACTTGGCTCTGCATGCGCTCCTCTCTCTCCTCTGTTCCTAAGCTACAGTCGCTGAGGTGGACACCCTAGCGGAGCTTCCCTAGCAACCGTCGTTAAGCTGTAGTACACACTCACACACTACTGAGGAGCGACTGCTATCCAAGGCATCTCCTACAGGTCACACGGAGACCAGTCCTCGTGAGGCTGGTTGGGGGTCATATGCCCGAGGTGGTGGCATTTAGCCAAGATCAGGACATCAAACCCAGAACCTTTCACACTTGCATTCTTACAACCCGGCCCATTAGACTATGCCTGCCCCCACACAGCAGCTATAAGCATACAAGTGAGCACCTACTCACTCGGGGGCTGACTCTCTGGTCTTACGTAACGGTAGAGGCTCAGAGAGGTCTTGCTTTTATTATTATTTATCTTAATCATCCTCCTCATCATCATCATCATCATCATCATCATCATCATCATCATCATCATCAGCAGCAGCATCAGCATCATAATCAACCTAATCATCAAATGAAGCTTCTATGTCACCTTGAGGTATTTTTAACCATTCCCCCCCCCCCCCCCCCCCCGTTCTCTCCATACCCCCCCACCGTCTCATCACAGCCACAGCCTAATAGCCGTGGCCCGAGGAAAACGTCTTGGGTCTCCCCCCAATCGACCTAGTTAGACTAGACTCATAGACCGCCGCGGTCTCCTTCGCAATCAACCCCCCCTACACCCCCACCCTAGTGTTGTCTCCGCCCCCGCAGGTTGATTAGCCCCGCGACTCCCAGGCACACTGTGGGGGGCGGAAGGGGTGAACGTGGGACCCAGCGGGGGGAAAGCAGAGAACCTGGACCTGGAGCCTCATTGGGGATCCTGCATCACGCTCCCCCGGCAGCCCCCCCGCCCCCCACCCTCCCCACCCTCACAAGCTAAAAATGACTCTCCCTCATCCCTAGCGTAGCATGGCATGTGTGTGTGTCTGGGTGTGTGTGTTGGTTTTGGTGTGTGTATGTACATGAGGGTGTGTGAGGGTGTGTTTACGTGCGTGTGTGTGTGTGTGTGTGTGTGTGTGTGTGTGTGTGTGCCAGAACAGAACAGGCTGCTGTATCTCCCCCCTGCTGGGATGTGCCACAAGGCAGCTCAGCCCTTTTTGACAAGAGCATTCCGTAGAAGCAGTTTGTGTGTGTGTGTGTGTGTGTGTGTGTGTGTGTGTGTGTGTGTGTGTGTGTGTGTGTGTGTGTGTGATAAGATAAGATAAGATAGTCCTTTATTAATCCCCCTTAGGAGAAATTCACAAGTGACCAGCAGTACATTGGGAAAAGAGAGTGCAAAAGTGAGAGTGTGTGTCATTATGTGTGTCTATGTTGCTGTGTTTTTCTTTCAACATCACGCACACCGATTCGAGGCGAACGCGGCATTAAAAATAATAGGCTGACTGACTGACACAGGAGGAGGGAAATCCAGCGCTGTGCTCCATAGCTAGTGAAGCCACTGCAGAACTCACACAAGCAGCACCTCACTGCTGATTTCAATTGGCTTCATCCTAAGCAATATCTCCATCTACTTTGTCGCTACTAGAGCACGTAGAACGTACGTACAACGGAAGATGGAGCCGGTATAAATAAAAACTCATCTATCAAAGTCGCCTTCTGCATTGCGGCACTACCGTTGAACAGGGGGCAGTTAGCGGGAGCGGGTTTTAGCTCTGTTGAACTCAATTACAAGTGGCCATTGATTCAATGTGTGTCTATGGGTGAGCGATCGGGATGTTTAACTGAACTCAGAGCATCAGTTAGCGCTGGTATGCTCATGGTACCAGCCTGAATCTGTAGCGTACCGTAGCGTAGCTGTAGGTTACTGCACCGCTGGATGCATGGCCTCATTTAAAGCACTCTATATAGCACTCTCTGATGGGCTTTAACTCGTTGTGTTACTCCACGCGTTCACTCCATCTTTACTCCCAAGTGAACTGTTCTCTTTATTTCCTTTTCTTTATTTTGTGCTGAATACAGGCGATAGTTTGTGCCACATCAGTAGGAAGATGATGGTGTCACAGCGTGGTGGCGGAGGAATTGGTGGTGGAGGAGGTGGTGGAGGAGGAGTTGATGGTGGTGTTGGTGGTGGTGGAGGTGTTGGTAATGGATGGGGCAGGAAGTGGTTGTGGTGGAGGAGGAGGTGGGGGTGGTGGACGAGGAGCTGGTGGTGGTGGTGGAGGTGTTGGTGATGGATGGAGCAGGACGTGGTTGTGGTGGAGCAGGAGTTGATGGCGCCGGAGGAGGTCTCCTATGATACGTATTAATTGGTTGCAAGATCTCAGGACATTCCCTAGAACTGCCAACCAGCCCACTGGGGCTGGGAGCTCTTCCAACCCACTCCAGATGACCGTCCTTGACCGTCCAAATCGCTGGCACTAATGGCACTAAACATAGACATGTAGTGTGGTGCAACCAGAGGAAACACCACCCCCATGTCTCAGTGCACCAAGCCAAACTTACAGAGCGCTTTATCACCAGGCAACAAGGAACACTACCCTGTGAAAAAGAATAGCCGATCTATGCATCCACTTCTTTATATTTACAAAAGACATAACACAACATAAAAGAAACCTTTAGTGTCAGCTTTATAACACTTGCTGAATCAATTAACTAGAATACCATGTGCTAACATCGATATCATTTCTTTATAGAGCATAGAACATGCTGTATGTGTTCACCAAGGCATACCACAAAAATAGCTCTAGATATGTAAGTAGAGGTGGTAACGTTTGCTTGTCTATATCGGGAGCCTCGTGCCTCTTGTGTTTTGTAATAGTTTTTGAGAGGTTGCATTTTAAACAGCCTCCCGCCTACTGAAGCTCTGTGGTTGCTATCGATCGGCTCACCCCGTGAGTTCTGCGTGGAGCCTCACGTTCTACCGCCCTCCAGGGGAACTCAGGGTTCGCCTGCCGTGGTCAGACACAAGTAAACACTGTGCTGCCTTTTGGAAAAAACCTTTTTAAATAGTTGCATGTTTTAGGAATAGAAGAAAAAAAGAAAAGATGAGATGCAAGAATGTGGCCTGCAGAATTATTGGATGCAAGTTCGATACAGTTGATACAATTATAATGTGTTTATTGCAAATGTCCTCAAGTGATTGCTTTTGCATTTCTGACAGGCTCCACTTGTTTCTAGCTGTTGTTAAAAATTAACTTTTTTTTTGCAAGAAAAACCAGCTTGGTTTTCTAAAAAAAACACGGTGGTACGCCCACTCACCATGGATGGAAATAATTCTGTGTGCTGCTCATTCTGCCTCTGAGACTAGCTACTAGGCTGACATCATACATGTACTATTTATCTATCTGTTTGTATCTTTATCTATTTATCGATCGGCCTGTCTTTCTTTTTTATCATTAATCTTCTGTTATCTATCGTCTATCTTCTTATGATCGCATCTACCAGTATTGTGAGTTTGTTTTCCACCGGTTGCCTTGGCGTTTCATGATTATTAGAATTTGTATTTTTGGAGCATCCAAACAACCTGTCTGCTTGTGCAAAGACTTGGATGAAAGCACAAAGTGTGCTTTAATCTGGGTGTTGACGCCACATCACCGGACGGGAATCAGTAGATACTGAACAGCAGAACTGCTTCTGTATACAGACTGTGCCCATAGAGTTGGGCACACAAAAGGAATGCAAAAGTGAGGCGGGATCACATTTCCCATTACTGCAACGGGCAGGTTTACACTGTGATGTGCAAATCCAGCTTCAGCTTTCACCCCTGACCTTGCTGTTTCACTGGCTGCTCTTTTCCTCTAAGTGTACTCTTCCTCTCTCTCTCTCTCTCTCTCTCTCGCTCTCTCTCCCCCTCCCTCTCACTGCAGAGGCGATTCTGGTTAGCACGTTGCTATGGATATCATGTTCATCCCTCCGATTGTGTTTCCACTGTATTTCTGCAAACAACTGTGGGGGTGCAGCCGTGCACAGACCTTCGTGCGCACACACCCACACACACACACACACACACACACACACACACACACACACACACACACATCACGATTTGACGTGTGCTGCCTTCCTCCACAGCCTTCTTCCTTGACATTGTTTACTCTGTGTTACTCTGTCTTTGTTGTTGTAAAGAGTAGGGGGGTGTGGGAATCTTCAGGGTACAGTGCAAACATTAGGGTTTGAACCCAGAACCTTTCCGGTGTGAATCACACACCCTAACCACTAAACATAGTCTGCTCCGCACAGGTGGTGTTTCGTAACCTATGAGGTAATGTTTGTAACGTTTTCATTTCATCCGTCGCTCAGCTTCAATCCTCCGGGGGCGATGTCGGCCGGAATGTCATGTGACCTGCAGGCTGTGTTTCACCCCATGGTCAGTCCTCCTCAGCCGTGTGATGTCATAGCCTGTTCATCGTCTCGCCGTCTCTCAGAAGGCTCTCACCTTGTTCACAACACTCATCTTTAACATCATCATCATCATGATCAGTCACGTCCAAAAACTTTTACCTCAACGTAGCTCTATCAGAGACTGCATGTATAGGAGGTTTTTCCTCTGCAATATTGCTGTCCCAGAAAGGATATAATATGGGGAGCAATGCCTCCAACTGTGTAACAACTACAGAGGATACAAGAAGATTAAGAACAGGAAACGGAGCAGAAAATTAAATTCTGTTGTTCTTTAATATAGGCAGTTTGTATTAAGTGAATTGCCTCTTGCTTTTCCTCCTCCAAAAGACAACCTGTTTGTTTTGTTCAGTACCATGATGCCGGCTGTCACTGACAGACCTCTGTGTCCTATCAATCTAGATCAACCAGGATCTGGAGGGAAAAATCCGGTTTGAGTCAAACTCCGGACCCTTCTCTCTGTCCGTCAGCTGCACCACCAAGAAGTGTGAGGTCAGTAGCAGACACAGGACAGACACGCCCAGTTCCTATCTATCTTCCCATTGGCCTGATTCATCTAGCTAACGGCCATCTTGGTTCTAAACGATAGCTAGCTGGGGAAACTGAATGTAGCATTCTGAATTCAGTACCACAAACCTAGCTAGAGTTTAGAACCAAGATGGAACCAAGATGCTCGCTAGGTGAATTATAAGGCACATTGTACAGTTATACAGATTATGAATGCATTTCAGCACTGTGAGTGATGTCATTTAAATGTGGTGTACTATTTTATTCCTATACTATAATATATAATATATTGAAGTATACTGCAAAAGGTTGACAATGGACATCTGAAGTGAATATTAATTGACATCAGGGCCAAGTGAAGCATAATTGTAAGGAACATGTAACACATAAACCTAGCTGTACTGCTCAGTAAAGGCCATACACTGAATGCAGTAGGTATCAGCTGACACTCAAAGACCAAGTGAAGCTGGTGCTATTGGTCATGTCTGTAATGATGACCTCATCCTCTCTTCACCTCAGCTGCAGGTAGACAGCGACCTCGTGGACTTCGGCACCCACGTGGTGGGCCAGACTATTTCCCGGACCCTCACCCTGATCAACAAGGGGGCTCTGGGCACCCATTTTACCCTGCACCCCTCCTCGCGTGCCTCTGTGCATCGCAGTCCAGCGAGTAGCCACGGCCCACCCTCACAGCAGCCTGCCACCACTGAGGACGTCAGGACACAGCAACAGGTCTGGAGGTCATGGCTGGTTACGGTGTTCCTCGTCACAGGCTCATTCCTGGAAGGGTTGTATTTACCAATTGACAACAAGGAGTGTTCATGTTAACTTCAATCTTACCTCACAATAAGAGTCAATTGTGATACAGTCAATTGTAAAATATGTAAACACAAGACTGCATGATTAGTTAAGATTAAGAAAGAGTCACCTTGGTTGTGTGAGGCACAGACTCCACGTTTTGGATTGCGGTAAATAATGCAATATAGTACATGTATCTGAAAATTATTATAGCTCAGCCCCAGATACACACCGTTTCGCTCCAACGCTTTCGTCTAGACTTTTCCTTTTGGTTCAACTTCATTCTTTTTTGCAATGTTAGTACAGTGAACCTGAACAAGATTCAATCGTATAAGTCGAAAAAACTCCCACTCACTTAAAAAAGCCCACTCACTAAATGACATCGCCCCCCTTGGCTGCGGTTGTGTGAGATGAAACAGCTACAGCGCTTATGACTTCTGTTCTGTGTGAACAGAGCCCATTTTGACTCTTCTCCTCCTGTATTCCAGACTGTGAGGGGGGGTGGGGGTGGGGGGGGGTAAGTTCAAGTAAGTTCTTTGTTGCAGGAGAGGAGCGTTCTATGATTTAACTGTTTTACCAGACTGCTATCTGGAGAATATCCAAAAGTTAGTCCCAAAAAGAACAGTGGAAAAAATGGCATTGATTACCATGTTGATGATCATGTAAGACATATAAACACATTTAAAACTGGATGGGAGTCTTGCCACTACACTACATATTTGGCTTACACCATATTTATGCGTCTGATTCAAGAGCCCGGAAGCGCCCGAGGAACCCAGGAGTCAGAATCAGTCAGCTTCAGGTACACACAGGCACACACGTGCACACATGCGCATATAAGCATACACACACACATGCCATTAAATGCCATTAAAACATTATTATCATTTTAAACTAACTTCAACATCAATGGTGTTGGTGTTGTGTCTGTGTGTTCCTGTGTGCACGTCTGTGTAGCTGTGTCAGAGCCACCCGGTCCAGAAGCTGGTCAGGGGCCTGATCCACCTCCTGGATCCGGGTCTGTGGAGGGGGCTGGTTTTGCTGACGTGGAGCCCCAGGAGCCGGCTACTCCCCGTGGGCATGAGATGAAGGAGGATGAGGAGGAGGACACCTCGTCCGACACCAGTGACATCTGCTTAGGAGAGGTACTGGAGGAGGACCAGAGCATCTGGACTCCATCCATCATTTAGCACCATCACCAGCTCATCCTGCACGTATGACAGACTGTGACAGAGGGCCACAGGTCCAGAAGGGGCTTAAAAAGTCACGCACCGCTGTTCCACTGCCGATACCATAAAGTCACAGTGGTCAACTTTATAGGCTTTAAATATGGAGTGCCAATTCAATTAAATCTGTTACTTTTACGGGACTGAACAGCAGGGTATGTCATTTGGGGCCATCAGAGAAGTAGAGGAACATACATCCGCCAGCATTACATTGCATATGGCATAAAGTTGTCTGTAAAGAATCTGATATCTAGTCTCACTTTATATGGTTCTTGGGTCACAAAACCAGCACTAAAGAACAAAGTAGTGTGTTTATACCTTGCGTGTGTCTCTGTTTGCCCAAATGTGGCCGTGAACCTGGTTGATGGCCCAGACTGATACAGACCAACATCTCCTGTTTGTGTATCGTGGCAGACATTGAACGCTGGTTGTTGATTGGCCGACGCCATCTGAAACATCTGTGGACCCTAATTGCCCCTCATGTTGCATCCTGCATGAAAACATCCCACATCCCGTTCCACCCCATAGAGAAACACATTACACCGATCACATTTAGTGTGCACTGTTATCACTCTCTCTCTCTCTCTCGTTTTCTCTCTGTCTCTGGCACTCTCTCTCTCTCGTTTTCTCGTCTTCTTTCTCGTCTCTGCTACTGCTGCCAGTGTTGCACGCCCGGCAGTGGAATTGCTTGTAGCGGGCTCATTAAGCCCCTGTAGGGGGGGTAATGGAGAGAGAGAGAGATAGAGAGAGAGAGAGAGAGAGAGAGAGAGAGAGAGAGAGAGTAATAGAGTAATAGTTCTGCATGCACTGGCGTGATGACAGCCATCACGGTGATTGTCACTCTGATTGATCTGCTCACAATTCTCGGGAATGGATGCTAGTTTCAGGTAAATGGCGGGTTGGCTGGTCTGGCTATTAAAGCCCGCTGTTATACTGATTTGGATTCTGTTCAAAATAACACGTTTCTATCATTAATTCCATTTAATTTTTGTTTTTTTGTTTTGAATGCCCCCTCCCTGGGGACTAGCATGTTGTAGGAGATAGCAATGAAGCTAAAGTGAAGCTAGGAAATAAGATAGGAAGCTAGGAAAAATATCACGCAAAAGTCCTAATGAAAGAGATGCGGTCCTATTGCAGGTGAACAGAAGGCGGTTATACTGTAGGGGCTGCCTCAACCGATCACACAAAGAAAAGCTGAATCCACCATTGACATATCAATCCGTCAATGTTTGTGTGGTTCACACCAAGGATGTGTCCCACATCCTTGACGTTATTGTTAGAGAGAGTGGAGAGATGATTCTGAATAACACCGTACCTGTCTCTGTGCTTTGTGACATCACCTCCCTCAGGTGAGATCAGGGCCGATCGGTCCTTTTGACAAGGTCCTTCTGGAGGTCCTCTTCACCCCCACCACTCCAGGGGAGGCCCGGCTGGACTTCCACATCCACTTCTCCGACCAGAGCTGTACACCTGTGAGTCTGGTTCAAGAGGAGCCAACCAAGCAGTAGAAACAAACCTCTCTGGCAGCACCGAACACAGACTATAGATGTAATGTGTCTTATTGGTTTAAATTGTCTTTGTATTTAAACCAATCAGAGGTTGGCTCCGTAGTTTGCAGCATGTTGTGGTTCAGACCTTATTCATAAGCGACCATACTAAAACGGTAAACCTTCTCACACCTTTGGAAACCATGACAACACATTGTATTATTTTTAGTTCTGCATTCCATTTCCCCCGACCAGGTTGCATTGAGCATGCATTTCCATTGAGTTCTCATGTTTTCCTAAAAGGTTTTATTTCCCCGCCCAGCTAACCAATATGACCACTGTGCGAATAAGGTCTATCGAGATACATCCTATTGAAGGATGACATTGTAATCACTGATTACTGAGCAGGAATCCCTCTCAATATATATATGGCCCGGGTTCGATGCATCCATCATGGATTCCTTTCCCAAACGTCCCAGGTTCGGTATCGATAAAGTTCATGTCATGTCCTCCCCAGATCCCCGTCAGAGTGAAAGGTGCGGCGTTGGACGTCCCGGTGTGGCTGCCCCAGCCCAACGTCGACCTGAACATCTGCATGTTCCAGCGCCTCTATCAGGACACCATCGTGGTCAACAGCAGGTGGGCGCGCACGTGAAAACTTTATCGACAGCAGCGACATTGACGACCTGAGGAAAGAGCCAGAGATTGTGTCTCGCTTGACCAGGACAAATTATATGCAGTGCTGCCCTAGCGTAGCTGGATTTATGATATTGGATTTATAATATGATAATATGAAACTGCCTCAGTCTCAGTCTTTAGTCTCTGCTAAGCGGCGAGGTATTTTCACAGCCAAACAGCTCCCGGAAATCCCTTTCAAATTAACAGCGCTGTCAGCTTATGTCCCAGCCTGCCATGAGATTGAGCCTCATCACCTAGCTTCATTCTGTCACGTGGTACTGACGCTTCTGATGGTACATAACACTGTTATTAGACTGATGGTAGTGTTACGTTTTAATGCAAAGAATTTACCGCTGTGAAATAATGGTCATAATAAACAAATACCAATGCTAACATTGGTACTCGTAAATATGTATACGATTTTAAATAGAATATGCAAAGTGGAAGTCTTGTCATAGTCAGTGATACATTGGTATTCATCATCTCTAGAAACAATGAATTCTAATACTCTCATATTTTTTGAAAATAGTGAAATGAAACTATACGAGTCTCAGAACTATTATTAAAATGTGTATAAGTCAAGGTTATCTACCAGTGTCACAGGGTGAAGGGTATTTATATTCATGTATGCGTTTTACGGAACAACAAGTACACTTTGATCTCCTGATAATGTAATTGGTGGTGAGGACGCCCACGGGCAAGGGGTTAAGAACAGGGTGAGAAGGTGTGTGTGTGTGTGTGTGTGTGTGTGTGGGTGTGTGGGTGGGTGGGTGGGTGTGTGTGTGTGTGTGTGTGTGTGTGTGTGTGTGTGTGTGTGTGTGTGTGTGTGTGTGGGTGGGTGTGTGGGTGGGGGGCTCTGCTACAGTCAGTCTTTCCGTCACGTCATCCTCCTCCCCCTCTGTGGGACGGGTGGGGGGGAGGGAGGGAGGGAGGGAGAGAGAGAAGTTGGGGGGAGGGATTTGTGACAAACCGCCATCTGGTGCACCGGCAGCGCTCGGGATCATGTGATCGCGCGAGGAGTATGATGATGATGATGATGATGATGATGATGATGATGATGATGATGATGATGATGATGACGGCGTCAGTGTGAGTCGGGAGCGTCACGGAAAACAGAGCCCCGTGCTCAACACAGCGGCGCACGCCAACGTGGCGCACCTCGGAGTCGCCGTGGTCTACTCCCCTCGTGATCACTGTTGTCGGGGGCAACCGACACACGCTCAGCGAGGGGATGGACTTCCTCCTCGCTCTGTTCACGGCCCGTGGGGGAGAATTGCAGCGTCATCTTCAGTGTACAGTATTAGCGTGTGACAGTCATTAAGCCCCTACCAGTCGCTTCAGATACTGTACATGGCATTCCTGAAGCAAGGAGGCTCCAGTTCTGGGTGGGAGCTGTAGCGTTGTTAAGGGTAGGCTGATGACAACTGGGGATCGAACCTAGAACAGTTGGCCCGGGACAGGGAGACGAACTCCCGGTTTCCAAAACTAGAAAAATGGATCACCCAGCTCTCTGGGGAAGGAGTTACATTTCATGACGACAAGGAGTGCAGCAGTCTGGTGAATTAAAATAAAAACAATGGTGTCGCCTGAGGAAAGTTTAGCAATCAAGAGAGCAATCGGAACAGTTTTATCTGAAATGGACTGAAAAGCCATTAAAAGAAACCTATTGTTTTTTGTTTACTTGGAACGAGATTCAGCAAGCGCGAAGAGAGTAGAGTCACTCTAATCAGATGGAGTTCTATGGAACAGTGCAGACCACGACCATATTTGGAAATAAATGACAGCCCAGCTAAGGCCAGACTGATATGCGAAAACAAACTGATATGCTGATATAAATGTATATTCTTAAAGACTTTTAGGGGCACAGAACTGGGTATTTTGTGTGTGAAGGTAATTATAAAGTTTGCTAGTATGTGGCCAGAAAACTTAAAAACAAAATGAGTAGTCATGGCAGCAAATACTGTCCCCAAAACACTTATATATATTATTATTATTATATCTTACACAAGATGGCGGTCTTGAATGTCATTATTGGTACGTGAAGCACAGCCGTAGGAACAAGGCACTTGCGCCGAGTTCTGAAGTCCTGTGCTTCAAGTACCAATAATGACATTC